>NW_006399847.1:2235276-2236295 GCF_000299155.1 Elephantulus edwardii
AAGAGGATCCTCTAAAATTCCTTTGTCTGTGCGGCACCGCCAAACCTGTGTGTTCGTAAGTCTGTTTTATATTCAGCTTACTTTCAGTTTGTGGCTGTCGTGCGCCCGCTAGGGCCGGACGACTGTAGAGAGCAGACGTGCTTGAAAACCACGAGTCACAGCCCTAGGGAGACGTCCCTTTGGGTGGATTACGGATCCAGAGGCTTTAATAGTCTCTGGTCCGTCTGAAGGACTTAGAGTGTTCCGCCGGAGAGGAGGGGCCCAGAGGGCTCTCCCGTCTGAAGCAGCTTTCAATTGGTTGTCACGAAGAGAGCTTCTTGTGTGTCTTATATTTCTTGTGAGTGTCTGCTGTGTTCTGTGGGCGACTAATATGGGACAGACCATGATGACACCCCTATCCCTGACGTTAGGACATTTTTCTGAAGTAAGAACCAGGGCTAATAATCTCTCTGTTAACGTTAGAAAAGGACCTTGGCAAGCCGTCTGTAACTCTGAGTGGCCCGCTCTGGGAGTCAGTTGGCCACCAGAGGGAGCATTTGACCTAACAATCATTTTGGCAGTTAAAGATCTTGTTTTCCAGGAAGGACCAAACACGCATCCTGACCAACAGCCATACATCATCGTGTGGCAGGATTTAGTGCAGAATCCACCGCCGTGGGTAAAACCTTGGGTTTTGAAGAAACATACCACCCCTCCATGTGCATTAGCCCTAAAAACCTGAACTTGAGTCCAGAGTTCCTCTGGCCCCAGAAGCTGCGCCATCGGCACCACCCAAAATTTATCCTGAGATTGAAAATCCACCTGAGTGGCCTGAGATGCGCCACAATCCTCCCCCATATCAGGGCCAGGTTGATCCCGGTCCCCCCCCCCATCCTGGCAAGTGCCCCCCAGGGACCAGCACGGGGGACTCGCAGTCGGAGGGGTCTGGAGAGCCTGGATTCCACTGTGGCTCTCCCCTTACGAGCGTACGGAGGGCCCCCAGAGCCAGTACAACTCCAACCCCCCCACCCCCCAGTACT
>NW_006399847.1:2240526-2241423 GCF_000299155.1 Elephantulus edwardii
TCCCGAAGCTTCGTCAATAAAGCCTCTTGTGATTGCAGAGAGTGGATCTGGTGTGAGTCGCTTGGGGTCGCGCCCGGTCTGGGAAAAGTCCTAGTTTGGGGTCTTTCAATACATATTCCGATGAGCGTTAAATGAATTATAATCTAGGAATCAATGTATTCAAATTTGCATAATTTGTTTACCTTTGATCCAGTGATCTGATCTTTTCTATAATAGTAGAAATTGGCTTGTTGTGAAGATGAATATGTGAGAGAAAGTAATGAATGTGAAAGTATTTCCAAAATAGGAACTATGTTGTTGTTATTGTTGTTGTTGTTAGGTGCTGTCTAGTATGACTCATAGTGACTTTATGAACAAAAGATCTGAACCCTTTTCTACCTTGTGCCATCCTCACACTTCCTGACACACAAGAGCCCATGGTAGATCAGTCACTGTATCAATCCACCTGGTTGAGGGCCTTCCTCTCCATCACCAACCCTCCATCCTTTCTAACATCATGTTCTTCTCAAGGAATAGGCCCTCCTAGCAACATGCTCAAAGTATGTTAGGTGAAGCCTTATCATTCTTGCCTCCAAAGAGCACTATATGTTAGCATGAAAAAAAAAATCATGGAATATAAACAATTCCTTCAACATTAAAAGTACTTAATATCAAGATGGGTGACCCTGGAGGACATGATGCTGAGTGAGGTATCTCAGTCACAAAGGGACAAATGCTATATGGTGCCACTGTTTTAGAACGAGGCTGACATTGGGGTTGGGGTAAGACTGAGAATAACTGGATGAATTATGTTTACTGCATTGAAGTCTACGGGGGAGAGAATAGTTTAAAAGTATTATATTTTAGAGCATTATGTTTATCATAAGAGTACAGAATGAGGGTTGCAGAGTGGATTAT
>NW_006399847.1:2242600-2247370 GCF_000299155.1 Elephantulus edwardii
AAATGGAAAGAATTTGTTTGAATTTATATTTGAGTTTTGTAAAAAACTGGGGGTGGGAGGAATACATTATACCAAAGCTGCCTGACCAATCATCTCTGTTTTCCTGGTATACTACAGTGCAGAATCTTCAGGGTTAAACCTGATAGAACCCAGTGCAAACTGAATAAACAGTGTTTTAGGGCATAAATGAAACACTGGGGCATGAGATCTGATTCTGTCTCCCATACTTTGGCCATGTTGTCAGGAGATGACAGTCCTCGGAGAAAGACAACATGCTTGGAAAGGTAGAGGGTCAGTGAAAGAGAGTAGGAGCCCAGATGAGATGGACCGACACAGTGACTGTGGCAATGGGGTCAGGTGTGTCAAAGAAGGTGAAGTTGGCTCATTGTTCATAGGGTCACAGTCATGAGTCATAGTAAACTCAATGATACAACAACAAAAGTATTATGAGAATGATTGTATGAAACAAATGTAAATGAAGAATAGTGTGAAACACAATGTATATAAACTTTGTAAGCAAACCAGTTAAAAAAATGTAAAATAGAATGTATGATTATATGAAATACAATGTATATGAATGAAACATAATGTAATTATATGAAAACCAATAAAATATTTTTAATAAAAGGTATTCTAGGCTAATTCTAGATTAATCCTCTCACTGGAAAAAAATAAAAGTATTAGATTAAAAACAATAAAATATTTTAAGAAACATCAAATTTATGGTGAGATTTTAAAGATTTACCAGGCCATAATGAAGGGAAATAGAAAACAAAAAGAGATTCATAATATGTAGATGCTGCTTTTATCATGGAGCCATTGTGCATTCAAGTGAATTTTACCTTTGGTTTTGATGTTTTCATAAAGATAGGATTAGAGGTCAAAGTCTGGAGCTGACCCAAAAAGAAGAAAGTAAAAGGGAGGCTTTCTTTAGGCCTGAAAGAACTTTATCTCATGTTAAAGGTGAAGCAGAAGTAGACCTGCCCCTCTGTAGATAGTAGAGCAAAGTCACCTTGCCCAATGCTCAAGAATATTAAAGCCTCAGATCTGATATGATAAGGAGCTGAACTAGTAGTGTCCTCAGGCCCTTTGGAGAAGGAAATGCAAATCTTTTCGTAGAACCTTCACCCTAGACTTCAAATTATTTATGTAAGTAATGTTTTCAGAGTCACTGAGCAGCACACAGGAAAAAAATTATCAAGCATAGAAAGGGAGGTACCAGGAATCACACCACAAATCAACAGATCATAGAAAAAATACCCTCAAAGATGCTTAGTTACAGAATTTTCAGATACAGATTATAAAAATGATAGATAGATAGATAGATAGATAGATAGATAGATAGATAGATACAGATAGAGCATCAGGCTAGGAAAGGTGAAGAATCGGAGAACTAGAAGACAAGATGATTGACACAGTGACTGTATATCATATGTCTGATATATCATATCAGAGACAGTTGAGGGCAGGACAGAACAGGTCAAGGTTCAGATCTGTTGTTTATAGGGTTGCTATGGGTTGTTGTACGAACAGTGCTCAGGTCGTTCGTTTATAGGGTCGCTATGAGTCGTCTACGACTCGATGGCACCAAACAACAATAACACCGATGACGACAAAGAGAGAGCTACGTAGACCTAGTGGAAAAGAAGTTATGCTACCAAGCTGAAGGTGAGTGATTTTCATCTGGGCCCTTCAGCCGGGTTCAAATTGTTTTCCTGTCAAACATTCTTCTAGGTGATATAGCACTGGTCTGTGCGTTGCTGTACAAAGGTAACTCATGTTGCTGTGATTCTGAACACTGACAGTGATGTGCCAGTCGTGGTAATGGGTACCTATGGTAGACAGTGTTGGCTGGAGCTTCCCAACTAAAACAAGCCTGGAAGCAGGAGCGTCATCCACTTCCGAAATGGCTTGCCTCCGGAAACTCTATGTATGAACAGTGCTCAGGCCATTCGTTCATAGGGTCGCTATGAATTGTCTATGACTCGACGGCACCAAACAACAGCAACAGCATGGGTTGTTGTAGGCTAGTGGTAAGAAGCTGTGCTGCAATCCTGAAGTCACGCAGTTCAGAGGCATGAGGTTCAAATCCAGAAGCTGCTTCGCAGGAGAAAGTTGGACAATGACTAAGGATGACAGAATTGAGGCCTTTGGGTGTGGTATTGGGGAAGAGTACTGAATAGTACTGAAGAGTACTCCATGGCTTGCCAAGGGAACAAACAGATTCGTCTTGGAAAAAGTGAAATCGGGGTACTCCTTATAGGCAAGGTTGATGAAATTCCATCTCACATACTTTAGACATGCTGTCAGGAGGGGCCAGTCCTTGGAGAAGGACATCATGCTGGGAAAGTTAGAGGGTCAGGATAAAAGATGAAGATCCTCAACAAGACGGACTGACAGAGTAGAGGTAGCAGTGGGTACCAGTGTGTTAGAAATGGTGAGGGTGGCACAGATTAGGACAGGGTTCAGATCCATTGTTCATGCATAGTGTCTACTCAACATCACATAACAATAACAGTGAAGATGTGTGCACACACACATACACATATATATACATATAAAAAGTTCACAGAATTACAAAGACAAAGATAAATCTACAAGCATCAAAGGAAATTTTAACACTTTTCAATCACTGAGTGGTAGAATAAGATTAAAAAAATCAGGAAGGATAAAGATTTGAATAGCAAGAATACAAGGATGTCCTAATGCTCATATGTAAGATTTTGTACTCAGTAACTGTAGGAAGTGCATTTATTTAAAACATATAAAGAGCATTTTATATTAATTGTCCATATGCTGGATCATAAATATCAACAAAGGGCTAAGGTTGAAATCATAGAGTGCGCTCTCTAACCACACTCAACCAAGCTAGAAACCAGTTTAAAGGGAAAACAGAAAAAGACTCTCAAATGGGTTATGGGTTAAATACCATTTAACTATCTGTGGTTGAGCAGGTTCTAATTCTATTGATGTCAAGGCTGTAAATCACAAGGGGATAAAAACATCCATCTTTCTACCTAGGAGCTGCTGACAGAAAAAAAAAGTAAGAAACGCCCAGCCTTTTGGTTATCAGTCCCACTCCCTACAGAGTGTGCTACCCAAGGCTCTGTCAGAAGGCTTAGAAAATTCAGGACAAGAAAACCAAAGACAAGGACAAGAAAAACCAAAATAAAATAAATACTTCCAAAATATCCATGGGTCAAAGAAGAAAGCACAAGATAGCCACTGGCACATAAGGAAACTTGCTACATGATCACCTAGTAGAATAGAAGGACAGGATAAACTTTCCAACAACTTTCTAGCAACTGATTATCTGCATAGGGAAAATTGCATTTGACCCTGAATTCACACCATCCAAACTTTGTTTAATGACTTAAACATAAGTGTAAAAACTTAAAAATTATAACCTAGTGACATACAAAATCCTCACCACTGAACCAACAGACAAGATTGTGTTAAATGGAGAAAAGATTGAAGTTGTGAAATTGGATTTCCTTTTGCTTGTGTCTATAATCAACCCTCATGGGAAGAGGAAATCAAAAGACATGGTGCACTGAAGAAATATGCTCTCAAGGACACCAAAGTGTTCATAAGCAATATCAGTTTAAAGACTGTGTGTGTCTGATCCAAGCCACAGTTTTCAGTTAGTTCGTATGCATTTGAAAGTTGGATAATGAGTAAGGATTACAGAAAAAGAACTGATACCTTTGAATTGTGGTGGTGGATAAAAGTACTAAATAACCCAGGGACTGCCAGATGAACAAACTAGTCTGTCTTGGAGGAAGTGCTCCAGGGTCATCTTTAGAGGCAAAAATGGTGAAACTCTGTCTCACATACTTAGTGCATGATGCCAGGAGGGGCTGTTTCTTAGAAAAAAGGCATTACGCTGCAAGAAGTGGAGGATCAGTAAAAGAGAGGAAGACCCTCAACGAGATGGGGTGATGCTATGATTGGAACAATGGGCTTTGGCACGGCAGACATTGTGAGGATGATACTGGGTTGGGCAAAGGACAGATCTGTTACTTCAAAGGGTCTCTAGTTGACTCCACAGCACCTAACAATTAACAACAGTACAATGACTTTGGAGAAGATAAGGCTTTTCTTGAAAAAGATACCCCCCCACCTCCCCACCCCCCCCCCCCCCCACCCCAAATCACTAATGACAAAGTAGATATTTGATCAATCTGACTACAATAAACTAGTTGTTTTTGTGTACTGTCAAGTTGAAACTAACCCATAGCTGACCCTCCAGTGGGTTTTAAAGGGCAGTTAATCACAAGGGAGATTGCCCATATGTACTCTCCATAAAGAATGAAACAAACAAGCCACTAAGGTGGGAAAATATATAGTCAATTATATAGATATGAAAGATTTCTCTTCCTTCTAAAGAACTTAAAAAACAATAAGGAAATCAATTAGAAAAATAAGCATAAGTCTCGAACATGCACATTATAAAGAAGAATATAAAAACGAACTATAAACATAGGGAAAGATGTTCAAATTCACTTGATACTCAAGTGGTCAAATCTGATAGTGTGTGAATATAAATGTTGGCAAGGATTTGAATCAATAAGAGTTCTCATCAGAAAATGGTAAAGAACCATCTAATGAAGAGAAGTAGACAATATGACCCTGTAATTCTACCGTTATGAAACCACTTTGGAAAACTAGTGCCTGTGTATGCTAGAAGATAAACACAGAAATGATCATAGTAAGAGTGTCTGCAATAGATAAAAATGTTCAAAGACAATCAATTTATGTACTTTCATA
>NW_006399847.1:2249195-2287147 GCF_000299155.1 Elephantulus edwardii
AGCAACTCGAGGTTTGAATTTGTTCTTCAACTTGCTGGTCTGTCTGATACTTGCTGGATAAATTGGAAAAAGATTTTTGTGCACTATCAGTATGGAGGCAAAGACGATAAAAGCTTTGTCTCACATGCTTTGGCATGTTGCTAGGAGAGGCTATTCCTCAGAGAGGGACATCATACTTGGACATGGTGGAGCATCGGCAAGAAAGAGGAAGACGCTCAACACAGGTGGCTTGACACAGTGACTGCAGCAATGGGCTCAAGTGTGTCAGGGCTTGTGAGGATGGCACAGGATCTGTTGCTCATAGGGTCCCTATGGGTTATACTCAATTCCACGGCACCTAAAAGCATGAGTATGTATACAGAGCGCTGGCACACAGTACATAGGGAGTTGCAGTGCTAACTCAAAGACATTGTCTCTCCACCAATTTTAATAAACCAACTGCTCTGAGAGAGAAAGATGGACAATTTCCTCCTGCAAGATTTTCAGCCTTGGAAAATCCACTGGAGGGTCAGCTATAAATTGGTTCCAACTCATCAACAGTGAGAGTTTTAATTAGTATGTTTGTGATATCTTACACATTTTCTAATGTGAAATTAAATAATTGTGGTAGTGAGTTAGGAAAAGCACCACTCCCCTGACCACAGGGCAGGGGATTCTGTGAGCAACGGGAGGTGGAAATTTTTTTTTTTTGCTTGTTTGTTTCTGTGTTTATTAGTTCAATTTTTTTATTTTATACAGGTTTACTTACAAAGTTCATAAAGTTAATAGACATTGTTTTTCACACAGGATCTTTTCCCTTTCCTTTACCCATTCCTCCCTCCACTCATCAAATTGTGTGACCTTATGTTGAAGCTCCCCCTCCCTGGATTCTCATACTCGTTCTACAATAATAATGGTCTTCAACAGTTTTTTAACAATTTTTATACAATTTGTCTTTATGAGACTGAGTTAGTAGGTGGTGGAAATTTGAGGTATTTAATAGCTGTGGATACCCAATGGAAGGGAGCTATTGCTACGATAACAGTGAGATGTTCAGGTGAGTGGAGGTGGTCCAGACGGTCCATGTATACAAGAGAAACTTGAGGTAAACACACATGGATCATCCGTTGTGTCCTTCAGAGCCACCATAAAGAGGGCTGCTTCATCCCTGGTGGGGACTGAGGTCTATCTACCAAGCTTGAGATCCTTTACCCTCTGTGATTTAAACGTTGAATGTTAAAAATTTCTACTCATTTAAAACCATTGGACACAGTGGACCAATTTAGCAAAGTGGCAGGATACAAGATCAACATACAAAAATCAGTTGGATTTCTCTACAGTGACAAAGCAAATACAGAGCCAGAACTAAGAAAAACAATACCCTTCACAATAGCTAATCACAAGATTAAATACTTGGGAATAAATTTAACCAGAAGCACAAAGGATCTATTCAAAGAAAATTACAAGACATTACTACAAGAAACAAAAAGAGACCTTGAAAAGTGAAAGAAAGAATATCCCTTGCTCATGGATAGGCAGACTCAATATTGTGAAAATGGCAATACTACCAAAGGCAATTTACACGTTTAATGCAGTCCCAATACAAATACCAATCCCATTCTTCAATGAGATGGAAAGGCAAACTCCAGTTTCGTTTGGAATGGAAAGAAGCTCCAAATAAGCAAAGCACTCCTTAAAAAATAGAAGAAAGGTAGGAGGCATCTCACTCCCTGATTTCAAATCCTACTACACTGCCGTGGTAAAGACAGCATGGTACTGGTACAATGACAGACACATAGATCAATGGAATCGAATTGAGAATCCAGAGATCAACCCATCTATCTATGGTCAACTGATTTTTGACAAGGAGATTAAATCAGTTAAGTGGGGAAACAACAGCCTTTTTAACAAATGCTTTTGGCAAAATTGGAAAACTATCTGCAGAAGACTCAAGCAAGATCCACAAGTGACTCCATATATAAAAATTAATTCAAGATGGATCATGGACCTAGGACTAAAACCAAGGACTATAAATTTCATTAATGAAAAGCTAGGAACAACGCTAGAAGTCCTAATCCACAACATAAATAGTCTTCCAAGTATCCTGAAAAACCCGCAACCAGAAAAAGATAAAGTAGATGAATGGGATCTTCTAAGAATCAAATCCCTACACATATCTAAAAACTTCTCCAACAGGGTTCAAAGGGAAGCCATTGAATGGGAAAAAGTATCTGATAATGACATATCAGATAAGAGGCTTATATCCAGAATTTATAAAATACTTGAGCACCACAACAAGATAAAGGTAAATAATCCAATAGAAAAATGGGCACAGGATATGAACAGACACTTCACTGAAGAAGACATTCAGATGGCTAACAAGCACATGAAGAAATGTTCAAAATCCCTAGCTCTAAGAGAGATGCAAATTTAAACAACTATAAGATATCATCTCACCCCAGTCAGAATAGCAAAATTTAACAGAACAGCAAGCAACAAATGCTGGTGAGGTTGTGGAGAAACTGGAACCCTGATTCACTGTTGGTGGGAGTGTAAAATGGTGCAACCACTGTGGAAGGCGGTATGGCGCTTTCTCAAAAAGTTACAAATAGAGATACCATTTGACCCAGCAACTCCACTACTGGAAATATAGCCCAAAAAGACCATAACTGACATCCAAGCAGATATATGCACACCCATGTCCATTGCGGCTTTGTCCACAATAGCAAGGAGCTGGAAACAACCTAAGTGCCCATCAACAAACGAATGGATAGAGAAGCTGTGGTATATTCACACAATGGAATACTATGCTGCATTGAAAAACAAGGAACTCATGCAATGCTATTCAAAATGGGTGACCCTGGAGGATATTATGCTGAGTGAAATATCTCAGTCACAAAAGGACAAATACTGCATGGTGCCACTGTTGTAAAACAGGACTGACTTTGGGGTTGGGGAGAGACTGAGAAAGATGGGTTCAATAATGTATATTGCATTGAAACAGATGAGGAAGAAAACTGTTTAAAAGGGATATGTGATTAGGTATTTTTGACAGGAGTCTAAAGCAAAGGCTACATGGTGGAGTGGAGCTGGGGGGAGGTTTTGTAAAACAATGAAAGAATTTTTCTTTTACTTTTCCAAGAGGGTAGTATACTAGGGGGGAGGGTTGGGAGGGGAGAAAAGTGCAACAACGAATGAATGGAAATCCCAAGTCCCTGTAAATTTTTACTGAAATTAATAATAAATTTAAATTTAAAAAATCTACTCATTTGAAGTCACTTGCACAGTGCTTACAGATATTTGACATTTTAACATGAACATTAATCAATATAGTAAGTATGCCTGTCATATTAAATATTCTAAGAAATTAGCGTAGATTCGTGTAGATAAATCAGGAAATTGGACTCATGTGTATCTGTTTAGTCAAACTTGACATATTTATTCACAAAGATCTGACTTTTGAAGATAAGGAAACAAAATGAATAAAATGCAAGGTACTGAGTGTGTATCCATATACTCATATACACTCACATGCGCACTCATGATCAAGTCACAGGGCAATCTGCTCTAGGAAATGTCACCTTACCTTGTATGCCTGCTCACTGACAGCTTTGATGTTGGCTTCTCTCCATTTTCCTGGAGTTCCACCAATCACCTCTCGATAGTTCACATAATAGCCAGTGACGTCAACCCCTCCCGTTTTATCAGGTTGCTTCCATCCGAGGACCATTGAATCACGCAAACTTTCAAGACAGGTGATATCATAGGGTGGAGACGGCACCGCTGTGCAATACGAATAGCTTGTGAGCAGGCAGAAACACACTTAGGATTCTATACATTTTTAAACTGGCTGAACTGGTGCCACTCATGAAAAAATCTTTTGAAAAAAACCCTAAAATGAGAAACTGATCAGTAACTTGGCGTTCAATGCGGTATATGAGAAAATAAAATCAATTCAATGAAAATATATGCTGGAAATACTATTCTAAAAATAATATGCTCATAGAGAAGAACTAGTGTTGAAATATGAACAGCAAAGTTATAAAATATCCTAAAAATGAATCTGGTATACGAGGGACAAGTATCAAATATTCTAATTAGTCAATTCTTATCTTACTGACAAAAAAGTGTTAAATCTATTCTGGGAATATAGACTATCTAGCCTAAACTATAGATATGTTGTTGTGTACCGTTGAGTCAGAACCGACTCGTAGCTGGCTTTGCAGTGCATTTTCAGAGACGGTAAATCGCATGGGAGGAGATTGTCCTTCCATGCTTATGATATTTCATTAAGCTTTAAATGGCAACTCAGAGATAAAATTAGTTTTATTGATTTGAATCAAATGAAAGAGAATTTTAAAACCTGAGGATAAATCCAGAACTAGTTACTATCCTGTTAAAATATTATTTCCTTGCTGATTATTTTTTTTTTTTTTTGCATGCACTGAACACAAATATTTCAAAACACTTCACTTGGCCTGTGACCAAGTCTGTCCTGCTCTACTCGCTAGTTCGCTCATCAAAATGAGTTCAAGGACTCTGCAACCAAGTTACTTTAAAAGCCTCCACTGCCATCAAGTTGAAATATGGACAGGATAAAGGATAAGTAAAGGATATGTAAAAGTCAGTTATGACACATTAGAAGACACACAGAGTCAAAATTGGGCGGCGATTGTGGTGGACACGGATGGAAGAATGTGAGGTGGACAATGAGAGGTGAAGACAGTGATGGAGACAGATGAAATGTGTTGTTCATCCAGCGCTCACCTAGATCCTTCTTCTTTTTCAGTGGGTCAGACTTACTTTTCCCCTTGGGAGCTGCTTTCTGTGGTGGTGATGGGGGAACCTCTTCCTGAACTGTGTCACTTACTTTACTCACTTCCGTTTTGCCCAGTTCGTGAGAGCTACTGGGCGGTGCACATTTGTTAAGTTTGCTACCAAGCAAAGCATCTTTCTTAGAGGTGGGCTGGGGGGCTTCATGCATGCCCCCCTGGATGTCAGTTAGTCCACCGGGCGTGTCACTCAGCTCAGGCCTCGCATCTTGGGACACTGCTGCCCCTACAATTGCCAGATAACAACAAAAACACTTTGAGCCTGGAGATAGCAGGAAGTGCTCTTAAGAAGACAAAGAGAAGAACATTAGGACAGAAAATACAGCACAAACAATGCTGGGTTCAGAACAACCACCCAGATTCATGAGAAATAAGGAAATAATACATTTTTAATTATTTACATCAACAAACATTTCAGCTTCTCCAGTTTGAGGAAAAAGAACAGAAACACAGAACAGGAACCACTTGGATCGGCAGAAATAGGGTTTTTTTTAGTATTTACAAGAAAAAGCAAATTTCAGACATTTTGTAAAAGATACAAACTCCATTATTCAACAGAATGGGGAGAAAAAGGGACCAAAGGTACACAAAAGACATCATATAAGTGATCTTGATTTTATAACAGATTTACATACACTATAGCAACAGTAATGGCCTGTACCTCCCAATCTCAAAGAAACAAGGTCACTATTATCCATCTTATTATCCTTTCCCCCCAAAATATCATGAGGCAATTCCAACTCATGGTAATACTCTATAGGGTTGTTCTAAAAACTGAAATAACATAGAAACAAATTGGCAGGCCTTTCTTCTGCAGAGCTGCTAGATAAATGAAAACTACTACCCCTTAAGTTAATGTTATAATCCATCGAGTTGAAGCTGACTCATAGCTGACCCTCTAACAGGTTTTCAGAGGCTGTTGCATGAGAGGAGATTGCACATCTATTTCCTTCAGAGCAGCTAGTGGACTTACCCAGTAGGACACCTTTAGGTTAACAGCCATTGCAAACCATTTGTTCCATCTGGGCTGCCTTCGTTTTAAAAAGAATGCTAAAAAAGACATACTGAATGCCAGCTAAAGTAATGGAAATAATATTAAATATTTTTCTTTTTAAGTATGCAGTATTCTATCTGGTGTTTCACTTTTATTGTTCTGAACTCTCTGGGCCCCTTTGCATACTTCCTCCAAGACTGAGAGGTACGGCTTGCACATACGTAGAATTGCTTTGTTACTGGCTTTATTCTGATGACTGCTTTGCAAGCAGAGATGAAGCACACGGTTAGTCAACTGCACGTGCTGTGTATGACTCTCACAGTTTACTGTTAATGTGCTGTTAGTGCAAACAAGCATGCTCTGTCGCAGATGAAATGACTTTTTAGATGCAACGACATGTGTTACGTATGATCTACTGCTTTATGGTATCAGGTGTTTCCTCACATTCCCAGGACGAGCATGGAGTTAGAATGGAGTTGCACACAAGTGCTCATGGGAAATGTCTGATGAACTTGAACTTGTGAAGATGAAAGGCTACAGAGACTGGACGGTGATGATGGTCTGAAAATGACAGCTATAGGAGGTTAGCGTCACCTGGGCCCAGGCACTGACTGCTGAGCACGGAGCCGTCACACAACACTAGCAGCATTAAACGATTTCTGGAGGGAGGATACCTTTCTGGTAACTTAGAGAAAGTAATTTTCGCCATGCAAAATGGTAAGAAACTTACCAATAGCAGCCTTCACTTCTATAGCTTCTGAGTCCTGTGAATAGTCACTGAGTCCAGCTGCATTAACGGCTCTGACTCGGAAAACGTAACTCTGACCAGTCACTAACCCATGACAAGTAAATCTAGAAAGAAAGACATTTTCATGAATGTCCTGAGAGAACTGTAAAGAGGTCCAGGTGATGTAAGTGTTTTTGGCAAGGAGGGAGCTAAGGTAATCTTTCAGACTCCTGTTCAGGAATAAAGAAACCTGGTTTGACCTTAAATATGTCCCTGAACTTTTTTGAGCTTCTGTTTGCTCTATGAAATGGGGACTTTAATACCTGCCTTGTAAAAATTCACCATGATTTTAATAAGCTCACATTTCATAAATAAGAACTGGGGAAACTATGGTGGTGTAATTTATAAGGAATCACCCTGTCAATCCAAAGGTGGTGTCTCTGGCGGCCCGAATCCATAATCGCTCTGAAGGAGGAAGATGGGCAATCTCCTCCTGTGGAATTGACAGCCTCAGAAAACCCACTGGAGAGTCAGCTGTAAGTTAGTTCCAATTAAATGGCAATGGGTTTGAGTACTGAGGGGTTTTGAGAGTATTAATAACACTACTCATGGCTATTTCAGACCTGTGTCATGGCTAAATGGCATTTGTTCGCTGCATGCCACAGACAGCTAGGCACCATCTCTCCATCTGCCCAAAAATGGATACTAGAGACTTAAAATATGGCAAAAAAGGAAATTCAGATCTATCACTTAGAGGATCCAATAATGAACAGTGAGTCCATGGACAACCTCACACATAAAATAATCTTTCTTTTTACTCATGCTTTAAAAATACAGTTATTACATGACTCACTGTGACGTTTTACTCTTCACCAAGGACTAAAATAAAAGGAAATGTCTGATGACTCAATTACCTTTAACACGATCACATATTTAATACAGTAGCATGACTAAGGCCAGTCCTTTGGGTCAGCTTAGCTCAGTAACTATTTACTGAGCATCTCAGGGAACAGGACCGTGCTGGGGATTGAAATAGATTGAATAGAAAGCAATGAAACCAGAACTCAACAAACAGAAATAGAAAACAAAGGTGGTACTTGCCCAGCCGAATTTAAGAACCAAGGCAAGGTTCAAACTCCATGAGCTCCATCATCCCGCTTTCCTCCATAATCAAGCATTCTCACTGGCTCTCACCACCCAAAAACACCCGTCTGGGAGCATTCTGCTGCTTCCCCAATCTCTTCCTATTCTGATGCCACATGTTTCTTCAGATAGTCTAACTTCTTGAATGATTTGTTCAGCCTACAGACTGAATACACTTGGGGAAAGGATAGTGTAAATGCACATCTTCCTTGATTTTAATCCATTGTATATTCTCTTCCTCTATGTGTATAACAGCTTCTTGATCTAGGTATAGGTTTCATGTTGTTGTTGTTGTTGATTATCATCAAGTCATGCATGACTCATAGCAATTCCATAAACAAAAGACTTGAGGCCTTTCTATAACTACCATTTCTCTGAGTTTATAGAGTTTCCTCTCCTAATAACATAATCAGAATAGAGGGGTAAAAACAGGAAAGTAATATAAAGGGGAGGAGGGAATCAAGACTAAATTCCAAAATCAATCTCCACAATAGACTATGTGCTTCCTATTGCCAAAGGGGCCCTTTAGAGTAGTGAGAGAAAATCTTCACCCTGGAACCCACAGTGTCCCTTTTCAGCATGAAGTAGCTAAAAGAACACGCCGTCCCCTTTTCCTTATGAATCAGGGTGAAGTCTCTCTCAGGGAGGAGTGATAGGGAATGGCAAAGGACACACTGACAAAGGAGATTAATCAGATCTGGCTTTGACAAGCACTGTGACAATTGGACAATTAAAACAGACTTTCAAGGGGGGGGGAAAGAGGAACGAACTGGGGAGGAGGGTAGAGAAAATAGTGCAACAATGAGTGAATGGTAACCCAAAATCTCTGTAAATGTTCATTAAAATTAATAAAATTTAAAAAAGATATTTCAAATAAACTTACTGCATAGCAGACAGTGTGTATTTCTAAATATTTAACATGACATGTAGACTTTTTTGAAAATGCAGATTCTGGGCCTCAGGAGCTGGGTATGTGGACAAAGGGCCCCGTAAACTGAACCGCAGTTAGTCCCGTGTGTCAAGTGCTAGCCAACGTCAGAAGTAAGCACACAGCATGCCTGACGGATTGACTGGAGTAAACTGGCTTTGTAGACAGGGTGGGCATATTGTGTCAGAAATGTCCCAAGTATTCTGGGTGTCAGGCCCCCGCAACCACGCGAACCTCACATTTCCTCACTTCTTGCCCTCCAAGTGCAGCACTGGGCCTTGAGCAGGTGATTTCCTAATCTTGTCTAAAGGAGGTAACTACAGTACCCTCCAGCTCTGGAGAGAACAGATGCTGCCCAGGGCCTCTCCCTGCTACTTGGGGGTTTTTGTTTGTTTGTTTCTAGATACTTTACAAGCAAATGGTGGTGATTTTTTGGTGGTTGTTTAAATGCTGTAGGTGTTGCCTTCAAATTTATAGTTTATTGTCAGGATCTTTAGACATTTATGTGAACTATCAAGCATAGTTCTGAGATTCATTTAAATCCTCATGAACCAATAAAGGATAATTTTTTTATATGTGAGAAAAAATGAAAATGCATTACATGCAGACATGTTCAGTTTAGAGTCACCATTGACAGCCTCTGTGGGACCATCATCTGTCTGCACCACTTTGCTTTCCATCCCTCTGTGACCCCTGCTCTTTACTCCTCCAGGTCCCCAGCTATTACCGTGAGCCCTTGACCGGGTTGTTGTTACAGGGCTTCCACGTGCCAGAGCCCACAACACTGGACTCGATGTAGTACCCCACCAGCTCTTTCGCATCCTTGGACTCCTCCCAAGTCACGACCACCGAGGTGTCTGTGTTCCTGCTGGGTATGATGCTGCCAGGGGGCTTGGGGATGTCTAGAAAGAGAGGAAGACAGTGGTCAAACCCAGGGAGGTTTCAAAAAATCCACTCTTATCTCACACACACACACACACACACACACACACACACACACACACACGTACACATTATATAAGTAATCATGTCTGTCATTCTAGAATACATCTGATAAAGCAGAAAATATACAAAAGAAATGTTTTAGTTTATAATGGTAAACCAAATACTCATTAACCCACTAACTATAAGAAAAACTATCATTGTATAACCAACCCTTAGAGAAATTTATTTCTAAAAAAATTGTTATTTAATGAGTCTAGTAAAATATTCAATTTAAATGTATAATTTAAAAGAAGATTGTCACCATTTTTACTTCTATA
The DNA here is from genome assembly GCF_000299155.1 of Elephantulus edwardii. Taxonomy (NCBI): domain Eukaryota; kingdom Metazoa; phylum Chordata; class Mammalia; order Macroscelidea; family Macroscelididae; genus Elephantulus; species Elephantulus edwardii. The sequence continues at coordinate 2,259,061 of NW_006399847.1, forward strand.
TCTATACATAATATATGTAAATCTATATACATGTAATAAATCTATATAGAGAGCTCTGGTGGGGTAGTCTATAGGAAGTTGTTTTACTACTAGCTTAAAGGCCTAGCATCTCTGGCAGTTTGAATCCACAGGCTACTCCAAAGGAGAAAGATGGACAATCTCCTCATATAATTTGTAGCCTGAGAAATTACTGGAGGGTCAGTTCTGAGTCATTTCCTACTTGACGACAATGAGAGGGAGATTCACACACACATGTGTATATGTATGTACATATTCATACATACATATGCATGTATCTGTATTACACAGAGATACATACATATATGTGTATATGTATGTATTTCAGGCCATGATCTTTCCGATCACTTGCTGTGTATCTGAGAGCTGGACAATGAACAGGGATGATAGAAGAATTGATGCCTTTGAGCTGTGGTGTTTGGAGAAGAGCACTGAACATCCCATGGATGGCCAAAGAACAGATAATGTCTTGGAGAGGATGCAGCCAGAGAGCTCTTTGGAGGCAGGAATGATGAGGTTTCACCTCACATACTTTGGGCATGTTGCTAGGAGGGGCTATTCCTTGGAGAGGGACATGATGCATGAACAGTGGAGGGTAGACCAAGGAGAGGAAGACCCTCTACCATGTGGATTGACACAGAGACTGCCACAATGGGCTCTAATGTGTCAGAAAGTGTGAGCATGGCACAGGATAGGACAGGGTTCAAATATGTTGTTCATAGGGTTGTACTCGACTCAACGGCATCTAACAACAAATGTGTATATGTATACAAATATACACATAAATGCATACATGTACTTGTGTATGTATATGTATACAGATACAGAAACAGTAAGTTGTTTTCAATTTCTCTTGAAGTGAGATAAGTCGACAGTCGCTTAACTTAGCCTACACTTACCAAGCTTGTCCCCTACCACAGTCACCTCTGTCGCCTCCGAGGGCTCCCCAACTCCAGCAGAATTAGCACAGCGAACGCGGAAGCTGTAGGATTTCCCTTCTGCCAGATCGAACAGGGCAAAGCGAGGGGACTTCACAGGCAGCTCGGTGTTCACCCGCTGCCAGTTTTGCGTCTCTGCTTCACACTGCATAAGAGGGACAGCCGGTGAGGAGACAGCAAGGCTGCCTGGGACACTGTGCGGGTACAGATCGGGCTGCCCAGAGTCTGCGTTTGTCAACACCCTGCTGACTAGCCTGGGAGCTACTAAGTGCAAAATGGCAGATGAAGAGTCAGATGTCAAACCATCACCAAGTTGATGCTAACTCACAGCTGCCCTGGACAAGGTTACTAAAGCTGCCATCTTTATGCAATGGAGCCCTGGCAACATAGTGTGTTACACATTGCACTGCTAACCAAAAGGGCAGGTCAGCATTTCGACTCCACCAGCAGCTCCTGTAAGGATGTACAGCCTCAAGATCTGATGGAAGGCGCTGTGAGCTGGAATTGACTCCACAGCAGTGGGCTGGGGGACCTTTAGGAGCAGACTGCCTCCTCTTTCTCCTGCAGAGAGTAGTGGATTTGAATCACTGACCTTTGACCTTTTAATTAACCACTGTGCCACCAGGGTTTCTTTCTGATGATTTCATGGGATTGTCGACATTAAATATGCCTTTATACTGTTTGATAAATAAACTGCTTTGTTGGTTTTTTTGAAAGAAATTTTCATATAACACTGGTTTACTGACAAATTCAGATATATTGTTTTTCCACACCAGATCTTTCCCATTTCCTTTACCCACCCCTCCCTCCACCCATCAAATTGTGCAGCCCTATGATTAACCCCCTGCCCATCCTACCCCCTCTGCTCCTACTCCCCCCACCTTGGATCCTCATACAAGTTTTATTAATTACCTTTCTATTTCTACAATAATGGTCTCATGCAGTATTTGTCCTTATGGGACTGAGTTAGTTCATTTAGCATAATGCTCTCCAGTTCCTCCCAAGTCAGGTAGTAATTTTCAAAATCGTTGCTCCTGTATGCTGTATAGTATTCCATCGTGTGAATGTACCACAATTTCTCAATCCATTTGATTGTGGTTGGACAGATAAAATAAGTTGTTATAATGTTAGAGTGGTAAGACAGTGACTGAGATGTGGTAAATAGTAGCTATTTACATTTCCTCTCAAAGAAAGGAGGGCTGGGAAGTGATGAAGTCCTGATTCTGAAAGAGCTCAAGATAGAAGAGATCTGAAGGGAAGCGCAGGGAACTGTGGTGACATAGCTGGTAAAAAGCTGCACTGCGAACCTAGAGGCAGGTAATTTGAATCCACCAGCTGCTGTGCAGGAGAAAGATGGACAATCTCCTCTTGTGGGGTTTACAACATCTGGAAATTCGCTGGAGAGTCAGCTGAGTCAGCTCCGACTTAATGGCACATATCTGCAACAACAACAAAAAGCTGGAGCTCGGGAAACCAAGACATCCACTTTTCTGGCTTAGAGTAAGTTTGCTAAGCGCTGACATGCCCTACCTGGTGGTCGACCTGCAGCTGAGCACCAAGCTGATGGCAATCCAGTTAAACTGTGGGGAGAAGTGCTGTGTGAAGCAAAAGCCTCATCATGTTCCACAGCATTGTGGGTATGGAAATTCCACAGATAAGAACAAGTGAAGCATTTCCCATGTGAGTGTGATCATAAATAGAAACAGCTCATCGGAATTCTTTGGACTCGGCTCAGGAGGCCAACCTGACACCTGGACAGCTGCTCAGTGTAGGTATCAGCCACATCAGGGGGTTCGGCGTGTGCCCTGGGTCCAAGACAAACCTCCCCCTACTCAGTCATGAATGCTTCCTGCTGTGGAACATAACAACAAAAACAACAACAGCATTCCCTTCTAGGAGTCGCTACAAGCCATTAGCACATTTGACTGCTAACCCAAAAGTCGGAAGTTTGAATCTCTTGATATAAAGGCCTGGTTATCTACTTCTCAAAACTTGGCCATTGAGAAGAGAGCACAGGGCTCCTCTGACATAAGTGGGGCCGCCATGAGGCAAGGTTAGCAGTTCATTTGGTTTGGTTTCCATTCTCTGAGGGGTGCTGAGGTGTTGGTGGAAGAACATTTAATCACATATGTAATATGGTCTAGGGAAGTTATAGGCTTTTATGGAGAAATTTGTTTATGCAACTGGAGGATGTGTTCAACAGAAGCCACAACTGACTCATTTGAAGAAAATGCCTCCGTGGTAGGTTGCTGCTGTGTTATTATTATAGGAAAGGGGGTAATTACTGTCAAGGAAGTTGTTTAACAACGCTTTCCTAGGGAGTGTTTCAAAGTGATTCAGAGAGGCTGTGCATCAAACACACCAGGAAGTGAAAATTTACTTTTATTGCCTTTTATTAAAAAAAAAAAAGCCAAAGATGCTGCTTAGGTTATATTTTAACTAAGTATGAGATCTAGAATACAGGGGAATTAATGTAATTATAAATTCTTTTTGGCAAAACCACTTTTTCAGAAGGTATCTATATCAGACATTGAAGAAATGATGCATTTATTGGTACCAATTTGCTATGGATAAGAAAGAAATGAGCTCTGGTGGCTTAGTGACAAGGAGTTGTGTTGACAGTCCAAAGACACTCAGTTCGAATCCATCAGTTGCTCTGCAAGAGAAAGATGGGCAGTCTCCTCCCATGCAATTTACTACCTCTAAAAATCTGCTGAGGAATCAGCTGTGAGTTGTTTTCAACTTGATGGAATACTATAACTGTTGTTGTTACAACAAGAAAGAAAAGAGGAATGTGCTTCAAAGACATGAGTTGTGTATTCACGTCAAGGAAAAATAAAGAATAATGGGAACTACAGACCTAGTATTTTTAGCTGTAGTATAATTTCCTCAAGGGCTTATTATTTAAAATAATGAAAAAGTCATAATGGCATTTTAATGCTGTTACCTAGGATGTGAAAGCTTACACACACCTATTCTGCAGTAACTGTCAGAGATGAGAAGTGTCAGATTTTATTTAAAAATTAAAAAGCACAGTTTGTCTTTTGCTTTTCAAGGAGAGGAGCGAACTGGGGGTAGGGTGGGTGGGGGTGGAGAGAAAAGTACAACAATGAATGAATGGAATTCCAAAATATCTGTAGATGTTCATTGAAATTAATAATAATAATAATAATTAAAAAATTAAAAAAATTAAAAAGCACACAATTTTGTTGCATTTCATTGTTCCAAAATGGTCCATACTTAATGGCTAACAAGGGAGTTTTTATTCTCATAAGATAAAATCAGTGCTCTTCTACTTCAGTTTTTAAATTATATGTTGTTGTTGTTGTCAGGTGCCATCGAGTTGAGAAAGACCCATAGAGTGACTCTATAAACAACAGATATGAACCCTGTCCTTTCCTGTGCCATCCTCATACTTCCTACACACTAGAGCCCATTGAGGCAGTCACTGTGTCAGTCCACCTAGTTGAGAGTCTTCCTCTCATTTCCTTCATCAAGCATGATGTCCCTCTCCAAAAGAATAGCCTCTACTAGCAACATACACAAACTATGTGAGGCAAAGTTTTTTCATCTTTGTCTCCATGGAGCACTCTGACTATACTTTCTCCAAGACATATTTCTTTGTTCTTTGGGCAGTCCATGGATGTTCAGTGCTCTTCTCCAACACCACAGCTCAAAGGCTCAAAATTCTCCTTCTGTCATCCTTACTCATTGTCCAGCTCTCAGATGCACCAGAAGAGATCAGAAAGATCAAGGACTGAATCAGACGCACTTTAGTCTTCAAATTTACATCACCGCTCCTCAATAATTTTTGAGATGTTCCTGACTATAGACTTTACTAGTGCAATATGTCTCCTGATATCCTGACTGCTAATACCAAGGGTGTTGATTGTGGATCTTCCTCACTTTCAGCAAGCAAGGTTGTGCCATCTGCATAATATAGGTTATTGATGAGTCTTCCTCTGTTCTTGATGCTTCATTCTTCTTTATAAAGTACAGCTTCTTGATTAATTTGCTCAACATATAGACTGAATAGGTATGGAAAGAGAATACAACCTGACGTATTCCCTTTTAATTTTAAACCATGTACTGTTCCCTTTCTTGGCCCACACAACAGACTCTTGGTCTAGCTATAGGTTTTGCATGAACACAATTAAGTACTCTGAGATTCCCATTCTTCTCAATGTTAGCCATAACTTGTCATGATCCACCCTGTCAAATACCTTTGTATAGTCAATAATGCACAAATAGACATTATTCTGATATTCTTTACTTTCAGCCAGTATCCATCTGACATCAGAAATTACATCCCTGGTGCCACGGCCTCTTCCAAATCCTGCTTGAACTTTTGGCAGTTCCCCTATCTATAAACTGTTCTAGCCATTTTTAAAAATTATCTTCTTGCAGTATTCTTCTTGCATGTGACTTAATGATACTGTTCAATAGTTTCCACATTCTGTTTTATTACCTTTCTTGGGAAGGGGAACAAATCTATTGGCCAGATAGCTGTCTTCCAAATATCCTGGCATAGTCTAGTAAGTCCATGCAGGGCTGCATCTCTTAACCGAAACCAAGTCAACTGGTATCCCATTGATTCCTGGGGCCTCATTTTTGCCATTGTCTTCAATGCAACTTCCACCTCCTTTTTCCTCCTGCTTATACGGTACTTCCCAAAATTTTTCAATGTCAGTCAGTTCTTTTTGGTACAGTTACTCTGGGTATTCCCTCCATCTTCTTTTGATGTTTTCTGGGTCATTCAGAATATTGCCTATGGCATCCTTCAATATTCCAACTAGAGGCTTAAACTTGTTTTTCAGTTCTCTGAGCTTGAGAAATGCAGAATGAGTTCTTTCCTTTTTATTCCCCAATTCCAGCCCTCTGAGTTCTTCCCTTTTTATTCCCCAATTCCAGCCCTCTAAGTTCTTCCCTTTTTATTCCCCAATTCCAGCCCTCTGTACATTCCATTATAATACATCTTCCTCTCAAGCCGCCCTTTGAAATCTTCTGTTCAGATCTTTTACTTCAGCATGCTCTCTCTTTGTTTTGGTTTCTCAACACTTTAGTGCAGTTCTCAGAGTCTCTTCTAGCCAAGACTTTCTAAACAAGTTAAGAATCCTCAGTTTAAGGAAATTCTCTTTAAATGCCTATTTCCGGGAGCAATTATTCTGCTGGCAGAAAACTTCCTGTGTCTTTAGACACTGTGGTTTGTAACTAGGGCACTTCCTTCACAGAACTTCCTCTCCAGTCTGGGATCTTCTCTACTTGTTAATCATTAGTACTTATCAGAACCCCTACTAAATTTGGGTCTAGATACAGAGTTATCTCTAATTCTTATCCATTCCACATGGCTCAGTCCCTCACTGCAGACTGCCCTCTCCTATGCTACAGGATCCCCTTCATAGCACAAACCATTAACAAATTTTGCTATTAACCAAGAGGTTGGAGGTTTGAGTCTCTGCAGAGGAACATTGGTATAAGGGCCTGATAATCTACTTCCAACCTCCCCCCCAATACCTGACAAAATAATTTTGAGATACTTGAGAGAAAGGAATAGCCAACATCTTATATAGTTTTATCATTCTTTATTCCAGTCTACATAACCTGCATAGGCAGCTTATAAGGACTGCTGCTTTCTGCTTTTCCAGCCTTTTTAAAGTATTTCCGCAATCATGGGTGCTCACTCCCTACTGAAAAAGACAAGTAGTAGAAGAGAGGAAAAGCTGATAACACAATTACAAAATGGGCAAAAGATATGAAAAGAATTTCCACAGAGGAAGACATTCAGATGGCCAACAGACACAAGAAGAAATGCTCAAAATCATTGGCAATAAGAGAGATGAAAATCAAAACCACAATGTGACACCATCTCACTCCAGTATCAGTGGCAAAGTTTAACGGGACAGCAAATAATAAGTGTTGGAGAGGACATGGAGAGATAGGAACTCTTATACATTGTTGGTGGGATTGTAAAATGGTACAACCACTCTGGAAGGCAGTTTGGCATTTCCTCAAAAAGCTAAACATAGAAATTCCATATGACCCAGCTATTTCACTGCTTGGAATATACCTGAGAGAATGAGAACTGAGGCACAAATGGAGACTTGTACACCAATGTTCATAGCAGCATTATTCACCATCACATGAACATGGGAATATCCTGAATGTCCAATCACAATTGAATAGAGTAAGAAATTATGGTACGTCCACAAAATGGAATACTATGTAGCACACAGGAACAATGAGTTTGAAAATCACTACCTAACTTGGGAGGGACAGGAGAACATTATGCTAAGTGAACTAATTCAGTACCATAAGGACAAATGCTGTATAAGACCATTATTGTAGAAATAGAAGGATAACTAGTAAATTGTATACAAGGATCTAAGGAGGGTGAGGGTAGGAGCAGAGGCATGAGGATGGGTGGGAGGGGGTAATCATAAAGTTACACAATTTGATGGGTGGAGAGAGGGGTGAGTTAAGGAAATGGGAAAGATCTAGTTTGAAAAACAATGTATGTGAACTTCGGAAATAAACTAGTATAAAATACAAAAGAAGAAAATAAAAGCTATTATTAGAATAAGGAAGATGTGAAGTCACTAAAACAATTGTCAAATGAGCTGCCTGAAGATTTAAGACCATTTCTCCTGGAGAAAGTGCAGCTAGAGTCCTCCTTGAAGGCGAAAACAATGAAGCTTCATCTCACATCCTTTGAGCATGTTGTTAGTGAAAGGTTTCAGATTGAAGGCCAAGAACTACACTACGGTATAAACATTTCTCAAAGTGTGTTGTGTTGTCAGGCTACTCAACAACAGGAGTAGGGTTTGGGAGAACTTATATGGGGCTTTAGCAAGCATGTTATTTCTTTATTGGCTAGTACAGTTAGGAGGGTTGTGAGAAGAGTTGGATTTGCAGTAGCACATTGGTGCATTAAGTTTCTGGGACTTTTTGGTTTTGGAAAAAGTTCCAACAGGACTTTCTGAGTTCTGGTTTTAGGAAAAGTCCTGACATGGGACTTTCTGAGTTGTGCATCAACCTCCATTTTTATTTTTAGCCTAACATTCCCACTTTTGTGGTTGTAGGGGGCGACGAGGTCTTCTGGCTGCTTCCTGTTGGATAGGAGCATAGTGAGATTTAAGGGAGGCAGGTATGTTATGCTGTCTCATTTGGAGGGAGCAGTGTAGACTTCATCATGCACAGTTCACTGATGGTTTGGTTTGTAAATGTGCAAAACTGCTTCTGCAAAAAATTAGTAAAAATTTTGGGTAAACATGGCCTACAGGTTAATGCAAGAATAAACAATAGTAGAAGAGGTACAAAGAGTAGCAGCCATCCCACTATTGAAAAGAGGGTATGGTGGAGAGGATAGTATATGGGTTAGGGACTACTGGATGTACTGGTTTTAAGAAATTATTGATAGCTCAGAAATCTTGCACAAGGCAGTATAAGCCATATGATTTCTTTACTGGAAGTTATAGGAGTGTTGTAAAGAGAATGAATGGGAACTAAAATACTGGTTTGAAGGAACTAATTTATAATGGATTACAATCCTTGGAGATGTCTTATACTGATGGGGTACTGGGGAATGCATGGAAAAGAGGTTTGGTCCTTTATTCTAATATTAATAAGAGTATGATGTGTAGCTACTGATGGGCTAGAGGTATCCCAAACTATAGGATCAACTTGACTGTGTGGCAGGGGGAAAATAGAGGTGGGAGGAGAATTTTCTTTGGGAGTTAAGCATAGAAGAAAAAGTCATATTGGACTAGGGTTGGGGGTGAGGGTGAGGTTTATAGAAGTTTTAAATTTGTTTAAACTGTCTTGGTCTGGTAGAGGAGTAGGGACACTGTGGTTTTATGAGGAATTGGTGAGTAAACTGTATAAACATAATAAGGGGAAAGTCATATGTGGGCTGTTAATTTTTCCTGTTGTTGTTGTTATGTGCCGTCGAGTTGCTTGCAACTCATAGCGACCCTATGTAAAACAGCCCTAAACTCTGCTCTGTCCTGTGCCAATTGCACTGTCTCTGATACTCCCATCCCAATTACCCCAGTCATTGAATCAATCCACCTCATAGAGGGCCTTTCCCTCCTGCGCTGTCCCTCCACTCTACCAACCAAGCATGATGTCTCTTTCCAAGGAATGGTTGGTCCCTCCTTACAACATGTCCAAAGTAGGTTAGATGGAGCCTCCTTACCTCCAAGGAGCCACCGTTTTAACCTTTCCCAGGAAATTGTATTTTTCCTGTTACTCCCACTATATTGGCTTGAGAGAGAATTGAAGGCCATATTTGGAGAATTTGATTGAGAGTAACTCTGGTCAAAAATAGGTCCTGATTTGTATACCTGAGTGAAATAAGACAGCCTCAGTTTAAGTCCAGTCTTAAATTGGGCCATGGGTGACAATCTAATCTATAGTGGATGGTTGGGTGCACACCTAGCAGGAGGATAACTGTGGATTCACTTGGAAAAACAGTGAGGCAGAACTATTACTGATAGAAAGAGGGTTCAGAGAGAGTTCCAGTGATCATTACAGAAAAGATGATGAGGAACAGAGAGAAGGAAGGATAGGCAAAAAGTATAAAAAGATTTTGGTCAGGATAAAGTCTTGGAGAGACCTTTGTAATCAGAGATCAGTGGTAGAGAACAGCAACTGATCTATAGTGTGGAGGGGGTTCCTAGGATTGAGTTCTGAGATGCAGTTAGTAATGAAAAGGGAGAAAGAATGACTGGAGAAGCTCATTAGGATTGGATTGCACTGGAGTCTGGTTCTAAAGATAACTTACTTTTGCATGAGTTTGAAGACAGATATTATATGTTGACAATTTGGATATTTGTTGAGGAACTATTTTAATATATAACAGGGTAATCAGCAATACCGTGATTTTTGTTAGACTGAGTTTGTCAGAACAACTTGGCTAAAATATTTTTCTTAATTATATTAATTGATTCTCACTGTTTCTGGGTTAGTTTACGGAAAGACAAATAAAGGATAAGAGTCAGAATGGAGAGATATAGTAAAGAATATTAAATAACTTCTGGGCTGATAAGATGGAAGTATTATAAGGAGATGGTATATTTATATAATGGAATTTTATGTATTACTGAAAAACAATGAACTTGTAAAACACTCTACAACATGGGAAACTCAAAGGACATTATGCTGTGTGAAATACTCTAGTCACAAAGGGACACATGCTACAAATTATCACTGTTATAAAGCTAGTCTGACGTGGGGGAGGGGGTTGGGTGGAGAACAGGATAAGAATGGATAGATAATGACCATTGCATTGGAACAGATAAAGGAGAGAACTGATTAAAAAGAATGTATGATTAGGCACTACACATAGGATAACAGTTGAGAATAAGAGGTCATAAAAATGACTGGGGGGAGGGGAGGTAAGTAATTATACATGTTGGGTTTGGGTTTTTTAATTTAATTTTTTTTAATGTCTGCAATAGTAAATTGGCAGAAGGAAAGAAGGTTATTTAAAATCTCAAGACAGAATGACCCATACTAGTGTCCAAAAGAAAGTAAATTCTTTTTACTGGCAACATCCATGTATACGCAAAGCTTTTCCAGGCTTACAGTGATGCTATCCTGGTCACTCCTAACACCCTTGAGGGGGCTAGGGCCTTGTCAGTCTGATTGCTCTTTTGCTACCAATACTGGCTTGGGGCATTGCTGAGCCAGGTGTTTATGAATACTGCATTGAAAACAAGTAGCAAGAGGCTTCCCTTTTGCCCCTTTACTCTCTCTTGAAACATCTTTTGATATCTGTGGTTTATGTGACTGTAATGAGTCTTTCTATACTGAAAGTTAAAGGCTTGAAATTGGAGGTTTTGGATGCATTTGCTGGATGAAAATGTTTAAATATTCTGTGATAGAAGTGTTAAGACATTTGGCTTTCAGATAGTCCTTTTTCTTTTCTAAGATGCCATTACTGAATACGGAAATAGTAACAGTTAAAACATTAGTCTCAGTTACTTTGGTGGTCTACAGTTGTTGGTTTTTTCCTGGCATTTTATTTTAATAGTAGGGGCAGACTTAATAGTAGAATGAGAATTTTAGAAGACTTAGGTTTTAAGTTGCAAGGTTCTTATTATTTTGTATTATTTGTGCTCATTTAGAGTAGTTTACTGGTTCTTCATAAATGTTATTTATTTTACTGAGATGTTTGTATATAATTTTGAACAAAAAGGAAAAAATAAATTTGGAAAAATTTTTCAGTTCTGAACTCTGGCTAAAAAATTTAAAGTGGGTAGAAAATGCTTTAAGGAAAAAGGAAATAAAATAAAATTCTTAAACTTGTTTTAATAAAAGCAAAAAACCCTATTTTAAATTCTTTTTTACTGAGAGGAGGCATTAGTTTATCAGTATAGAGAGCAGGTTAGAAAAACTGGAGAAATTTTAATATTTAAGACTTTTTTTACTGTGTTACAGAATTTTCCTTGAAAAGAGAAAAAATGAGTTTGGCAAAAAAATGAAAGAAGATTTTTGTTGCTGGATAGATATGTTTTTAGGGACTAGTTGGCTGAATTTTGATAGAGGGTAATGTGCTGAAATGGGGTGGGGGGAAGTTTAGGAGGAGGGAGGGAAAGGGCAAAGGAGTTTGACTCCTTTATATGTGATGTTTGGTCTGGAGGCTAGGGGAGGATGTGGGATTATTTACTGGGTGGGGTCAGAAAAAGGAGAGAGATGAGATTTATCTGCAGGTTATGGTTGGGAAAAAAGGTGATATTATAGTTTAAGATTTGTTTAAGATTTCTCTTAACTGGGAGGTTAGATATGAACTTAAAAACCGAATAGGAAAAAAATTTGGCTGCAATTTCAGGCTGTGTCTTGGATAGGACATACGGAGGAAAGGAAAGGGGTTTTTGTATTTGACAGTGGTGGGAGATCAGGAAGTAGGGTAGGAGGTGCTTGAGAGATCAGAGAGATCAACGGTGAGGAAGTTTTTGATTGGGTAGGGAAAAAGGTTTAGAAAGAGAAGAATTTGCCAAGTATGGTAGTTTTGACAAAGAGAAGGACAGAGAACAGAGAGTAAAGAAGGGGATTTTTGACCATTTGCCATTGCATTAGTGGAAATTGCCAAAATCTCTGAACGTGTTGAACTCTAGTGTCCTATTTAGGGCTATTGAGACCTATTATTTAATTGGTACTGCAGCTATACTGTGTTCTTGCAATAAAAGAGTATCAAGGGAGTGGAGGAGACTCCCCTCCCCCAGTGGAGTGTACTGAGAAGAGCAGGATTGGTTGGCTCCCATGATTGGGGAGGAGTAAGTAGTGAGGGGTGTGTGGAGAGAGAGAGAGAGAGACAGAGAGAGAGAGACTGATTCCAGGGCATTCTTTAATTACCTTTGGTTTTCACAAAAAGGTCTGCTCACGACATGGGCCAGAGATTTAAGAGAGGATAACCACTGCTACCTACCTTAAATTGCTCTGGTGTTGTTTGGAAGGCCAGAATGGCAAGAGATGGAAACCCCCCACTCCCTGAGAAGGGTGTCTTTTTAGCAGTTCAAAGAGGGGCAGTTAAGAGGCAGATCAATACAGGTCATGCCATGTAAGATCCTAGGATTGGGTAAGATATTTAAACTCTTTGGTGTATGTTCAGGATCACTGGAGAAAAGACAGAAGGGGATACGAGGACGGACTTTATATCCTTAGCTCCTGTAACCTTGTGGAAGGGGTCGAGGGTAGGCTAGGGATTGGGTAGAAGAGTCTGGTACAGAGGGGGTGGCTAGGGGTCATCATGAGCATGTGTGTGGAGAGGACGGGAGAGAATTTTTTTTTAGATCAGTCGAGCTAGAGGTTTGGTTTGAAGAGTATGTAGGACTAGAATCAGGTACTTGGCTGAGGGCAGAAGTAAGAACATAAGGGAGGGGCTGAGTCAGAGGGGTCGAAGTCAGAGTTATTGAGGGATAGTTGTTGTGAGTTAGGAGGATCTGTAGAGGACATAGAGGAGGGAGAGGAAACAGGAGAAACAGGGGAATCTGTAGCCAGAAGAACTGGTGGGTATGGCAGGATTGAAGGAGAGAGGCTGAAAGTAGAGGTAGAAAAGTCTTGGGCATAAGGGATTTCAACAGCTTTGCCAGTTTGCTTGCAAAAGTTATCAAGATCTTGTAGGATATTGAATTCAAAGGTTCCATTTTCTGGCCAAGCGGTCCCATTGTCTAAATGGTACTGTGGCCAGATTTGGGTACTAAATTTAATACAGGGGTTTTTTTTTGGTTTGACATATTCCTCCAGTCCTAAGGAAGAAAGGCTGGACAGAAGGCAGCCTAAGGGTATAGATTAAGATGGCTTAGACAGGGCTGAGCCCATGGCAGGGGTGGAGGGTAGAAAGGAGTCTGAGAGGCAGAGAGCATCCCTGTGCTAGACAGGATGCCACAGAAATGGAAGCATAGCCACCCCCGCTCAAAGTATTCTTTGACTGGGGCAGAACACAAGAGAGTCTTCTTGGCCAGGGGACAGCGAGACAAGATAGACCTGTAGAATCTCCGCTTACCTGTAAGGAGCTCTTCCCCTGTCATCAGGAGCTCAGCAGGCATGGGAAGGGGCCACCTGCAGGGCCAATCGATTGGGAGGGATCATCCAGTTTGGGTGTTCTCCTGCCCAACTTTGGCACCAGATGAAATGTTTTGGGTTGAAGGCCAAGAACCACACCGAGGTATAAACATTTCTCAAAGTTTATTGTGCTGGGCTACTCAGCAATGAGAGTAGTGCTGGGGGTTGGGTTTGGGAGAGTTTATATGGGGCTTTAGCAAGCATGTTATTTCTTTATTGGCTAGTACAGTTAGGAGGGTTGTGAGATGAGTTGGCGTTGCAGTAGTGCACTGGTGCATTAAGTTTCTGGAACTTTCTGGTTTTGAAAGAAGTTCTGACATGGGACTTTCTGAGTTCTGGTTTGGGGAAAAGTCCTGACATGAGACTTTTTGGTTTTGGACAAAGTCCTGACATAAGACTTTCTGAGTTCTGATTTTAGGAAAAGTCCTGACACGGGACTTTCTGAGTTGTGCTTTAACCTCCATTTTTATTTTTAGCCTAACCGTTAGGAGAGCTTATTCCTCTGAGAGTGACATCATGCTTGAGAAGGTGGAAAGACAGCAATCAATGGAGAGGAAGACCCTCAGCCAGGTGGTTTGACACACTCACCACAGGAATGGGCTCTATTGTGTCAGGAAGTGTGAAGATGACACAGGATATGACAGGGTTCAGGTCTGTTCATAGAGTCCCATGAGTCATACTCAACTAGACAGCATATGATCTGGAGGTCTGTGGACGGCTTAGTGGTCTGTGAATGAACCTCAAGTGCCAATAAGAGCCCTGGACTCACAAATACATCTCAGTGTAATACACATTTTCCTGTGGAGAGACTTCCCAGTGTACAGTTGTACATAGAGTTGAAACCAACCCATAGCTGACTCTCCAGCAGGTTTTCAGAGGCAGTTAATCACACAGGGGGAGATTGCTCACCCTTTTCCTGCTACAGGACTGTAGAGCCCACACTAAAGCGCCCCCATGTCTTCCTCTGCTAGAATTGTACCACCTATTTCTTAAAGAAATTGTTGGAAAACTGCAGGAGATATATATGTTGCTCTCAGAGTCTTACCTTTTCCACAAAGTACATGATGCCCTCATGACCCCGCTGGCCTGGGGGCTTCCAGCTCAGCACCACGTAGTTCCGGGTAGCTTCTGTCACAGACAGGGCTGTGGGAGGCCCTGGAATTATACCCTCTGGAATATAAGATGAGAAAGGAGAAGCATTCATTCTGAGTAGCCCAAGACACCCACAAAGTCACAGACTGCTTTTATGTGGGAAGAGTTAATTACTGTTCCTCAGTTTAAGGAAGTATCGTGTCTCTGAACTCCTCCCTACAAGGTTAGTCATTCATTCAAATATTGTCTGAGTGAGGCTGGGAAAATTTAAACTCACTGCTATCTAAGAAATTTCAGTCATGGTGACTCTCCAGTGGGTTTCAAAGGTTGTGAGTCTTAGCAGGAGGAGGCTGCCCATCTTTCCCAACTGTTGTTATTGTGATTGTTATTGTTGTTATGCACCATTGACTCACAGCAGATCCTACCACAAGATTTTAGAGGTAAATCTTACAGGTAGAGTTTGCCCATCTATTTCCACAGAGGAGCTGGTGGATTCAAACTGCATACCTTTGGGTCAGCAGCACAATTTACTCCTTCCTTAGCATTAAGCTACCAGAGCTCCCCCCACAGCACACTACAGACTTGGAAATCACACTATGAACTTGAGGGAGTACTCTCAAAGCTCTCCAGGCTCAGGGGCATTAGATCCCTTTAGTCAGGATGGAAAATGTCCTGACTTTTCAGAGGGGCCTTTCTGTATTATTCAGAAAAGCTTACGTGATGTAGTCAAATTACTCCAAACTAAAGTTGTGCTGATTCTACCAGAAAAAAGCAAGTCCTGAAAGAACAAAAAGATTGCAACTGACCAATCTCAGAACAATGCTACTACAAATTTGTGTAGAAATAAAAAAATATCTAGCACACAACAATGTCAAACTCAAAATGTCTGGCATCCAATGACAAATTATCATGTATGAAAAAAAATTTTTAATCTTAGTAACAACCTATAATAAGAAAAATCCATTAATAAACCAAAAAAGAATCAGATTACAGAATCAGTGGACAAGGGCATAAAAACAGGATAGCTAAACTCAGAATGTTAAAACAAGTTATATAAAGTCATGAAAAATATAAAAAAGATTCAAATTTAACTTCTAGAGATGAAAACTATTAAGTCTCAATGAAATATACACGATTGCAATGCAAATTAGACACTGGAGAATTAAAGGTTAGTAAAATGAATACGTAGCATTCGAAACTATCTTAAAAGACTAAATGTTAACATGTCAATTTGCCTTACATTGACCCTTCAATTGAATACATTCTCAATAAATATCCCACTAGGCATTTTGCAGAAATTAACTTTAAAGTTTATATGGAAACATGAAGGCTTAACACAGACAGAACAATTTTTAAAAACAAGATGACACATTCTACCTGACTTCTGCTATGTGATTTTAAGACTGCAAGGCCTATCAAAACAAGTACCATTTATTAAAGCTACAGTAATCAAGACACTTAAGTATTGGTGTAAAGGAACCAAACTGATCTATGAGACACATTCTAGAAATTGGCCCAAATAAGATATAATTCATTGATTTCTACAAAGATATTAATCAAAGCATGCTAACGAAGGAAACGGAGAATATTCTAAGGTAAGTTCATCTTTTAAACAGATCTTGCTAAAACAATTCAATTGTCAGATGGGAAAAATGACCCTTACAAAAAAACCTGTTTGACTTGATTAAGAGACTGACATATAAGAAGTAAAATAATAAAAATTTCTAGAAGAGGATAGAATATCTTAATGCAGTCTATTTGTCAAAGATGTCAAATATGATACAAATACAGCAAATTAGAAATATATCAGTATTGTTAGCCACTACAGAAAAGGAAATTAAATTTGATTATCATAGCCACACACCAATTATCAGACTAACATTTAAAAATCAGCATTCAAATACTTGTGATAATGTGGAGCAACTGAAACTCTAATATCTTGTTGGTAGTTGTGTAAAATCTTAGTTTGAAAGCCTATCTTTCCTTAAAGTCTGTGTTTCTTTAAAGAATTACCCCATATGACCTACCTACTCACCCAACTCCTATATATTTATGCAAGAGAATTTAAAGATTCTGTCCACATACATATGTGACAAGAATGTTCATGAGAGTTTCATTAACAGAAGATTAAATAAATCCTAATCAACTTGTATACATGCCGTTCTAGAGAAATCTAATTATGCTGAGTGAAACAAATTGGACAAAAATCGTATCTATTGTATAGTTTTATTGATCTAAAATACTCACTCATTTCTATAGGATTGGAACTACTCATGGCAAGACCCTCCATCAAGTACCAAAGCTGTAAGTCACATGGGAGGAGATTATCCATTTTCTCCTGAGGAGCCACAGGTGGATTCAGACCACAAGAGAGGTGCTGCCTTTGGACGGGCAGCCTTGCTCCTATGGACGATGCCACCAGGTCTCCCTTCTGCAAAATACTAGAACTACAGAGACAGAAAGCAGCTAAATATGGACCTGCAGATAAGGGAAGACTGCAAACTGGCACAAGAATATTCTAGGCTAAGTTCATAATTTTGATCTTGGTAATGGCTTCAGAGGTTTGTACATATACAAAATATATCAAATGACGCACTTCATATACACACATAATTTAGTATATGATAATAATATAGCTCAATAAAACAGTGATTCTTAGACCATATGGTCTTTAAATAGGTCCTTTGATTTAGAACACTCTCCAAATAATACACAGCACATCTTTATAACAAAGCTAACCTACAGTACAAGGACAATAACATTCGGAGAAACCACAGTTCTTACCTGTTGGTTCCTCTTCCGTGACAATGATCTGTCCAGTCCAGGGTGCAGAAGGGCGACCTGAACAAAGAACAAAGAACAAAGAAGAGTATAAAAATAGCAAATGCTTAGATTAGCTGTTTCAAATGCACTCATAAATGGATAGGTAAACTGGTCAGAGTAGTCATAAAGAAAGGAGTTTGCTTCTAATTCTATATTTTTGTAAGGAATCTTATTTTGAGTATGTGCATAGAAGCCTGGATATAGTGAGCTCTAGTGGCCTAGTGACAAGAAGCTATGCTGCAATCTGAAAGTCATGCAGTTCAAGGCTACCAGCTGCTCCACAGGAGAAGAATGGGCAATCTCCTCTCCTGCGATTAACTGCCTCTGAAAACCCACTGGAGAGTCAGCTATGGGTCGCTTCCAACTTATGGTACACAACAACAACAACATCCTGGAGACTGATAATCTGCTATAACCAATTGTCTTTGAGTCGATGCACCCGTGTGTCATGGTGGAAGTGTGCTCACAGGTTATCCATAGTTCTTGGGGTTGATGCCTCCGTGTGTCAGAGCAGGACTATGATCACAGGTTATTTATTCATCATTTCTTTTTCAAAAGCAGATCACTAGGTCTTTCTTTCAAGATGATTTCATTTTACTTAGATCCACAATCAACACCCAACATAATAATAGCAGTCAAGAAATCAAAAGACATGTTGCATTGTGTAAATCTACTGTAAAGGACCTCTCCAAAGTGCTAAAGAGCAGCAAAGTCAGTTTAAATTCTAAACTATGCCTCGTCTAAGTCACAGTATTTTCGAAGAAGATTTTAAAAGAATCAGTGTCTTGAAGGGTGGTGGTGGAGAAGAATACTGAATACCCTGTGGACTGTTAAAACAACAAACACATGAGTCCTGGAAGCAGTGCGACCAGGGTGCTCCTTAGAGGCAAGGATGGTGAAACTTCGATCCACACATTTTGGCCATGTTGTCTGGTGGGGCCAGTCCTTGGAAAAAAGCCGTCATCCTGGGAAAGGTGAAGTGTCAGAGAGAGAGAAGACGGCCCTCAGCATGATGGATTGGCAGAGTTACTGTCACAATGGGCTCGAGCATATCAGAGATGGTGAGGAGGGCACAGAGCAGGGCAACGTTCAGATCTGTTGTTTAGAGGGTCGCTATGAGTCATGGTTGACTCAAAGGCACCTGACAACAACAACCAACGAGTGGGCTCAGCCTCTAAGTTGGTAGTCAAGTCCAATCATTGTTCGCACCTCTCGGGCACCTCTACTAACTGCCTGAGCCTAGTTAGTTATTTGCCTTCACTGACTAGAATGATGCCCCCCCGGAACTGTACGTACATGGCCCAAGAAAATAGGTTATATTCATTTATGTTTAATAGTTATCTCCTGAAATAGGCATTCTAGTCCCTTAAGATTCAATGTGCATTTGGGAATGATGTTTCTAGAACAACTGTAAGGTCAGTGGTGATTTATGCATCATAGTGAATATAAGACGAGGTAAACCTCACAGCAACTTTTCTCCATTACATTTTGAAAAGTGTTATCTACAGAGGTAATGAATCTAGATTTTCAGAAAGAAAAAGAGATGAGACCAGCAGAGAAAATTTCTTAGCACGATTCCAGAGACTTCAGAGAGTAGCTCAACTGTTCTTTTTAAACAAAAGCCTTTTTAACAGTTTGTGCAGAACCTGGAAGGTGATAAATGAGGCAAGTTATTTGCAAGTCAAACAAATCATATTTTTGCTGGAATTTATTAAAGAGGAATTAAGTGAAGTTATGACCCAGGATCTGCATACTTAGAAAAGGGTGAGTGATCAATGGCTTATTAGGCAAGTCTCCTGGGGCAAGATGGTGCTTGAGTTTAGATTCTTGTGATGTAACTACGTAACTGTGAATGTGGCTCTTCCATAGAGATGACCTAGCTCCTCAGCAACATTTGAAATGTGTGAATGCAATTTTGTTTGTTACAACCAGAGAAGCTGACACTGGCATGGACTGAGTAGAGGTCTGGGATGCCAACACACATGACATTCAGAACAGCTACCATTCATAAGGAGAATTGCCCAAAATATTAATATTGCCAAGGTTGAGGAATCTGGTATAAAAGGTTAAATTCCCACAATTTCTTCAATGAATTTTTGTGGCCTATTATAACGGGGGAACTCTGGCAACCCAGTGGCAAGAAACTGCACTGCAATTCCAAAGGTGCACTGTTCAAATCCATCAGTGGCTCTGCAGAAGAAGAATGGGCAATCTCCTCCCATGCAATTAACTGCCTCTGAAACTTGCTTGAGGGTCAGCTATGGGTGGAATCTGACTCGACAGCATATATAGCAACAATTATAATGGAGGTCATCTGGGTCCCTATTAAGTAAATGCATGTACCATGGCTTTGACATTGAAACGCAGAACTAAATAATATTTTAAATTTTTTTTTTCTGTATGATATGGAAAGGCAAGTATAAATTACATATGATACTGCAAATCTGTTTTTCCTTTTCTGTAAAGAAACTCACTGTGCTATCAGTGCCTTAAGAACCAGTTTCAAGGGTAAGAAATTTAAAATAAAAATTGTTAGCAAAAATGCTGTCTAGGTGTTTGATTTTCACATTTCATTTAAGACAATGCATGGAATTCACTTAAATGAGGCAAAGTATTCTGGAGTAAAGGAGAGACAATCCTTTAGAAAATGGATGAATCAAATAACAAATATTTATTTTGGTTTCTATGTTTTACTCCTAGAATAGGCTGGCCAATGAAAGATTTCTTGTGTTCTTCTCCCTCTAGTGGAAGAGAGAGGAATAACCTTGCAGGGAGACTTAATTCATTGCCGCCCATTTCCCCCCCTCCCTCCTCTTTCCCCTCCCACAATTCACTTTGCAATGCACTTCTTATCCACATTGTTGGCATACTTAGAATGTCTACCTGTCTATTCCTTTCGGACCACTATTCCCCTCATCTGTTCCAAGGCGGTGTTCAATCCACTCTTTGCCTTGTTAGGTGCATCACTGTTTAGGAGTTTGCTCTGACTCAGCAACACTACCACAACAGAACGAAATCTTGCCCGCTGGGCGCCATCCTCACAATCTCTGCTGTGTTTCAGCCCACAGCTCAGTCACCATTGTCAGTTCATCCTGTGGAGGGTCTTTCTTTCACAGATCCTCTACTTTCCCAATAAATGATGGCCTCTCCAGGACAGGCCCCATGCTTATTTTGGTAGGGTTTATGAAAACAGGCTTAACCCAAACCAGCACACTGCCCTGGAGTCAATTATGACTCCTAGGGCTCTACAGGACTGAGGAGAAGGGCTCAGAGCTTTTCCAGCGCTGTAAACTTTTACCTAAAGCGGACTGCTATAGCTTTCTCTCAGTGAGAAGCTGGGGGATCCAAAACTCCAATCTTTACTTCGTTTAAGCACTCTCCACCAGGGCTCCGTTGGTGGGGTGGGGGTCGGGGGAATGTTTAGGAAAGCTGAAAGCAAAAGCCTTACTTTTTAGTCTAGCCTTTTCAGCCGGATCCAGAGCTGCCACGGGCTCTGACACTCGCGATGGGAAACTGATTCCATTCTTGTTGACAGCTCGGACTCGAAATATATAGGAGCGTCCTTCTATCAGCCCGGTGACAGGGAAACGGGCGAACTTGACAGGCGTGTCGTTGCACTGGGACCAGGTGTCTGTGCCCACCTCGCACCTAATACAAAGAGAAGGGGGACAAAG
This sequence comes from Elephantulus edwardii, assembly GCF_000299155.1. Taxonomy (NCBI): domain Eukaryota; kingdom Metazoa; phylum Chordata; class Mammalia; order Macroscelidea; family Macroscelididae; genus Elephantulus; species Elephantulus edwardii. The sequence goes on from NW_006399847.1 coordinate 2,280,170, forward strand.
ACTTGAAGACGTCTGTAGAGAAAATGGAAAATCTGAGTGCAGTTACTGGTGATATTTGAACACATGAAGATAAAGGGACAAACATAAATAAAAAGAAGTCTGGCTAAATAAATAGCTAGAAAGTCGCACAGTCTTCTTGCTGCTTCACTTTGAAATATCCAAGAGTGACTTGCTAGTTAAGCAGGCACTCAGTTGTGTTCGATGGCAATGTGTTTCTTCAAGGAGAACTGAGGATTCTCAGACGCTCCTGCATGACTGTGTGCTCTATGAACTTGCTGAAAGCAGATGGGAGGCCAGTGTTGGGGGTAGGGTGTATGTGTGGGGTGTAGGTTGTGGAGAAGCAAGCAGACCTCTGCCCTCTTCACACTGGAGACCTTTAACAGAAAGTCCCTCAAGCCCATCCACTTCTGATATCCTCAATTCAAACACCAGTGGTGCTTTTCTTGATCAACTTTAGGTATTTTCTGTTAAAAAAAAGGAAACTAATGCTTGAGAAAGATGACACCCTTTACAAAAGATGCCTACTTGTTCCATATTCTCTCACTTGATCAATCCTGTCTGTGAGGGTGGAAAACTGGGCAAGGTATTGGACTGTTTTTGTTTTTTAAAAGATTAAGATTGAGCTGCAGAGAGATTCCAAGGCCAGAGAGGCATAGAGGCAAGGCAACTGATTTTGGATCGAATGTTCTTCTAGCAGCTGCTATCTGGCAGTGTGGGTCACCCCCAGGGTTCTGAGTACTCGACATCACACTATTGGTGTGGTAGGGAGCTTTGGTCGCCTAGTTCATAGGGAACTGCACTGCTAACCCAGAGATGGGGCCTTGTTGGCAGTTCAAGTCCACCAGTAGCTCTGCGAGGGAAAGCTAAGCAATCTCCTCTCACAGGCTTTTAAAGCTCCTGTAAAGCCGCTGGAGGGTCAGCTCAGAGTTGGTTCTGACTCCAAGCAGCGATTTGGCTTTGGCCTGCTCACAGGATTTCAGAGGCTCTTGTGGGATTGAATGATAGAGCATTATTATTACTTCTTTCTTTTTTTTCATTCAGAACACAGAAATTTTAAGTAACTAATTTCTTCTACATGGCTCTGTCATGACGTATGATTCCAAGTGATTCTCATGGGGAAGGGGTGGTCAACAGCAATACATACAAAGGTAATGGGGATGGTAGGCTTTTTCTCTAACCCTTGTATTCTGTGACGTAGACAACAGATGTTGCCTGAGCCCTGGTGGCACCTTGTGTTATATATTGTGTTGTCAACCAACAGGTCAGCGGATTGAATCTGCCAGTTTCTCTGAGGGAGAAAGGTGGTGGTCTCCTTCCTCACAGAGTCAAGACCTCGGAAGCATGAGTTGGCGTCAAATCGATGGTAGCGAGACAGTTTCTACGGGTTATGTTAAGTACTATGGGTTATGTTAAGTACTATCAGACACAACTTCCGTCCTTGTTTTTCTCCTTCCTCGAAATCTTTCCTTTGTGAATTCTGGTGCTGATTGGGTGGAGTGCGTGTGGTGGAATGAATTACTTGACATGCTTTCTGGTAATGGTCTTTATCGCTTCATCAAGGGATTGTGTGTTGTTATTAGGTGCTGTCAAGTCAGTCCTGACTTGTAGCAATCCTGTGTTCAACAGATTGAAACTGTGCCCTGTGTTTGTGGCCCACCAACAGGAGTGGATGTCTCACAAACAATGTAACTAAAGCACAGGGCATTCTAGTGGGGTGAGGCCATGCAAAGAGTGTGTAGGATAATGACACAGGGCTTAGTCCATTCTCCCATGTTACCAAGAGCTATCCAGAGGCAGAAGATGTAGACCTCACTTTTGTCAAGAAACTAGAGTGGAATTCATCACTTGGACTGAAAATACCTCCACTGGACCCAGGAATCATGGATTATAGTGGGGTAGGAGTGGTGGTGGCAGCGGACCAAGGAGACCAGGACAAGCTAAGTACAGTGCCTTTTTGGCCCACAAAGTGACAAAACTGCATGTCTTTAGGAGCGAGTGAGTACTTTTGAGAGCTAGGTTTGCTGAGCCCAGAATTAGAGACTTTGGTTTTGGACCCTGTTGGAGGAATGGGGTGCCACTGACACTTATATAAAAGCAGAACTCAAAGAGCCTGTAGCATTTACACAAGCAGAGCTAAGGCTGGGCTGAGGGACCAGGCCAGCCAGAGAGGCCAGCTTTACACACAGCTGAGGAGAGAGGCTTTTCTGACCGAGGGACTGGATCCCAAATCATTTCTGTTCCTGAAGTAATCTCCTACTTCTCTAGTAAACCTCATAATCATGAATAGGCTCTGTGAATTCTGTGTGGCCACTGCACTGATTATGGAAGGCAAACGAAGTAGAAAGTGTCATGGGCAGGAGCCGTGAGAAGGAGCACAGGCCATGTTTGACCTTGGAGGAGCTGGCATTGGCGATGGGGATCCCCCAGCCCCACCTTGAGAAGTTAAAAGTTCTTTAATCTCCTGATTCTGTGCATAACTACAGTCAGAAAATATCATTTTTAATGATAATTTTACAATAAAAATATAGATCAAGAAGTTACAGATTGAGTTTGGTAGCTCCTTGGTGATTAGAAAACAGCCCAGATGGATTTATTTCTGTAAATTTAACTTGGTAATTATAGTGCATTGGCTCAACCGTTAAAGGTGAACACTTTATCAGATTATCTAAAGTGAAACCATTAGGTTGTGTCAGATCAGCTGCATCACGGTTTAGTTTTGTGTTCTTCCTGTTGATTGAAATCAGCAAAGTGCTTTAAAAAATTGTACAGTGTGCTATGCAAAGAGATACAGGATAGACAGTTGTGGGTGGTAGTGTATTATGTGTGTGTGTATGTACTTGCAAAAGTAAAGGACATTTCAGGAGCACTGTTCTCTGCTGAATTTTCTTCACTGAGAACTGGAGTCGAAACCCAAAGCAGGTGTGAGAAATAAGAGCAGAGGAGATTTCTCTGTGGAGTCAGGGTGAAAATGAGGAGAATACTCTCCTGCACTGGTGGTCTAGTGGTCAGAAGCTCCACTGCAATCCCAATCTACCAGCTACTCGGTGGGAAAAGGATGGACAATCTCCTCTTGTGTGATTTACTGTCTCTGAAAACCCACTGGAAGATTAGTTATGGATCAATTCTGAGTCAACGACACACAACAACAGCACTAGTACTTAGTGCTCAGACTGTAGAAGCCAGACTGCCTGACTCACACACAGCTTTCCTCTCTAGCACCTGGCCTTGGACTAGCTATTGTTTCCTACTTGTAATGAGATTATTTGTCTCAAAGAGTAGTTACAGACAATAAAAGAGATGCAAATCAAAACCACAATGAGGTACCATCTCACTCCATTAACAGTGGCAAAGTTTAACATGGCACCAAGTAATAAATGTTGGAGAGGATGTGGCGAGAAAGGAACTCTTATACATTTTTTGGTGGGATTGTAAAATGGTACAACCATTCTGGAAGGCAGTTTGGCACTTTCTCAAAAAGCTGAACATAGAAATTCCATATGACCCAGCTATTCTCCTGCTTGGAATATACCCTGAGAAAATGAGATCTGAGGCACAAACTGAGATTTGTACACCAATGTTCATAGCAGCATTATCACCATCACAAGAACATGAAACAGCCCAAATGTCCAACCACAAAAGAATGGATTGGAAATAATGGGACATTTACACAAAGGAATACTATGCAGCACGTAGGAGCAGTGATTTTGTAAATTACTACCTAACTTGGGAGAGACTGGAGAGCATTATACTGAGTGAACTGAGTGTGAAATCATTACTGTAGAATGAGTATAAGGATCCAGAAGTGGTGGGAGAGGCTGGAAACAGAGGGATGACGATGTGCAAGGGGAAGGGGGGATTAATCATGGGGTCGTACAATTTTATAGGTAGGAGGGTGAGAAATTGAAAGAGTTTATTCTTGAAAACAATGTATTAGAATTTTGTAAATAAACTAGTAGAACATTTTTAAAAAGATAAAGAGTAGTCATTTGGAGCAAGCAGTTAATGTGTGCAACATATTCAGAACATGGCCATGCTCATAGGAAATGCTTGGTAAATAGTAAGCATAATATTGTTAATTTTATTATTTGTTTTGTTGTTGTTGTTGTTATGTGCCATCGAGTCGCCTGTGACTCATAGCGACCCTAAATACAATAAACTCTGCTCTGTCCTGTGCCAATCGCACTGTCTCTGACACTCCCATCCCAATTATCCCAGTCACTGAATCAATCCACCTCATAGAGGGCCTTCCCCTCCTGCACCGTCCCTCCACCCTCCCAAGCATGATGTCCCTCTCCAAGGACCGGTCTCTCCTCACAACATGTCCAAAGTATGTTAGACGGAGCTTCAGAATCCTTGCCTATTACTACTTGTAAAACCTGTACCTTCACCAAGAAGCAGTTGTTCAAACAGAACAAGGGCATACTGCAGGATTTAAAATCAGGAAAGGTGTACATCAAGGCTGTATCTTTTTTTCCATAGCTGCTTAATCTTTGTTGTTGTGTACCATTGAGTGTGACCAGCCCAGGGCTGACTGACTCTCCAGTGGGTTTGCAGAGACAGCAAATCAAAAGGGAGAAGACTGCCCATCCTGTGGATCAGTTGGTGGATTCAAACCGTATACCTTTGTGCTGGCAGAGCAATTCCTTACCACTAAGTCGCCAGAACTCTCCAATTAAATTATAGGTTGAATACTTTGAGAAGATGGACTATATGAAGAAGATTGTGGCATCAGGATTGGAGGAAAAATCATCAACAACCTGCTTTATGCAGCTGGCACAACCTTGCTTGCTCAAAGTAAAGAGGATTTCAAACACTCACTGCAGAAGACCAAACACTACAGTCTTCAATATGGGTTATGTTTCAACATCAATAAAACAAAAATCCTCCCCACTGGACCAATAGGAAACATCATGAGAAATGGAGAAAAGATTGAAGTTGTCAAAGATTTCATTTTACTCGGATCCACCATCAACATCCAGGGGAACAGCAATCAAGATATAGAAAGGACATGTTACTTTAGGAAGTTAAAGGCCACTTCAAAGTGCTAAAGAGCAAGAATATCAGTTTAAAGACTAAGATACACCTGATGCAAGCCAGGATATGTTTAATTGCTTTGTACGCATCTCAAAAGTTGAACAATGAACAAAGAAGATTGAAGAAAGTACAATGCCTTGAACTGTGGTCTTGGGAAGAGTATTGAATATCCCATGGACTGCCAAAAAGAACAAGCAAACCTGTCTTGGGGAAAAAGCAATCAGGCAAGAATGATGAAACTTCATCTCACACATTGAGCATGGTGCTGGGAGCGACCAGACCTTAGAAAAATATATCATACTATGAAGGGTGGAGGGTCAAGAAAAGAGAGGAAGCCTCTCTATGAGGTGTGTGTGTTATGTGCTATGGAGTCGTTCGCAACTCATAGCGACCATATGTACAATAGCCCTGAACCCTGCTCTATCCTGAGCTAATCTTATCGACTGTGATACACCTACCCTCATTGCCCCACTGAGTCAATCCATCTCATCAAGGATCTTCCTCTCTTGCACTCTCCCTCCACCCTTCCAAGCATGATATCCCTCTCCTAGGACCTGTCCTCCATACAGCATGCCTAAACAATGTCAGACAAAACTTCAGAATCCTTGCCTCCAAGGAGCAGCCTGCTTTTACCCTCTCTAGGACAAACCTGTTTGTTTTCCTAGCAATCCATGGTATAGTCAATACTCTTCTCCAGCACCCCAACTCAAAGGAATCAATTCTTTTTCTATCATCCCTAATCATTGTCCAGCTGTCTAACGCATAGCCAGTAACTTCAAAGAGTATGGCCTGTAACAGGTGGACCTTAGTCTCAAGACAGACATTGTTGCTCTTCAGTACTCTGGAAAGGTCCCTGACAGTAGACTTCCCCAATGCAATTCATCTTTTAATATCCTGGCTGCTGATACCAAGAGTGTTGACTGTGGAACCAAGTAAACTAAAGCTGTTAATAGTCTTAATCTCTTGACCATCTATCATGATGCTGCCAATCAGCCCAGTGGTAAGAATTTTGTTTTCTTGATGTTGAGCTTCAATCCATATCCATATGGTTTGACATAATGACTGTAACAATGGATTGGAGTATGACTGAGCATAAGGATGGGATAGGATAGTTCCAATTTGTTTTGTCAAAGGTTCACCATGAGTCCTTTCAAGTCCACTCTACTGCACAAAAACAAACACAGCAATAGGACAAAATGTGCTGCTTCTCCCTGGCTTGTCAGTGTTTAAAGTTTACAGATATCTTGAAAATCTGCCAAAGTGAAAAAAAAAACAAAAACCAAAAAACAAACTGTATTTTGAAAAAAATTAGTCTAAATTCACAATGCACCATTACTAAATGGTGAAATCATGCTGAAACTCTTAGTCCAAGGTTAAATATTATGTAATTCTCTAAATACACATGAAATGTTAAGTGGATGATCCTATAAAAATATTTTGTGACTATTTCTTCTCATAAACTGTAATTTTTTATTTTGTTTTGGTTTTAAAAATTTTATTGCAGTTCAAATCAGCATGTTGGTTCATTTCAGCTCCTTCACTGCCAAACCTGGGGGGAGGGACTGCTTCAGCTTCTCGGCCTTCTCTTTGTCTGTGATGACCAGGGTGTATAAGAAGAGTTTGGGTAAGCAGCTTCTTTTCTGAGAAGAATTTCCTTAGCTTCATCCAGACCTGCTTTGTTGTCGCTGCCATCCAAGGCGAAAAAGGGCAGACGGCAGTGTGATACCACAGGAGTGCTAATCTTTAATATATGCTGATAATTCTTGTTTTACAAAAGAAAACACAGCCAGATACACTTGGCAATCAGCGATGATTATCTCCCTCTGCAGTCCACCGACCATGGATGGGGCAGATTTTCGGACATCAACATTCTTCTTGATCTTATTCTTGACTGTTTCAATCACCCCAGCCTCTTCTTCACTTTCACACAGCATTTCCGTAGTT
>NW_006399847.1:2287768-2305252 GCF_000299155.1 Elephantulus edwardii
TTATTATTTTTTGTGTATGTACTGTCAAACGTGATATGACTGGTATAGGAGGAGACTGCCCCTCCTTCTCCAGCAGAGCATCTGGTGGATTCAAATTGTTCCAATAATTCTATATTTTTAGCAAAAAAATAATTTGGACTTGGTGGTTTGGTAGATAAGAATCTGTGATGCAATCTCGAAGGCACATAGTGCAAATTCACCAGCTGTTCTGAAGGAGAAGGATGAGCAATCTCCTCCCATGTGATTACTGACTCTGAAAACCCACTGGAGGGCCAACCATGGGTCAGTTCCAACTCGATGGTACCCAACAGCAACAACAATAATATTTCATACTGTCTTTTACACGTTGGACATGCAGCTGAGTAAGGCTATTTCTTAGAAAAGACACCATGATTGGAAAGATGGAAGGTCACCAATGGAGAGCAAGACTCCCAAAGAGATAGATTGACACTGTATCTTCAGCAATGGGCTCTAGTGTGTCAGAGATTGTCAGGATGGCACAGGATAAGGCAAAGTTAAGGATGGCTGTTCATAAAGTCACTACGAGCTGTACTTAACTCGACAGCACCTAACAACAATGGTATCTTAGGGAGTTCTGATGGTATAGTGGGTAAGGAGTTACATGGCCAACCCAAGTGCAGGCAGTCTGAATCCATTAATCTCTATGGGAGGAAGATGGGCAATCAATTTCTGTGCCATTTACAGCCTCCGAAAACCTGTTGCTGAGTCAGGTTTGACTGTATGTCATATAGCACCACCACCAACATAACTTAGTATAGCTACATATACTATTGTAGTTGTTGTTAAGTGCCTTGAGTCAAGTATGACCTCATAGGGACCCTATGAACAAAAGATCTGAACCTTGCTCTATAACTATCATAATTTCTCTACGTTCATAGAGTTTCCAAAGGCATGTTGTTTAGGAAGTGGATGCCAATCCTGCTTCCAAGCCTTTCTTAATCTGGGAGCTCTACCAAACACTGCCTACCATAGGTGACCATTATGGCATTTGACATACCAATGGCACAGCATTCAGTATCACAGCAACTCTACATTCTATCAGTTGTTGTTGTTGTTGTTTGGTGCCATTGAGTCATAGACGACTCATAGCGACCCTATCAATGAACAGCCTGAGCACTGTTCGTACATAGAGTTTCCAGAGACAAGCCATTTCGGAAGTGGATGCCACTCCTGCTTCCAGGCTTGATTTAGTTGGGAAGCTCCAGCCAACACTGTCCACCATGGGTACCCATTACCATGATTGGCACATCACTGTCACAGTCTTCAGCATCACAGTAAACACGAGTTACCTCTCTACAGCAACGCACAGACCAGTGCTATACCACCTGCACATACAACAAACTAATAGAAAAGTTCTGTATCACTTAGAAGAACATTCTTCTCAAACATAATTAACACCAGGCATGAGGGTTGCAGGCCCAAGGGCACAACTGACTTTTAAATACAAAGGCCTGCCCACCAGGTCCTGCTTAACTTATACAAGAGGCTTCCAGCCCATAACTGATTGTTAGCTCAATCCATTAAATCCACATGACCAATCAGCTCACACACTATTGTGAAAGAAATAAAAAGAACCAAACCATTTACACTGACTTTCAATTAAAATAAGAGAACTTATCCTCTAGAATCCAACTACTTCACACATGAGCCTCCAAACTTGATAAATATACTAAGCGATAAATATTCCTGTGCATGACATTGAGCCATTGTTGTTGTTTTAGGTGCCGTCAAATTGAGTACCACTCTATGACAATATATCTGAAACCTGTCCTATCCTGTGCCATCCTCACACTTTCTGACACACTTGTAGCAGTCATTGTGCCATCTTGTTGAAGGTCTTCTCTTTTGCCATCCCTCCACCATTCAAAGAATCATGTCCCTCTTCTAAGTCCCTCCTAGCAACATATCCAAAGTATGTGAATTGAAGTTTTACCATCTTTGCCTCCAAGGAGCACTCTGGCTGCCCTTTTTCCAAGATGTATTTATTTGTTCTTTTGGCAGTCCATGTTCAGCATTCAACACCACAGCTCAAAGACATCAGTTGAGCCCATGGACTTCAGTTATTTACTTATTGCTATAAATATTATATTCAATACATCTTCATATAAAGGAACATCATACTTGGAAAGGTGGAGGGTCAGCCAAGGAGAGAAAGACCCTCAACTAGATGGACTGTACAGTGTCTGCAACAATGGGTGTAAATGTGTTGAAGATGACAGGGATGAGGCAGTATAGGACAGAGCTTGGCTCTACTGTTCATAGGGTCACTCACTACACATCGTACTTGACTCCACTTAGCAACCAGTATCTGTCCCTAGATACTGAAACTTATCTGTCCCTAGAGAGATAAAAAGTAGAAGGCACTCAACAAGATAAATTTACACATGATGGTAACAATAGCTTTCAGAACACCAGAGAAGATGAAGCAAAGATGCTCCCTCAGAGGCAAGGATGGTGAAACTTCACCTCACTCACTTGGGCCATATTTTCAGGAGGATCCTATTGTTAGAGGGAGACACCTTGCTGGGAAAGGTAGAGGGTCAGTAAAAGAGAATTAGATCCTTCATGAGATGGACCGACACAGTGATACCACAATTGGCTTGAGCAGGGCAGAGGTCATGAGAAAGGTTTGGATATTGTTGTTCACAGTGTCACAATGAATCACAGTCAACTTGCTAACACCTAACACCTAACAACAATGAATGGAGCAACCATTTGACTAGAAACTAAGTCAGGAAAACATGACTTTAGGTCAGTAATCTAAATTTACTGTGTATATTTTCAAATGTACTTAATAATTAATGTGGCAAAACCCATTGTCTATTATGATGTTGTTAAGTGCCGTGGAGTCGCAGGCGACTCATAGCGACCCTATGAAGGAGAGTCCTCAACAGTCTCTCATCCTCTCTCCAGATTCATAGGGTTTCTGAAGGCAAGCTATTACGGAAGTGGATGCCACTCCTCCTTCCAAATTATCTATTATAGTAACCTATTTACTATAAGGGAGCTCTGGTGGCTGAGTGGCAAGAAGCTGCACTAAAATCCAGAATACACACAGTTCAAAGCCACCAGGTGCTCTGTGAGAAAAGGATGGGAGATCTCCTGTTGTGCGATTAACTGCCTCTGAAAATCTGTCAGAGAGTCAGCTATGGGTCAGTTCTGACTCTACAGAGAACAACAACATCATTTACTCTAAAAAGCAGAGCGTCTAAATTTTGGAGAAAGTGAAAGTCAAGGACTTGTAGAAGAATGACACTTAATGCCATTGACTTTTGTTGCGTCATTTCTTTGTATAACTCAAATCCACATCCTGTGATGGAAATGGGATTTTGTTAGAATTTCTAAAGTTGGTAGGCTTAAGTTATTGGCATACTAAGCACATGGGTATAACATATGCTGTTGTTATTTACTGTAACGTCAGGACTGACCCATAGCTGACCCTCTGGCAGGTTTTCTGAGGCAGTTAATTGTACAGGAGGAGACTGCCCATCCTTCTCCCACAGAGCCACTAGTGGCCTCGAGTTGTGTGCCTTCGATTTTACAGCACAGCTTCTTGCCACTAGGCCACCAGAGCTCCCTAATACACACGCGCACGCACACGCACACACACACATACACACACACTACTATATATATAAACTTTATACATAAATACTATATATATACATATATATCATATATATAAACTACTAGCTATTTAACTTTCAAATGTTCTCTATTGGATTATAAAGTCAAAGTCTTTTAAAATGGCAGTCAAATTAAAAAATTACGCTTGAATTTAGATGTTTGGATATGTACACAATGCGTGTGTATGTATGTGTGTACTGCATGTCCAGAGAGAAGGAAAGAGAGTATAGAAAAGAAAATTTCACCTAAAAATAATGGGAGAAAGTAAGCATTTATCTCTAAGAACAAATAACAAGCTTGATCTGAAATACTAACTTATCAATAAAGTATCCCAGAATAGGACTTCCTCCGTCTATAGCTGGCTGTTTCCAAGAGATGATGATATAATCTTTGTTGGCATCTAAGCTCACCACATCCAAGGGAGAAGCTGGAGCCCCTTCAATCTCTGCATCAGCATCTGGGAAGGTAAGAAAGGATCATGTTAATATTCTCAGACTTGCTCAGTCAGCTTGGCAGGTGGAGATCTTACTGTACATGGGGTTCTCCAGCCCCCACCATGTTGTTACATTTATGACCCAGGTAGAGTAAGCTTCACTTTTGCAATTCCTTTATCAACTTCAATACTAGGAACACTAGGCCAAAACAGAGAAGATTTTCAAAATAACCCTTGATCTTTGTCTGTGGCCCTGGGCTGTTCAAAATGTTCTAAGAGAACATTAATATACAGACATAACTCGTTTTGTTGTGTTTCTCTTCACTGTACTTTGCAGGTTTGTGAGAACCCTGCATGGAGCCAAGTCTATTGACGTAATTTTCCTAACAGCATGTACTCATTTTGTGTCTCTGTCTCACATTTTGCTCATTCTTGAGATATCTTAAACCTTTCATAATCCTATTGCAAACTTAAAAGACACTGAATACATTGTAATCTTTGTACTGGGAAATAAAACAATGACAGGATTCACTATGTAGTGACATTAGCTTTGTGGTGGTGGTCTGGGACCAGACCAGCAGTGTCTATGAGGTACACCTGTAGAGGCATTGAAGATTGCTATTAGACAAGTCCAGAGTAAAACGGACCAGCAGGTCTGTTCTTAAGACATTCATTGTGCAGTGTTACTACGTGGAATCTATGAAAGTCTTCAGAGGGAAGCAAACAGCTTCTCCTTTCCCTTTCTGAGTGCTTCTAAAAAAGGACAACCAGCACGGAGCTTTGCCCAGGGAAACACTAGGAACCATTGTGGAAGAGAAGGAAAACGGTAATCTTGACCAAATGTCTGTTCCCAAACTGACAATGTTTTTGTCATTTTAGGCTGTTCCAACTAAACAATAATAAGAATGAGAGAGTTCCTAAATGGTAGCAGGTAGGGAAAGAGGCTGAGGCTGAAGAAGTAGTGACCTAAGAAAAACCACCCACCCTGCTGACCACCCAAGCACTCCTTTTCTATGATCTATACTTACTAGGCATATTGTAGCTAATGTTACATAGATCTTGGCTGAAAGCAGGAAGTACCAGAGGAATGTCTATCTGTGTTTAACTGATTATGCAAAGGCATTTGACTGTGTGAATCACAACAAAGTGTGGTTGACTCTGAGAAGAATAGGAATCCCAGAACACTTGATCATGCTAATGTGAAACCTGTACTTGGATGAGGAGGCAAGGAAACACCGCATGGTTCAAATTTGGTAAGGGTTTATGCCAGGGATGTGTCCTATCTCCATACCTTTTCAACGTATAATGCAGAACAGATTATCTGGGAGCTAGGCTGTATGAGAAGTGTGGCATCAGGATTGAGGAAAATTTATCAACAATCTGCATTATGCAGATTACACAACCCTACTTGCTGAAACTGAGGAGGACCTGAAGCGTTTGCTGCAGAAGGTCAAGGGCTGCAACCTTCAATATGGATTGAGGCTCAATATCAAGAAAACAAAGATTCTCACCACTGGACCAATTGGCAGCGTCAGGATGGAAGGTGAAGAGATTGAGACTGTTAACAGCTTTAGTTTGCATGGCTCCACAGTCAGCACTCTTGGCACCAGCAGCCAGGAAATGAAAAGACATATTGTGATGGGAAAGTCTGCTGTTAGGGACCTCTCCAAAGTACTGAAGAGTAATGATGTTACTCTGGAGACTAAGGTGCACCTGATGCAGGCCATGGTCTTTGCCATCATTTGCTATACATCAGAGAGCTGGACAATGACTAGTTAGGCTAGAAGGAGAATTGATGCCTTTGAGCTGTGGTGCTGAAGAAGAGTATTGAATGTACCATGGAGTGCTAAGAAAATGATCAGGTTCATTTCAGAGAGGGTTAAACCAGGCTGCTCCTTGCAGGCAAGGATTCTGAGCCTTCATCTGACATACTTTGGACATGTTGCAAAGAGGGACCAGTCCTTGGAGAAGGACATCATGCTTGAGAGGGTGGAGGGACAATGCACGAGAGGAAGACCCTCTATGAGGTGGATTGATTCAGTGACTGGGTTAATCAGGGTGGATGTGTCAGTGACAGTGAAATTGGCACAGGATAGAGCAGGGTTTAGGGCTGTTGTACATAGGATTGCTATGAGTCACAGGTGACTCAACGGCACATAACAACAACATACTTCTGTGACCCTGGTAAGTTAAGAAACCTTGCAAAACAACAGGCGTACTTCTGAATTTCATAGATTTGCATAACCTGTGAAGAGTTCAAGTTACTTGGCTCAGAAATTCAGACATTACCCTTGGCTTTTAATCGCTATCATTAGATTATTGTACCTGATATCTGATGCAGATTCCCTACCTGTCACACTATTTCACACAATTTGGTGGGGACAGATTTCTTTCCATTGGGAGGTCTGGGTGAGGGAAGGGAACACTGTGGAGAGATGGTGGTGGAGCTGAGCCAGCATTGCATAGAGACGTGGAGACTAATATTTTAGTGACAGAAGAGTTGCTGCCAGAATGTTGGTTAGCTTCCAGAGGGACAGTTGGCAATTCCTAGTGATGTCCTTCAGGGCAGACAACAGACAGAGGAAAGGACGATCTGCTTATTCAGTCCTCACTAAGCCAGTTTATATAGGTGGTTTGACTACACCAATTTACTTGCTGATGAATTCCAACATGTTCATTTTCACTGAAATCTACCCAGAAGGCTTGCTTCTCTCTTTCCCCAGTAATGCCTGACTTTCCCTACAATGCTGAAATAGATGTTACAGTTATTTGTACTTAGATCCACAATCAGTGCCCATAGAAGCAGTTTAGAAATCAGCAACTTATTGGATTGGGCCAATCTGCTGCAGAAGGCCTCTTTAAAGTAAAGACATCACTTTGAGAACTATGGTGCATCTGATCCAAGTAATAGTATTTTCAGTTATCCCATATCCATACAAAATTTGGACAATGGATTGTGATGTTAGGTATTGCCAAGTCAGAATTGACTCATAGATGACCCTCCGGCAGGTTTTCAGAGGCAGATCTCATGAGAGATTTCCCATCTTTCTTCTGTGGAGCAACAGGTGAATTAAAACCACATGCCTTTGGGTTGGCAGCACAACCTCTAACCACTAAGCCACCAAAGCTCCCTGGACAATGACTAGGAAAAGGCCAAAACAGAATTGATGCCTTTGAATTACTGTGTAACCAAAGAATATTGAATATGCTATGCATCGGAGAGCTGGACAGTGAATAGGGATGATAGAAAGAGAATGGATGCCTTTGAGCTGTGGTGCTGGAGAAGAGTGTTGAATATACCATGGACTGCTAGGAGAACAAAAGGTTTGTCCTGGGAGGGTGAAGCTGGAATGCTCCTTGGAGTCAAGGATTCTGAAGCTTCGTCTGACATACCTTGGGCATGATGCAAGGAGGGACTGGTCCTTGGAGAGGGACATCATGTTTGGGATAGTGGAGGGACAGCGCAGGAGAGGAAGACCCTCAATGAGATGGATCGATTCTGTGAGTTGAGTGGTAGAAATGAATGTGCTTGAGACAGCGAGGTTGGCACAGGATAGAACGGCGTTTAGGGCTCTTCCTTGTACATAGGGTCGCTATGAGTCACAAGCGACTCGATGGCACATAACAACAACAACAACAACATGGCTTCCAGAAGAATGATCACATCTGTTTGGAAGAAGTACACCCAAATGCTGCTTAGAAGCAAGGAGAGTGAGTATCAGCTCATTTCCTTTGGACACGTTCTTAAAAGGGACCAGTTCCCAGAGAAGGGCATCACGCTTGGCAAAGGGAGAGCATAAAAACAAGGAGGACCCTCAGTGAGATGGACTGACACAGGGTCTGTATCAGTGGACTCAAACAGCAGCAACTGTGAGACAGCAAAGGAGCAGGTGGTGTTTTAATCTGTTGTACAACAGGTCTCCTCTATGAGTCAGAACCAGCAACATAGCTCTCAGTTCATATAGTTCAATAAGAACAACATAGATATCAGTTACTATTACATCATGGATTTCAATGATAAGTTTTAACTGATCTGTTCTTCCTCATTTCACTCTCAAAGTTGAGCCCCGAGCTTTAGCGAAAACATAGATGACAAACCTGAGATGACGCACTTCCGATGCATGTGTCTACATCTTTGCTATGGGAGGAGAGGAGGTGATATGTGCAATTCTGCATCTCTCCTCCACTTCTCTTCTATCTTCCACAGGACAGAATGGGACAAGGTACAGGATCATTAGGGATAGCAATGGAAATGGGTCATGGGACTGATGACTTTATTGAGCAAAATAAAGTCATCTGGACCACCGTACTATACCTCTGGACAGTAATAAATGTTGTGTTTTCTTCTGGTGATGTAGGTGATAAAACAAAGGCAACAGGGAGCTCAAACCCATTGCCATTGAGTTGATTCTGACTTATGGTCACTCTGTGTGCTACTGAGCTCTGAGCTGCACTGGGCTCCCCAGGGATGTTTTTGGCCTCAGTCTTTATAAGTGGATCACCAAGCCTCTGCTCCACAGCCCCACTGCATGGATCCCAACAGCCAATCCTTCAATTAGCTGTCAAGTGCAAGCTTTGCTTAAAATCCTAGGCTAGGCTTCAGAAGACTATATTTGTTCAACTCTCGCTTCTAATACTGATGCTTTTAGTAAACCAATTTATAATTTATGAGTCTCTACTTCTGCATTTTAAAAGTCAGTAGTTGTACTAGAACAAAAGCTGCAACTGTTTTGGCCCTCACAGACTCCTGTAGCTATCTAAAGACCACTTTCAAATACTGTTACTAAATACAAAATGTATAGTGTACAGTACAAAAGAAACCAATTACATTGGATTATAGGTCTAATCACGGACCATTTTGGGGCCTGAGATCCTGGGTAAGAACTCTGGGACTATCTCCCAGATCCCATTTCTATGAAAATGCATATGAGTTTATTGTTCTATTTTGTGTATGAAAGGGGGAAAACTGTCTAAGTCTTCCCTTGTAGCCTACAAGGGTTATGTATGTGCTAAGGTCTCATGTTGAAACTACAATCCCACTTACATATATCCAATCTATTCAAGACATCACTGAAAAAAAAATTCTTATAATCAGCAATGTCAGTTTTTTCTAAAAATTCCCTTGTACCACCCTATTTGCTAGTTCATCAAACCTCAAACTATAAAAAAAAAAGATAACTTGGAATAAAGGGAGAAATCGGCTTCTTACGATATTCTTCTATTGCAGCTTCCATCTGAAATTACTTTGCTTGTCTTTGGGATTGACACCTGCTTGAGCACCTACAGAAAACTAGCCTGGTGGTTTGGATAGGAAAAGATAAGGACATTTCTGATATTATCAACTCACACAAGGTCTGGAAATCAACAACTTTTATGTTCTTGTCTTCAGGAATCACCTTTCACATGAGGTCTAATTTTACTGACAATTAATATCTTACTTCACCTAATTTGGAAGAATTCTCAAATAACAATTTCACCAGCACACAAAAACATTGAGTGAGTATATCGACTTCAGTTATTTACATTAAATATTCTTGGATGTTCTGCTTGTTTTGGCTAAGCCTTACCTCGAACAAAGACATAAGCACTGTATTGTTCATAATATTCGCCCATTCGCACACGAATTGTATAAAGCCCTTCGTCTTCCTTGTTGAGGTGAGAAAATGTCAGCATTGCCCGTTCTCCACTCCAATGTGTTTGCACCCATTTTGATGGGGAAACAGGTTCTCCTAGAAATTAAAAAAAAAGGTAATAAAATTAACTTTATCTCTCTTCCTCTTTTCTTCCTCTCTTCCTTTCGTTCTTTCTCTCACTTTCTTCTGTTCATGCTCTCATTCACCTTCTCCATTGACAGCTACTAGACTATTAGAGAAAGTCTCAAAAGCTTTGCACCACTCTACCATATGATACTGCTGAAAATTCACGACCAGAAGTGAGGGACCAAGACCATCATGATATATAACTTGCAGACGTGTTGTTGTTGTGTGCCATCGAGTTGGAACCGACACAGAGCAAATCCTCCAATTGGTTTTCAGAGACAATAAATCACTCAGGAGGAGATGACCATCTTTCCCCCACAGAATATCTGGTGAATTCAAACCACATCTTTGGGTTGGCAGTGCAACTCCTTACCACTAGGCCACGAGAGCTCCCCTTAATTTGCAGGAGCAAATGTAAAAATTTCAAATCTTGTTCAGAAAGTAGAGAAATGTATGCAATTGAAGTTTCAAAAACATAACGGTTTTTTCTTTATTTTATTACTTATAAAATGCAACAGGAGTATTGTAAATTGCAAAAGCATACTCCTGATAATAAAATTTTATGTAAAATAAATAATATTAATGTGATATAATAGTTGATAATAACATATTTCCTGGTTCACTTATTTGCAAATGTGAATGTTTAAGTCTTTGAATTTCTACTTTCACCAGTTTATTTTAAGTTGGTAAAATCTAAACCAATATCAGTCATTCTTTACAAATACAAGATCACAAATACTTCTTGATAATGTTTTATTTTGGGAAAGATCTTCCCAAGCTGATAAAACCGTTAATGGAGCTGCCAGAAGTATTGCATGCTGTGGTACTTTTGGGGTAAGCTTCCAATAAACTATTTCAAAATACACATTTTAGTTCTCCAGAGCTGCTGATTCTTGAAGAGTTTTTCTAAAAAGACATAACCCTCCATAAAAATTTGTCTCATGTAAGTTTGAATTTAATTTTAGTGTTTCCTATAACATGGGATGGTGTTGTTTGTTTTTGGTTTTGTTTTTTTAACTTGTGGGAAACATCAAGAATCTTAAAATGGCTTAATGATTTTCATAATTCAAAATTCCTAGTCACACATTCTATCACTGTCACTGTGTCTTCTGTTACAAGGAAAATTTAATCCTTTTCTTCTCTAATAATTGACTTATCCGTTTTCCATTAAAATAAGGTTCTTTTTCATCAAAATTGACCATCTCTAACTTCTAGTTCTAAATTTATGAGTTTTTCCTTTGCAATGTTAAAGGGGTTTTCAAGACCAGAGGTTCTAAATTTTTTTAAGAATTCTAATAACTTCCTTCTGCACTTTATTGGAATAAGCATGCATTCAATTACTTAGGAAGTTTGTCATGTTTGACTGATGATCATCCTTGACCCAGGGTTGAGGCCAGGAATTGGACATTCATGCAGATGCTTAAGAGGTGGGTTCTGGGGTGGGCTCATCCATTGGCTTCTCACTGAGTGTTCCACACTGGCCCCCAAGGGAAGCCTTTCCTCTCCCCTGGGACCCCAGATACTGCCATCACTGTGCTGTCGCCACTGTTAATTTCAGTCTGGACATGAAGTCCTGGCTTAGCCATCTCCAAGAACACTGTGGTGCCCCCCGAGGCCCCAAGTGGACATGTACACACCTAGAATTCAGGCCAACTGCACGCTAAGTGACTGAACGGTCCCATTGGGCCTATGAGGGACTGTCTGTGAAGTCACCTAATAGGCCTTCTCTGCTCATGCTCAAACTCTGTATTCTCATCAGACATCAATGACAAAAAGTCCAAGTTCTGGAAATTGTCAAGAATTTTAGATATTAACTTTAGGAGAGCATGAATGAATTGCTGGTATCCTTCTGAGAATGCTCTGTGGGGTGATACCGTTTGCTAGAAAGTTGTCCCTGTAGAACAGCAGTCTTAGAGCTGGTTCAGTTGCCCATCTGTTGGGGAATTAGGGCTGTTCCTTACCCTTTAGGGACGTTTTTATATCTGTTCATTAGATGTGATAAACTTGCATCAAAATTTTGGTTCTTTTGGATGAAATGTTTCCAATACTATTTTAGAGATCATATTATTTTTGGAAGTCCAATGATTCAACTAGGGAACTCTGGTGGCCTAGTGGCAGGAAGCTGTGCTTCAATCAGGAAGGCACAGGGTTTGAGGTCACCAGCTGCTCCATAGGAGAAGGATGGGCAAGCTCCTCCCATCAATTAACTGCCTCTGAAAACCCACAGGAGAGTCAGTTATGGGTTGGTTCCAACTCTAGAGTGCACAACAACAATAACAACAATAATTCAACTAATCATTCCAATGATTCAACTAATTGTTAGTTTTCTTGTTTGATTTCACTTCTTTTGACCATGGAGACTTTAAGTTTGAAGCCTTTTTAAGTTTAAGACTGTAAGGTTATCTAGACTTTAAGTATACTTTCACCCCATAACTTCACATAATGGAAAATGAAGCCTTGTTTCTTCCTTACACCCAAGTACTATGTCTCTAGGCCACCTGGAGACAAAATAAGACTAAAGTATCACTGAAAAGTAATCAGAGGGACCAACAATGCAAAGATTTGTAGTCCACTCTTCTACCTTTGGTGACTATCTGACATAAAAAAGGATCTACTTTTGCATCCTTATGGAACAGCAGTGTAGCTGTGTGTTTTATTTGCAGAATAAACTTAGAAACTTCACATTCTAGCGGGTCTTAGGGAGCTCTGGTGGCAAGAAGCTGCCATACAATTCGAGGCCACCAGTTGCTCCGCGGGAGAAGGATGGGCAATCTCCTCCCTTGTGATTAACTGCTTTTGAAAATCCACCAGAGGGTCAGCTATGGGTCCGTTCTGACTCTACAATACACAGTAACAACAATGGGCCTTTAATACATTTGAACAGAGAGACCAAACTCTGCATGTGCTTTTCATTTACACTGTGATTAATAAACAATATCATATGTTGAAAAACGTTTCATTCAATTCCTACTATATAAATGATAAGTCTATTAGAAAGGGTATTTGGACAAACACATTTAATAAATTAAATAAATGTGCATTCTTTAATTATTTTAGTCCACATTATTTTTTGGCAATAAGAAATATAATATCCAAAAGTATATTATGCACAAAACACATTGCACATGAGTGATCCTCTGAAACACAATGTGAGTTTAGGAATGTGTGAAGCCATGAATGATACACAATGTCTGCAAATTTTATATGCAAACCAATATAAATTAAAGTGAAGAGAAAAAAATATACAATTTTCTACCTTGACATACATGTCAAAATTACTTTAAAATTACTTTTTGGTTATCCCCTCAAACTTCCAGATTAATCACCTCTCCTAACAGGTCCTCTCTGCCCTGAGCTGCACCTGGGAACTGGCCTGCAGTTTTCAAATGAAGATTTAAGGGAGAAATCATCATCATGAAGACTCACCATTTCTGAACCACTGGATCTCCGGCTGGAAATGCTTGATTTCAGGAGTGATAATTACGCGGCAGCCTAGACTCATCGTCTCTCCCTCTCTCCCAAAAGACACATCAAACTTCTCATCAAAGTGGATCTCAAACTTGGATGCATAACCATAAGGAGTAACAGCAACTGGGTACAAAAACAAGTGTCAGAAGTTAATCTCTTCTCCTCAAAGAGTGTAGCAAATTTTAATAAGTGTAGCCAGGAAGCAGTGGCAACCAACACTGATCAAATTATTTATTTGATGCAGATTAAGCCTGCTATTCCATGTAGGACTTGTGCTTATAAAGTTTGAATAGATATTCTTGCTTCAATTGCCAGATAAGATATAAACTTTTATAAACTATTATAGTGAATAGAATACAAGGAGCTAGTTTGTCTTCAAGAAATGCATTTTAATGCCACATTTTGCTTACACTTAAATAACTGCGATATATGCATGTTTTACATTGCAGCACAACTTCTTACCACTAAGCCACCAGTGCTCCCTTTATATGCACTTTTTAAATTGACTCCATTCTTGTTCTTAGTACAAAGTAGTCATGCCAATTAGACATAAAAGTAGAGTTTCTCCATAACTTATTTCAGGATTGGTTTTTTAAAAAAATAATAAAAATAACAAAAGTAACTTTATTAGAATTATTTTATTATTATTATTAGAAAAAATTCTTAAATATTATGATTTAAAAAATGTTTTCTCTGATATTTCTTATTTAAAGATTACATCATGAATCCTTAGATTTATCTTTTTTCCCTTTTCTTTTAAAAAGGTTTTGGGGAGGTAATGACTATTTATTGAGAGCTAGCCTAAAAGTTATTGGTTCAAATCCACCAGTCACTGTACTGGAGGGGAAAAGGTCTGGTGATTTGTTGATATCAAGATTACTTCATAGGAAACTCTATGAAGCAAATCTACTCTGTCATATGACCTAGTGGTAAGAAGCTGAGCTGCAATCCCAAAGGCACATGTTTCCTCTACAGGAGGAAGATGGACAATCTCCTTCCCTGTGATTTACTGCCTCTGAAAACCTGCTGGAGGGTCAGCTGTGAATTAGAATATGCTGAGTGGTAAAGTGACAATGACTTATGAAAACCACTATGTTGTTGTTTGTAAGAGTTGACTACGGATCATGGTGATCTTATGAACAACAGATCTGAACCTAGTCCTATCCCGCACCATCCTCAGGATCTCTGTCATGATTAAAGTGAAAGCATGTTAATGGGAGTGACACAGGGGTAGGGGGAGAACAGGAAAAGAATGGCTAGATAATGAACACTGCACTGGAACAGATGAGGAGAAGGACTGTCTGAAAGAAACATGATTAGGCATTCAGTATATGTATGACAATTCATAATCTGGAACAAGAGATGCATTACAAAGTGAACTGGGGGAGGGAGAGGGAGGAAAATGTACACTAATGAATGAATGAAAACCCAACCTTTCTGTAACTTTTGGTAAAATCATAGTAAAATAAAAAATCCTGTGTCAATCCGTTTTACTGAGGGTCTCTTCTCTTTCTCCTACCCCCCACCTTTCCCAGCACGTCTTTTTCCAACGACATCATGAGCATGTGAGACAAAGTTTCACCATGCTTGCCTCTGAGGAGCACCTTGGATGCTCTTCCTCCAAGACTCATGGGATATTCAGGGAACTATCCAGATGATTGAAGTAGTTAAGTCCTCCACCTAAGAGCTAAATGCTGCCAAAAGGTTGGTGGTTCGAATCCTCCCAGAGATATCTCAGAAGACAGGCTGGCAGCCTGCTTTGAAGATGCCACAACCCTGAAAACCTTCGGAAGAGATCTACAGTGCACCTGGGTGGGTGGGTGGCGGGATTGCCAAGTTAGAATCAACATGGTGACAACCAGCAGCAACAGTGACTAAAGAGGAGAAGCATATTTTCATCTGCTTACTGGCCGTTTGGATATCTCCCTTGGAGAAATGTCGATTCGGAACTTTTGTTCCCCTTTTAGTGGAGTCATTTGTCTTTTTATTTTTTTTTTTATTTGTAAAAGTTTTTACATATTCTTAGACTTAAGTTTCTTTTCAGATGTTGTTGTTGATTGCCTTCAAGTCGAGCATGATTCACAGCGACCCTATGAACAAAAGGCCTAAAGCTCTTCTACAACTATTGACATTTATCAAAGTTCATACGGTTTCTGGAGGCATGTTGTTTAGGAATTGGGTGTCACTACTGCTTCCAAACCTGTCAGAGTATGTTACTGTTGCTATGTGCCATTGAGTCGCCTGCGATGTAGGTACCCTATGTACAGCAGCTCTGAACCCTTCCCTGTCCTGAGCCAGTCTCACTAATTCTGACACACCAACCCTCATTGCCCAGTTACTATATCAACTCATCTCATCTGGAGTCTCCCTCTCCTGCACTGTCTGTCCAACCTTCCGATAATGATGTCCTTTTCAAAGGACCGATTTTCCTGCCACATGCCCAAAGTTACTGAGATGGAGCTTCAAAATCCTAGCCTCAAAGGAGAGACTTGGTTTCACCCTCTACAAGACAGATCTATTTGTTTTCTTGGCAGTCCATCTCTTCTCCAGCACCACAATTCAAAGGCATCCATTCTTCTTCTGTCATCCTTAGTCATTGTCCAACTCTCTGAATCATATCAAGTAACTGAGGACACCATGGCCTGGATTAGGCACACCTTTGTATATAAATTGACATCATTGCTCTTCAGCACTCCGGGGAGGTCCATGACAGCAGATTTTTTCCAATGCAATTAGTTTTCTGATTTCCTGACTGCTGTATGATCTATAAACATTTTCTCCCATTCTGACATCTTTCACTTTATTGATTGTATTCTTTGAAATACAATTTTTTTTAAAAAAGAAAATTTAATAATGTCCAAGTTATTCTTTTGTTACTTATGATTTTAGTGTTATATTTAAGGAACAGTTGTTAACAAGAAGAATAGAAATAATGAGAATCCTGATATGCTGGGAAATAATGTCGTTAATGCCACTAAACAACACGTTGTTGTTGTTGTTAGGAGCTATCGAGTCGACTCTGACTCATCAGCTCCAGGAGCCCTGCCCAGTCCTGCGCCCTCATGATCTGTTGTGCTCGAACTAGTGCTTACAGTGCGCCAACTCTTCCCACCAAGAGGCTTCCTCTCCTTCACCGACCTTGATTTTTCTAAGCACAGTGTCTTTTTCCATGGTCTGGCCCTTCCTAATAATATTTCCAAAGTATGTGGAGAGGAAGTCTCTTACTTTTTTTTTTTAGTAGAAAAAACCACACAGGGACTTGATTATTCCCAGTACGGGGCAGGTCTTCCAGGGGCGGCAGGAGGTGGCTGTGAGGCAGGGCTGTGGAGGCGGGAGTGGCCCTACTTGACGGTGGTGAGGGGGTTCCTTAGGACCACGCTGACCGAGTCCCCACGCAGGACCAACTTAGAGATGTAGCGGTCCTTGATGAAGGGCTTGGTCTTCTTGTCCTCTTGGGGACCTGGGTCCACATCTCGTTCACGTTCTCCAGCACCCTGTTGCAGTGCCTGTCAAAGGCCTTCGCGCGGCCCAGGAGCTCCTTGTTGTTGGAACAGTTGATGAGCACTTGCGTGTTGTTCTTGACCGACTGCGTGAGCACTGAGAGCGTCCCCTGTTAAACTCCTCGTCCTCTCGCTTCTGCAGCTCCTCGGGGTCGTCTCACTCTTGGGCTTGCTGAGGAACCTTATGGTGCCGGCTGTGGTCTCAGTTCGCTCGTACTGCCTCCGCATTGCTGCTTCCTCTCCACCATTCTTACTTTTAAGACCTGCTCTCGTCCAAGGCAGATTTATTTGTTCCTTTGGAAGTACATAGTGAAAACTTCATTTAATATGCAAACTCACCAAAACCATTTTTAAAAAAGAAAAAGAAAGTATTTTCTGATCCAGAGACATCAAGATTTACGTCTATCTTTCCTAATAAGATTATCTAGTATTTTTTTTAATCTATATTATCTTTGGTTAATTTTGAATGCATTTTTTTTATATGTGATGTTAGTAAGGGGCAAACTTAATTCCCCCGCCCCCATGATAAGGGATATTCCTTTAACTCGCTGGTCTGTCTGATACTTCTCTAAATCTGAACATTCACATGAAGACAGACTAGGAAGAAGGATTGGCCATCCACTTCTGAAATAGCAGGCCTCTGAAAACCCTATGTACAACAGAACACATTTAGATA
>NW_006399847.1:2321814-2328741 GCF_000299155.1 Elephantulus edwardii
TTTTTTAACTATGAAAACAACTCCATTTTTCCTCACTTTTTCATCTCCAGAGTAATATATCATATGGTCATCCGACTCAAAGTGCCCCATGCCAGTCCATCTCATCTCACCAATGCCTAGTATGTCAATATTTATGTGTTCCAAAACAACTATATGATAGAAAAAAGGCAGCATATGCCCAGGGAAAAATGCTCAGAAGGCAGAAAGAGATAGGAAAGAAGGATGAATGGAAATGGGAAGACAGTGAGGAAGTAGGAAGAATGTTGTTACATTGTGAGAATTACAATTTATTAATTTTTTAAAAATGTGTATGATTTGTAGAATGGAAGAGCCATTTGTTCTGACAACTCCAACCAAAATAAAAAGGGTTTTGGAGGGTGTTTTTAAAGTGTAATTCAGAAATACTTTTGAGTTTCAGAATGCAGAAATCAGAGTGTCTTTAACTAGCAGAATTAGGGAGAGGATGTCCTCACAGAGAGATGAGCAATCTGGGATTTCAAAGAAGGCTCTTTGGATGTTTGTCATCATTAGTTCCTACATTCTACCTTGTTCTTTTGAGTTTTGTTTCATTTGTATAAACTTGCTGATTGTTAAAATTTTATGGACAGTAACAGAGCCCCAGAGAGGTAAATACTGTCTTGGCAAACCACTGAGCAGCAGATGCTGATGTGACTTTAGGTCAAATCAGTGCTTGGTCAACATTACAGGTCCCAGGATTTTGTTGAAAGGCCTGTATCACTGATATCAACTTCTATAATCTGAGATTGGAATTATGCAAGTTGTTTTTGTTTTTGTTTTTGTTTTCAGGGTTTTTTGCAAGTTTTATTTTGATTTCTCAGCATTTCGTGGTTTTATCTGAACTGAAGGTGGTGGTGCCTTAGTTAGCTTTTCATCCACATAACTGAGCCTGGATTTCAAAACTATCTTTGGAGACAGAATAAATGTTTGATGACTTTGAAATTTTGACGTAGGTTCAAATTTGTTTTAGATTTTACTTTATCCTCAAATAACCCCATGCCTAACCCTGCCACACCTACCCTTCCAGAGAGTAATGGAGTGCATAGTTAATTCACAGATATTTCTGGTGAAGTGAATGAAGAGACACGTCCTACTCCAGTTCACTTCCCATGTGCCCCTAAAATCCCCCCGGCTTTACTTTATTGATCTATATTGATTCACGTACCATCATGAGAGAAGATGTACTGCTGATTTAGAACTTAAAAAAATAATAATGGAATCAAAATACCTATTTATAGAATCTACTTTCTTATTAATATCTAAGAAAAACTCTTCAGTATATAAAACAATAAATAAAAAATTTACCTGTTCAAATGAGGAGAAGAAAGAGGGAAAGGAGAAGGAAGAGAAATAAAATTTGACACTTTTCTTCTATTTGCAGAAGGGGGAAACTACTAAGGCAACAAAGATTAGCGGACAGATGGTAGAGTGAAGGAATGAATATGCCAGATACAGTGAGGCTTTGAGGAGATATCATGATAAAAGGCATTGATCAATTGTAATTGATGTGATAAGGCATAATGTATGTGAATTATTTAATGAAAATCCACAAAAAAATGAAAAGTTACAAATTTGTTTTTTCATCTTTGACTAACTCCAAATAAAAATGACTTGGGAGATAATGTGGGCCCAGTACATATTAGTGATGCACATCACTGTTAAGTGTGTATCAAGAGGAAAAATGTCTGTGGGTGCTCCTCACTTCGCCCTGATTAGAGCCCCACTAGCAGAGGCCATTGTCTGACAACACACGTGGATGCTAAAGTTCTCTTACGCATTAATCTCCAGAGTGTGCATTCCGTATCGACTTTCAATAATATACTTCCCAGGATTTGCGTGGACATTTATAGGAACCTGGTTTTTATACCTATAATAAAACAGAAATAAGTGAAGTGAGTTGAAGTGTAAATAACTTTATGATTACACACACAGAATTCTCTTTCTTGCAGGAAAACTTGTAAATATGGCACTGATTTCAGTAGCAGCATCTATACAATAAATCTAGAGTCAATTTTAAAATATTCACACGCAAATTTAAAAAAACACACCTTACTGAACATGTGTTACCCATCTCCCTAAGAACTGCATTTGAAACAGTTAAACATTCATAACAATGTGGATGAAACTCATGGACATAATGTTGAGTGAAAAGAGTATAGACACAAGAGTGTGTACTATGGTTACACTTACATAAAATTTAAAAAACCCAACAAACTGACAAAGACTAGTCAAGGCAGCTACAAGACGAAGTTCTGATTTCTCCTGGAGATGGAGGAATATACAAGAACTCTTCTTACGCATTGACATTTTGGCCCTTGATTTGAGTTCTAGTTATATGAATATGAGCATTCTATAAAAATTAATTAAAGCTATAAATTTATATACAAAGAGTACTTCTGGTGAGTATATTGTTGTTGAGTACACTGAGTCAGAACCAACCCATAGGTGACCCTCCAGCAGGTTTTCAGAGACAGTTAATCTCACAGGAGGATATTGCCCATCCTTCAACTGCAGGGCAGCTGGTGGATTTGAACTTTGAAACTGCAGTGCAGTTTCTTACTACTAGGCCATCAGAGCTCCTTGTATGTTGTCTTTGTTAAATGCCATTGAGTCCTAGACAACTTATAGGGCACCTATGAATGAAAGACCTGAACATTTGTATAACTTTCATCGTTTCTCTAAGTTTGTAAAGTTTCTGGAGGCAAGCTATTTCAAAAGTGGATGCCACTCCTGCTTCCAAGCTTGTTTGTTGAGATGGCAGAGAGAAGGCTTTGTGTTAGGGGTTCACTTGTTGAAGGCAGGTAGGGTAACAGAGCATTCTTCCTGCTAACATTCTCACATGTTATTAAAAGAATATTATATTGAGGTGTTGAATTTATAAGAAGTCTTTGTGGCACAGCAGTTAAGGGCTTATCTGTGAACTGAAGAGCTGGAGGTTGTAACCCACCAGCTGGAGTCTGGGAGAGACAAGGCAGTCTGCTTCTGTCACTACTACAGCCTTGGCAACCTCACACAGCAGCTCTACCTTGATGGTCAATCCAATGGCAGTGGAATTTATTTACAAGCAAGGGTGACTGTTGCCTTGGAAGAGCTTATAAATCACAAAGAATGGGGGAGAACACTTAAAGCAAATTAAAAACTCAAGTTCTTTTTCCTTATTGTTCTATTTTTTCTTTTTATTTCTTCTATAATTGTATTAATTATTCAACTTTTATATGCATATGAAGCCATTGAAAATTGGCCTATGGCCGGGAGGAGGGTGCACTCTAGTCTTTAAAGGCATACCTCTTCTTTAGCACTTTAAAGATGCTCTTGACAGGGCAGTCATGGGGCAATAGGAGAGGGAATGGAGAAGGGGTGGATAGATAGTGAACACCGAATTAGAACAGATGAGAGGAAGATCTGTTCGAAAGGGAAATGTGATTATACGTTATACATATGAGAACAGTTTGGAACAAGAAGGGCATTGGTGGGGAGAAGGGAAGAAAGGGGAAGAAAGTGTTCTATTGGTTTTGATTCTTTTATTCTTCTATTTTTCTTTAATTATTATTTTTAATTAATTTTAATGAAAGTTTACACAGACTTAGGATTTCCATTCATTCATTGTTGCACTTTTCTCCCTGCCAACCTTCTCTCCCCCTCCCCAATTTGCTCTTCTCTTTGAAATATAAAAGAAAAATTCTTTCATTGTTATACAATCCCTCCCCATAAGTCCACTCCACTGTGCAGCCTTCATTCTGGACTCCTGTCACAACAATAATACCTAATCATATGTCCCTTTTAAACAGTTCTCTCCCTTATCTGTTTCAATGCAGTATACATTATTTATTCCCTCTTTCTCAGTCTTCCCTCAGTCACTCAAAGCCTCGGGGGCAATCCTGAGAGACTCTCCCTGAGATGCTGTTTTCCTAAGAGGTGAGTGACCCCAAATGGAGTCACTACTTCAGTAGTCAATATTGCCAATAGCCTGTAGCTAATATTCCAAACCAGGCTTTACATCTTGACAGCATCAGATTGCTTTTATTATGGAAAGAGCAGTGCTTTGTTTTTATTGAGATAGTTGGGTTATAGATTTGTCTCCTTTGCATGCAATACTTCTGAGACCAAAATAACTATCCATCAAAACATCACACAGCATTGCCTCAGTTCAAAGGAACTCTCTTTGTAGCAAATGAAGTACAACATGGAACCCATGTCCAGATATTTACTTATCATACCACACTGGGTGGTAAGAAGCTGCACTGCAATCCTGAAGGTTCATAATTTGAATCCACCAGATGCTCCACCAGAGAAGGATGGGCAATTTCTTCCCGTGTGATTCACTGCTTCCGAGAACCTGCTGGAGGGTCAGCTATGGGTTGGTTCTGACTCTACAGTACACAACAACAATAACAACTTCTCCATCATCCTGAAGCAGCTGCTTGATAAAAGGATGGAACGGCCTCTCTGTAAAAGAAACTCAGTTACAGCCTCAGCAAGGTGGAAGTACCTTGCAGGAGTCATCAATGTTCTCTAGGAAGCTGTATGTGCTTTAAATCTTTGTCCTACATGATGCCGTTTCCCCATAGCCAGGATCCACAAATCCAAAGATCAGGAGGTGGAAATGGGGATAACATTGTTCATTATTACCCCTAGTGACTCTCTCACAAAATTTGTGTCTATTATCCCTGCAACCTTACACTTTCTGGATCTAAAAGTCTTACCTGCAATGGGAGAAATGTTCCCACTAGGAGATACAATGTTTATTCCATTGATCTGGAAGAGAAGAATACCACCTTGCCACTTTGAATTCCTCATACTTTGGAATCAACAGGCAAAGAATAAGTTCCCAAAACAACTATGAGATATCATCTCACCCCAGTAACAATAGCAAAATCCAACAGAGCAGCAAAAGACAAATGCTGTCAAATTTGTGGAGAAACTGGAACCCTTATTCACGTTTTGTGGGGGTGTAAAATGGTGCAGCCACAATAGAAGGCTGTATGGCGCATTCTCAAAAATTTGGAAATAAAAATACTATTTGACCCAGCAATTCCAATACCGGGAATACACTCCAAAGAAACCAGAACTGCCACCCAAACAGATATATGAACACACATGTTTATTGTGGCTTTGTTCACAATAGTAAAGAGTTGGAAACAACCCAAGTGCCCATCAACAAATGAATGCAATACTCTGCAGCACTGAAAAATAAGGAACTCATGAAATATTATACAAAATACTATCAAAATGGGTGACCCTAGAGGACATTATGCTGAGTGAAATAGCTCAGTCACAAAAGGACAAATACTGTATAACACCACTGTTGTAAAACAGGACTGACATTAGGGTTGGGGGAAGCTAAAAATACCCAACAACAAATAAATAATATACGCTGCATGGAAACAGATGAGGGAAAGAACTGCTTAAAAGGAATATAGGATTTGGTATTATTTGGGCTTTTTAAAACTTTTTTTGTGTGTGTACCATCAAATCAGATCTGACTGGTTCAGGAGGAATTTGTCCCTCCTTCTCCAGCAGAGTATCTGGTGGATTCAAACCTCACACCTCTGGGATTGCAGTGAATTAGGTATTATTTGTATGATAACAGTCCAGAATAAGAGCTGCATAGTAAAGTGGACTTGGGTGGGGAATGGTACAACAATGAAATAATTTTTTTTTCCCAAAGAGAAAATCAAATGGGGGCGGGGAGGGGGGTGGGCAGGGAGGAAAATGTGCAACAATGAATAAATGGAAATCCAAGTTCTCTATAAAGCTTCATTAAAAATCTCAATTTAAAAAAAAGATAAGTTCCCATATTTGTTGGTAAGATTGACTCTGATTACCAAGAAGAAATTGGGCAGTTATGACAAAAAAGAATATGAAACGGATAGTGGAAGAAAACCTTTTTTGTTTTTAATTATTCAACTGTTTATCATACATAAGACTGCATGACTATAATACAAAGGGGGGTTCTTTATCATTTAAGGTTACAATATACACAGCAAGTCCAGACTAGATCTTACAGTCTGAATACAGGTATTTAACCTTTTCCATGCTGTTTATGTTTACAATGCACATAAGTCCTGTAACCAAACTGTGTAGTAAAGCACACAAAACTGGACTGTAACATAACACAGTATGCAGAAGCAGTGGATTGTATGGTTTTCTTTATGTAAGTATTGGTTTAAAAACTGTTTTTGTTTTTGGTGCTTGCTAAGATGTGGCAATCAGCACAGAAAAAAAATGACCTGACCCATATAATATCTGAACGTTATATTCCTAAACAGCAGGAACTACTGAATTCCTTTTGATATTGCTATACTCAAGATGATATCCTTTTATTTACTGTAAACCTTTATGAACTATCAAGTTCAAAAATCATCCACAGGCTTGACATTTAATGACAAAAATAAATATGGATTTCCTAATTAACAACAAAAAATTTTTCTGGAAAACAACTATTCCCAAGTTTCCATTCACATTTACATAGTTTTAAGCCTTTCTTTTTTTTACTGTTTACATATAAAAACTTGCTTTTGTTCAGAAAAACTTGACCTTGTTAGCCACATGAAATTGACCAATAAAAGGTAATGTGGTGTTCTGCTGTATTGTTTTGAACAGGGTTAATCGGCAGAGGTAGATTACGGCTTCTTTTCTAGGCTTCTTTTTTTTTCCTTTTCTTTAGGTTGGTTATTTTTCATTTCAATGAACATCTACAGAGATTTTGGGATCCCATTCATTCATTGTTGCACCCTTCTCCCTGCACAAACCCCGGCCCCGTTTGCTCCTCTCTTTGAAAAGCAAAAGAAAAACTCCCTCATTGGTACACAATCCCCCCCCCCCACCCCACCCCCAGTAATAATCCACTCTGCAATCCTCATTGCATACTCCTATGATAAAAATAATGCCCTAAAATATAATACTTTT
>NW_006399847.1:2329218-2335489 GCF_000299155.1 Elephantulus edwardii
AGTATTTTTTTCCTCTTTCGTCCCACTACTTACTGTAAAATACAAGATGTCAAAAGGTTTCATACCTTTTGAGTTGTATGCATGTTAATTATATCATGTTGTTGTTGCCGTTGTTAGGTGCCACGTCGTCCACTATGAATCATTTCGGCCCTGTGTAAAGCAGGGCTGAGCTTTGCCTTATCCAGCGCCATCATTACCATG
The DNA here is from genome assembly GCF_000299155.1 of Elephantulus edwardii. Classification (NCBI taxonomy): domain Eukaryota; kingdom Metazoa; phylum Chordata; class Mammalia; order Macroscelidea; family Macroscelididae; genus Elephantulus; species Elephantulus edwardii. The sequence goes on from NW_006399847.1 coordinate 2,329,420, forward strand.
TATCCACTACGCTCAAGCCCATTGTTTCAGTCACTGAGTCGATCTGTTGCATTAAGTGTCTTCCTCTCTTCTTCTGGCCTTCCACCTTCCCTACCTGGTACCTTTTTCCAAGGACTAGCCATTCCTGAGGGAGTTCCTGTGGTCTAGTAGTAAGGAGCTGCCCTGCCAACCCAAAGACACATACTTTGAATCCACCAGCCGCTTTGTGGGAGACAGATGGACAATCAACTCCTGTGAGAACTACAGTCTCTTATAACACACTGGGGGGTCAGCAATGAGTCTGTTCTGACTCAATGGCATACAACAGCCAGTCCTGACAACACGCCCTAAGTACATGAGACAAAGTTTCACTGTCCTTGACTCTAAGGAGCACCCTGGTTGCATTTCCTCCAAGACAGGTTCGTTTGTTCTTTTTACAGACCAGGGTATATTCAATACTCTTCTCCACCACTCATAGTTCAAATATATCTATTTTTCTTTGGTCTTCCTCATTCATTGTCTAAATTTCAGATGCATACAAGACAATTGAAAATGTTATGGCTTGGACCAGGCATATCTTAGTATTTAGTGTATCATGTTAGAAGGAATATGAATTTACAATTTACTTTATCTAGAAGTTATACATGGACTAAGATAATGTCATTGTTGTTATGTACCATTAAGTTAGAACTGACCCATAAATGACCCTCCAGGGGATTTCAGAGGCAATAAATTACACCTCACAAGATTGCTCATCTTTCTTCTTTGGAGAAGCCACATGCCTTCAGGTTGGCAGCACAGATCCTTATCATTAGGTCATCAGAGTTAATGTGCACTTAGGCTAATATATGGCCCTAAAAGGTGGACTCCAATGATTAATTTTATGTGTCAACTTGGTGAGGCTATAATTCTCAGTAGTTTGGCCAGAACTGCATGGGTTGCTCCTTTGTAATCCAAAGTGATTTAGTGTGATGTGATGATGTGATGTGATGTGATATAATTATCATCTATTATGTGATTTCATATGACTAAGCATTTTGTTTAAAGGAGAGTTTCCCTGAGGATGCAATCTGTCTCCACAATACTCCACAGATACTCTGAGAAAGCTCATGCTTTCTCCTGCTTCTGCATTCTTCTTGTTACCTGACCTCAGGATTTTGAGATACAAGCCTGCAGAAGTCCCAAGAAGATCTATCACCTGACCTGTAGATTCACTAGTCACTGAAATCCCTCAACCAGCAGAGGTCTCCTGCAACCTATCTACAGGTTTTGCATAAATAAGTTCCTTGAAATAAATCTCTGTCTGGTATATACATATATACAGAAAAAGAGACAAGATTAATTGTATCACTTATTATGTTAGTTGCAGTACATTGTTGCTGTGGTCAGATGCCATTTAGTTATACACACACACACACACACACACACACACACACACACACTCTACTACTACTAACCATAATGACAGTGACACTCACAGACCAGGCAGCATTCCAAGTACTCTGTGTATATATTAACAGATTCATTTATCACAGTGGCCTTGAAGGCTGCATGGTTTTTAACATAACTTTTCCAGATATGGAAAAGAAATGAGGAGAAATTGACTTGTTCAAGGTCACACAGCAAGGAGGAGAAGGAACGGGATTTGAACACAAGTAATCTGGCTCCTTCCATAGGATAAGCTACCATTGACTGTATTTTACATCTTTCAACTTTGGAAAGGACTATGAGGATATTTGGGTGCAGGAATATGGGTGGACAGGGAGAGAGAGGCTAAAGAGAGAAAGTGAAAGTGTAGGTCAGAGAAATAAATCCTGAGAGACATGGTGTATTGAATCCTACTTCAAGGCTGCGTCTGGCTTGCTAATAGTGCCCAGAGGGTCATTTCATCTCTTTGAATTCATTTTTAGGACTTTCAAACGACAATATGCTCTCAAGGGCCCCTTCCTCTTTACTGCAACTTCTGTTACTGTAACAATGATGCCACTGACTTGCACAAAAATCTTCCAGTGAGCCCGTGTCCCCAGAATGGTATCCAAGAAGTCTAATACAATCTTCTAATTTGATCTTTAATTTTTCCCCTGTTTCCTCTTTCATAAGTTTCTACTTCCTAATGGATACAGATACACACATGCAAACCACAAGTCTCAAAAACATATTCTCTATTTTCCTACACTTTTTTTTTATTCGTTACATGGTAAAGTCTCAACTCATTCTTCAAGGCTCAGCTCAAATGTCATTTATTTCATAAACTTTTCCTGAAATTTAATTATAGTTTTAGCCTAAAAGTTGGCTTTTTTAAAGCCATTAGTTAGCTGCCTCTTAATTCCAGCTACCTTAACTGCAGACACATGGTCTTGCAAATCAGCAAGATCTTGCAAAACAGCATCAGTGACGGGACTAGGATAAGTGAAAGAATGCTTCCCACTCTTAGCAGAAAGACTTAAGGCAAGAAAGTCTTGAAATAAAACTTGAGGTTAACAAGGTTTGTAGTGACAAGACCCTGGTGACAGCAAGACTCTGGTAGAGAGACTGGCATTGCTGTGGAGAAACTGTGGCAAGGAGTAACCTGAGGTTTCTTGCATTTGTACTGCAACAGTTGACTTTTTACTGTTCTTGACTTTGATGATGGAGAGAAAAATTGCTTTCTGATTTGAAACTGGAGCCTGGAGAACTGTGGTCAGTACAAGCCTTGCTCCCCTCAAGTCTTGCTTCAAGTCTTTCTTGCCTCAAGTCTTACTGCTCAGTGTGGGAAACACTCTTTTACTTATCCTAGTCCCACAGCTGATGCTGATTTGCACAGTCATGCTCAGCTGATTTAAGAGACCATGTATCTGCAGTTAAGGTAGGTGAAGACCAGAGTCTAAATGGCTAAAAAAAAAGCCAACTTTTAGGTTAACACCACACTCACTAAATATTATTTTCCTCCATTTAAATCAGTGAGATTTGGTTTACATAGGTAGGTAGGTACCATTAAGTCAACTATGCCTCAGCAACTCTATGAACCACAGATCTGAGCCTTGTCCTGTCTTACACCATCATCATGGTATATCCCTCTTTTTGTTGAAAACCCGATGAGCAATGGTAGTTAGACAGAATATATATTGAGTTATGGTTGAAGATATGTGTCTTCTTCTAAATTGTCAGTGCCTTGAAGACTGTAAACTATATATATCAACATTTACTTCTATTTCCACAGCCATGCATGAATCTTGGGTAAGTAATAAATATACAGTGTTTATTCAATCAGATTGAACAGGATTGTTGTGTGTAACACAGCAGATTAATTATAACTTCATAATGTTTATCCTGAAGTAATAGAGTTTTGGCAAACACATACTTTATAATATATTGTTGTTGCATAATGTCATATGCATAGACTCATAGCTGATCCACTGGAGGGTTTTCAGAGGCAGTTTATTGCACAAGAGTAGATTGCCCATCTTTCCTCCTGTAATGCAACTGGCAGATTTGAACTGCGTGCCTTTGGGCTAGCAGTACAATTCTTTAGTGCTCACGAAGAGTGTTAGGTTGAAGCTCTTTGCGTGTCAGTTCACTCCGACATGAAAAAGGTACATTGGCAGCCTTGTTTGCTCTGGAATAGCAAATGTATGGTGAGAATAAGAACAAAGCACTCCCACCTTCAGAAGGAAGATGTTTCTAATAGACTACCAGCTGCTTCCCAGCCCCAGAGCAACCTGACAGCTGCCTAAGTCTGGCTCCAGGCTGCCTGGGCTCTGATTAGCAAAGCCTCGTACAGAGAAATCCACTAGCCATTCCTCATTTCTGGCATGCCTTCTTCTGGTGGATGGCAGGCCGAGCATGAGAGCAGGCATGTTCTTCTGATTGAATTGGTTTGAGTCATTTCACATTTGAATCAGAAACTCCCTCTCATCTTGTCTAGTGTTCCCATGTTCTGGAGTATATTTAGGAGCTCCTCTTAGCATCAGAAGAGAAATGTGATGCTCAGGGTGACGGCATGTGCTGCTTAACTCAACAACTGGGTGGCATTCAATGTGGCTTCTGGCAAAAATGTTGTTCATCTCCCTATAAAATTTGAGTTAAAATAGTTTTTTTGCTGCTTCTGGTGTTACTCTACCCTTCTTAATCTCCAGTATTTTCCAACTTAACACCTTAGTATCTCACACCCAACTAAATGCTCATCATCATTCTAAAATGTTGTTATGTGCCTTTGAGTCGACTATGAATCACAGTGACCCTATGAACAAGGGCCCTGAACCCTGCTGTATCATGAGCCAACCCACCATCTCCGTCACATCTGCCGCCATTGCCACAGTCACCGCATCAATCCATGTTATCCAGGGTCCTCCTCTTCTGTGCTGACCCTCTACCCTTCCAAGCATGATTTCCTTCTCCAAGGACTGGTCTCTCCTGAGCAGCTAGTGAATGAAATTGGGTTAAAATATGTGTATGTATACACACACATGCCTACACAGATTACACACACGTACACACGAGTACACAAATGGAAACAGGGACAATATACTCTCAGACGGTCACTATTCGACTTTCCTGTGGGAAATTCTGTTTAAAAGCCGTGGACAAGGATTAAATCAGAAACCAATTCAATTCTATTATTCAAGGAATTTTCCCCAGTGAGAACTCCCTTCAGGTTTGGTCCTCGTTAGGCTGGCTGTCTTCATCGTAAAGCCAGCGAAGAAAAGCAGGATTTGGAGTATGCGCTATATATACTTCACACCTGTTATTTCTTGAAAGTGAAATTCCAAACCACCAGTCATTAGCTAATTTGGGAGAGTAACTCACACCCTGGGATTACATGTCAAAAGGTCTCTTAAATCCTTGGGAATTGACAGATGTACACCATTTTTTAATTTTCATTTTAAAAACTCTGAAAGTGAGCTTTAATCATAAGTATTTCTAAAAAGATCCTGGCACTCAGTAAGTTTTCATTTATGGATACAAAACACATACTTCATCACGACATAAATATCAATGAGGTGAAATATCAAAGAAGTGGCTACAGTGAAATCTTTTTGGAAGTCTAAAGCACGAGCAAATAAAAAGTCTTGATTTTCTTTTTCTCACCCCATCAACAAATAGTGCTTCTCAAAATTGAGCTATGTCTTGGAGGAGAACGCAAATTAAATCTAACTCTTTTTAAAGGTATAAGGTCAACACAATGTTCTCCCTTCTACCCATCTCCTTCATTCAAAGAGAGCTTTCCTCTTGCTCCCAATTTCATATACTTTTACAATTTTGACTAGTTAATACTCTTGATTCTGTCAGGCTCCTCCTCATAGTTACCTGCTCTTCTTAAGTCCTTGGGTATCTTTTTAGAGTTTTATTATGTACATAAACCAGGTACAAACAAAGTCTTCCCCCTTTAAAAATAAAGTTTAGCTTAATGTGCAAATTATGATATAGATTTTTTTAAAAAACTTACTACTATCAAAACAGAAGTGACTCATAGCTGACCCTTCAGTGGATTTTGGGGAGGCTGTGAACTACACAAGAGGAAAGCACTCAGATTTCTCCAGCAGAGACACTGTGGATTTGAACCACCAGAGACGTGCTGGCTTTAAAAATGCAGCACAGCTCTCTAGGGACTATGCAGCCAGGCCTCCTATCTAGTTATAGCCTACTCAATCATGTTTGTTTGTTGTTGTTGTTTTTTATGAAATTGTGGGATTTCAGTGCATACATATCTTCTTGTCTATGTTGACAAAGGAGTCCCTGGGAGGTACAAATATTAATGTGCTTGGCAGCTAACTCAAAATTTGGAAGTATGAGTTGACTTGAAGGTGGCACCGAAGAAATGCCTGGTGATCTGCTTCCAAAACTTCAGACCATGAGAGCTCTGTGGCCTAGTGGCAAGAAGCTGCACTGCAATCCCAAAGGCATGTAGTTGAAGGCCACCAGATGCTTCACGAGAGACAGGGTGCTGGAGAAGAGCATTGAACATACCAGGGGCTGCCAAGAGAAGTAATAGATATATCTTGAAGTGGGTGAAACCAAGCTGTTCCTTGGAGGCAAGGATTTTTTTTTTAATGAAAGAATTTTTTTTAGATAATTTTTATTTATTTATTTATTCTTTTTTTATGTGTGTGCC
>NW_006399847.1:2335619-2341715 GCF_000299155.1 Elephantulus edwardii
TTCGGGCAGAGAAGGCTAGGAGGGACCAGTCCTTGCAGAAGGGTATCATGCTTGGAAGGATGGAGGGACAGCACAAGAGAGGAAGACACCAGATGAGATGTATTGACATAGTAACTGAGGTAATGAGAGTTGGTATGTCAGAGACATTGAAATTGGCTCAGGATAGAGCAGGCTTCAGATCATAGGGTCACTATGAGCCATAGTCAACTCGATGGATGGCACATAACAACAGCAATCATATTTCTTAGAACCAAAAATGTGCTTTTCTCTATAAGGTTCTATAGAAATTGTTAAATTTTTTTTAAAGTGAGTAGAAATCCGTTTTCCAAGAAGACATGGACCTCTGATGGGCAAACTCTCTAGGTATTTTACTTTTCCCTATTGATGATCTCAAATATCTGGCATAATGTCTGAAAGCAATGAATTCTGAGGTGTTTGGTGAGGAAAACGTTGACTGTGATAGTGAAGGTTATGTCCACTTGACTGTCCATGAGTCTCAGTGTTTTGCAGTGATGGAATGATGTATTTTAGTAGTTGTGTATTGATGTGATTTGAAATTGTGCAATAATGTAGTCGTCTTCTATTTTTGTGATCTGATGTGGTCATCCTTCACTTTTGCATGGCCCCAATTTTCACATAAGGACTTAGCCTTTGGAACTCAACCAACTCAACTCAACTGTGAGGAGTGGGTAAAATCAGAGAGAAGGGTGAGGCAAAGTTGTTAAAGGCTGATTGCTGCTTACTTTACATACATAGAAATATTGTAAAGAAATCAATGTTATCAAAATCAGTTGCTGACAGGCTAATTCCAACTCAGAGCAAGCCTGTGAGTGACAGAGTAGAACCGAGCTCCACCAGGCTTTCAGGGCTGACTTCTCATAAGTAGATCAACAGGCTATTCTCCCAAGGTGCTTCTGCTTGAACTTGGACCTCCAAATGTTTTGCATCACACAGGGACTCTAAAATTATCAAAGTCTGATTGGTATCATATGTGACTATTAAAAGTGCCCCCTAAGAATGGCCTTAGACTGTACATATCTTGTCATATACCCCTTATTATACTATCCAAATGAGAAACATTGAAAATAACAGAATGGCAAGGAGACTCTTTGTGGGTGACAAGCACCATCATGAGTAGTGTTTATTCTGTGACACGTGGTTCATCGACAATCACCTCTGAGGATAAGACAACAGCATGCAGATTACTTATGCCAGAAAATAAAGCAGGATTGTAAAACTGAATCAGCCATTCTTTCTTTTTCTCTCTTTTCATTTTTACTGGTTTACATACAAAGTTCATAAAATTCATATACGTTGTTTTTCAACAATTCTTATGTTTTCTGAGGCAGCTATCTCATGACATTCATGATGTCTGTTGGCAAAGTTCTAGGTTTATGGATCATCAGTTCATTGTCAATTGCATTAGGAGTAATGGGCCTTGTGCATCATGGAAAGAAACTTTATTATTATGGCCTTAGAAAAGGCCTATCTCCCATCTGGTGCCCCTATTATTTGGCTTCAGGAAGTACCCTGATGCCTTGGCTCTGGTGACCCAGTGCCCTCTGGGTTTCACTCTTCTCAACTCACTGCCCTCAAGTTGGAAACAAGTAATCGCTGACCCTCCCTTTGGTTTCCAAAGCTATAAATTGCAGGGAAGGAAATTGCCCATCCTTCTCCCTGGGAACCACTGATGGATTTCAATGGCACATAACTTGACCTTGGGATTAGCATTGCAACTCCCTACACACTATGTACTAGGTTTTGGTGATGGTTTCAAAGGATGCTTATCACAAATGATACCTACATTGGCAAGTTCATTAATGAAAGCAAATCCTTATTTAATATTTATGGTCCAATACAGTTGCAGACATTTTTTTTTTAATTTTTAAATTGTAATTTGTAAATATGCAGAGCAGATTATCTGGGAGGCTGGGCTCTAGAAGGAGAAGTGTGGCATTAGGATTGGAGGAAGATCCATCAACAATCTGCGTTATGCAGATGACACAACCCTGCTGGCTGAAACTGAGGAGGATCAGAAGCACTTGCTGCAGAGGGTCACGGATTGTAGCCTTCAATATGGATTAAGGCTCAATATCAAGAAGACAAAGATTCTCACCACTGGGCCAATAGACAGCATCAGGATGGATGGTGAAGAGATTGAGATTGTTAACAGCTTTAGTTTGCACGGCTCCACAGTCAACACTCTTGGCACCAGCAGCCAGGAAATTAAAAGACACATTGTGATGGGAAAGTTTGCTGTTAGGGACTTCTCTAGAGTACTGAAGAGCAATGGTGTCTCTCTGGAGACTAAGGTGCGCCTGATACAGGCCATGGTCTTTGCAATCACTTGCTATACATCAGAGAGTTGGACAATAACCAGGGAGGATAGAAGGAGAATTGATGCCTTTGAGCTGTGGTGCTGGAGAAGAGTATTGAGGGTACCATGGACTGCTAAGAAAATGAACAGGTTTGTCCTGGAGAGGGTTAAACCAGGCTGCTCCTTGGAGGCAAGGATTCTGGGGCTTCGTCTGACATACTTTGGACATGTTGCAAAGAGGGACCGATCCTTGGAGAGGGATGTCATGCTGGGAAGGGTGGAGGGACAGCGCAGGAGGGGAAGACCCTCTATGAGATGGATTGATTCAGTGACTGGGGTAATCGTGATGGGTGTGTCAGAGGCAGTGCGATTGGCACAGGACAGAGCAGGGTTTAGGACTGTTGTACAAAGGGTCGCTATGAGTTGCAAGCAGCTCAATGGCACATAACAACAACAACAGCAACAAATTGTTGACCAAATCTTAACACTTTCAATAAGATTAAGACCAATTTTTATACTGAGATTCTTTATAACAGATCCAAATACATGCAAACCTATTCTTTCTTCCCATACAGCATTTATCCCGGTATTCTTTTGTCATTCTTTAAAAAATTCATTAAAATATGTAGACACCCTCTGTTACTCCTACATGCTGATAATTCTGTACACTTTTATCAGGGGTAACTGATATTGTGTGTAATCAATTTAATAAGCAGTTTTCGCGAAGGTAACATACCATGTTAGGCGAGGTTCTGGCCAGCCTGCTACGGAGCAGTGCAGTTTCACGTTCTCCTTCTCCCACACAGTGTGTGAACGAGGCTTAATGATAAATTCAGGGGCATGAAGAAGACTATCTTCATTCAGCTTTCTATGATATGCCTCAGTTTCTTCTAACTGGAAAAAAATAGTATTATTGTGGTTGTATACTGACTCATAGCTGACTCTCCAGCAGGTTTTCAGAGGCTGTAAATTACATGGGAGGAGATTGCCCATCATTCGAGCAGCTGGTGGATTCTAACTGGTAGGGAGGCTTGGCCTTTGGGTTCGCACCTGAACTCCCACCATGCATACTATGCTACTACTATGAAAATATTGTTGTGGGAAGGCACTGATTCCAACTCATAGCAATTGATGTGACAGAGAAGTACTCCACAGAATTTTCTTGACTGTGATTGTTATAAAAGCAGATTGTCAGATATTTCCCCATGGAATCATTATTGTTGTTGTTAGATATAGCCCAGTTGAGTACGACTTACAGAGACCCTAAGAACAACAGACCTGAATCCTGTCCTATTTTGTGCCATCCTTGTACATGCTATTATTTAACTCTTTACATGTTAAGCTTTAACAATATACTTGACTTCCTTAGGTGAATTCCTTAAAGTCCTTTAAATGGAGTTTAAAGTTTCTGACAGTTCCAACTTTTAGGTTTCACTTTCTTTAACCCTCACAGTTCAATGCCTTTTTTCCTAATTGTTTTTTGTTTTGCTTCTCTATAAAGTCTCCTAACTTGGCATAAATCAATGGGCACACATGGGCTCCTGCTCGCGCTCTCTCTCTCTCTCTCTCTCTCACACACACACACACACACACACACACACACACACACACTTAATTCCATGCATTTATGTTTTTATAACATGTCTTTTCTTACTGTTTTTCTCAGCGACAAGTGTTCTGCCTTTTCTCGAATTGCGACTTTCCTTGATTTCTTCTCAAAAGCCTCCTCCTGAAGGAGAGAAGATTCAAATGCAGACTGCTGGGATGCCATGGTCTGCTGGGACGCCATGGCCTGCTTGGACATCATGGATTTCTTGGATGTGGTGGTTGCTTCTTCACTCGCAAGAAGATTCCTCTGGGCTATATACGCAGCTGCTTCTTTAATTCTTTCTTCTTCTGTATCTGTAATCCCACTGACGTGCACTTGGCTAAAACAAAGTAAAAAACAAAATATGAATATTGTGGATGGCAGTGATGTCAGTGCCTTGTTCCAATACATGAAGTTCAATGATGATCTACAGCCCAATAGCTCAACAAGCTTAAACTAGGTGTTTTGTGTGAAAAGGATGAGCAATCTTCACCCATGTGGCTAACTGACTCTGAAAACCCACTGGAGGGTCAGCTATAGGTCTGTACAGACTGGATGACACACAACAACAATAAGAAATATTACTAGAAAAATGAGTAGACAAGATAAATAAACTTTATTTCTTACCAAATTTAGTGAGCAAATTTTAATTTCTTTCTTCTTATATTGTTGTAATTGTTATGTACCCTCAAGTTGGAACCAATCCATAGCTGACCCTCTAGCAAGTTTTCAGAGACAGTTAATTACACAGAAGGTGATTGCCCATCTTTCTCTCCTGAAGCAACTGGTGGGTTTGAATTGTATACTAGGCCATCAGAGCCTCCTCCTCATCTTCCTAATATTAATAAAGAAGTCCCTATTAATAGAATCAGCAATATATCCACTATTCAATTTAACAAGTCAGAAAAAAATAGTAATTTTTTTCACTTATCCTAATATAATTTACATTGGTAAGTGTCAAGTCTACTGTGATTCTTAATTCTAATTTTTCTAAGAATGTAGGAAAGAAATGAATTTTTAATAAACAAAAATAAATTAGGTGATAAAAATTTGTTCAAAATTCACTCTCTATACCATCTCACTCCAGTAGCAGTGGCAAAGTGTAACAGGATAGCAAGCAATAAATGTTGGAGAGGATGTGGTGAGATAGGAACTATTGGTGGGATTGTAAAATGGTACAACCACTCTAGAAGGTAGTTTGGAGTTTCCTCAGAACGCTGAACATTGAAATTCCATATGACTCAGCTATTCCACTGCTTGCTTGGAATATACCCTGAGAGAATGAGAACTGGGGCACAGAGATTTATACACCAGTTTTTATAGCAGTTTTATTCACCATTGCAAGTACATTAAAACAGCCCAAATGTCCAACTACAATTGAATGGATTGAGAAAGTATCGTATATTGACACAGTGGAATACTACACAGCATGCAGAAACAACGATTTTGTAAATCATTACCTAAATTGGGAGGGACTGGAGAGTATTATGCTCAGTGAATTAACTCAGTTCCATAAGGATGAAAACTGTATAAGACCATTATTATAGAACAAGTATAAGGATCCAAGAGGAGGATGGGGGAGGGAGAGCAGAGGGGTGAGGATGGGCACGGGGTGGGGGTTAATCATAGGGTACAGTTTGATGGGCAGAGGGGGAATGAAGGAAACGGGAAAGATCTGATGTGAAAAACAATGTATACAAACTTGATAAATAAACCAGTATAAAAAAATTTCTCTGGGCAGGGAGAAAAGTGCAACAATGAATGAATGGAAATCCAAAATCTCTGTAAATGTTCATTAAAATTATTAAAATAAAATTTTTTAAAAAATTAAAAAATTTCTCTCTCTCTAGCGAGTGAATCTACCTCTGTGTAGTCATACTTGTAGAGGGAGATTTGAAATGAGTGCTGGTATATCCTACAGTGCACATGGTAACCAATCATGTCCAGTGCTCCCCTTACCCTAAGCTGAGGCCTCACACTGCTTCCAACAACAGCTATGTTGGCACAGTGAACAGCATGAAAGGCAGGAGGGACTCATGGTCTTTTGCCTTTCCCACTTAAAAATAATCTGAACCTCAAAAGTAATTATTTAGCTTCTGACTTTATGTACATTTTAAAACATGTATATATTTTTGGATGTGCATAGGGATTTGAGTCTTAGAAGATCCCATTCATCTATGTTATCTTCTCC
>NW_006399847.1:2343510-2344536 GCF_000299155.1 Elephantulus edwardii
TTTGACAAGCACTGTGGCAATTGGACAATTAAAACAGACATTCGGATGGCAGGGAAGAAGAACAAACTGGGGAGGAGGGTGGAGAGAATGGTGCGGCAATGAAGGAGTGAAAGCCCAGAATCCCTGTGAATGTTCATTGAAACTAATAAAATTTAATAATAATAAAAAAATAAAAAATAAAACATGTATATTTAATTCAAGATTTCAAAGATATTCTCATTTCAGTAAATATTAATATATGTTGTTCATAGCATTCAGTTATATTTCCTAACACAGAGTAAGACTATGGTGTGATATGCTATAAAGGAAGACAAAGCAAGGTACCCTGTTACTCTAGATACTACTGACAGTCTGAACTCCAAATCTGTCTTGGGGATGTGATTCTGTTCCCAGTCTTTTTCGGCTTGTTCACACTGTCAATGTCCCTGTTCTTGGGTGGTATTGATTCAGAACTACTCATAGTTGACCCTCTAGTGGGTTTTCAGAGACTGTAAATAACAGAGGAAGAAAATTGTCCATTTTTCTTGCATAGAGAAACTGGTGGAATCAAACTGCCTGCCTCTGGGTTGGCAAAATAACTCTGTCTTCTCTAGGCTACCAGAACTCCCAGCTGGAGTTACTCAATGTCTCTGGGAAGTGTTTATTGTCAACACTGTAAAAAGCCATATGTACAGGGGAACATATAAAAAAGGAAAACAACATAAACAAAATCTGGGAGACCAATTTTCATCATATTATATTTTGTCAGAGGTTATTTGCTAAATCATTGGTGTTTTTTTAATTGGTGTTTTGGTGGGGAGACCCCAGAAAACAAAAAGGATGCAAAGCCCTCAGAGATGTGTTGGTGAGTACAAATTTGGTGTGATAGTTATGTGATTTTCTTTTTCACAGAGCAGAAAACAGTAATATTACCCTCCTCTATCTAACCCAGCAATCTACTGAAGAAGAATATATTAAACTACAAAACCAAAAAGAACTCAACATAATGAGAGCAATAAAATCTTGCCTCTCAACTATCACACTGAA
>NW_006399847.1:2347744-2357143 GCF_000299155.1 Elephantulus edwardii
ATAAAATACTTGAGCACCACAACAAGATAAAGGTAAATAATCCAATTGGAAAATGGGCACAGGATTTGAACAGACACTTCACCAGAGAAGACATTCAGATGGCCAACAAGCACATGAAGGAATGTTCAAAATCCCTAGCTCTAAGAAAGATGCAAATCAAAACAGCTATGAGATATCATCTCACCCCAGTCAGAATAGAAAAATTTAACGTAACAGCGGGCAACAAATGCTGACGAGGTTGTGGAGAAATTTGAACCCTTATTCAATGTTGGTGGAAGTGTAAAATGGTGCAATCTCTGTGGAAAATGGTGTGGCGTTCTCTCAAAAAGTTGCTAATAGAGATACCATTTGACCCAGCAACTCCACTACTGGGAATATTCCCTAAAGAGACTATAAATAACATCCAAGCAGATATATGCACACCCATGTTTATTGCAGCTTTGTTCACAATAGCAAGGAGTTGAAAACAACCCAAGTGCCCATCAACAAACGAATGGATAGAGAAGCTGTGGTATATTCACACAATGAAATACTATACTGTATTGAAAGACAAGGAACTCATGCAATATTCTTCTAAATGGGTGATGCTGGAGGACATTATGCTTAGTGAAATATCTCAGTCACAAAATGACAAATACTGGATGGTGCCACTGTTGTAGAATGGGACTGGCATCAGGGTTGGGGTAGGACTGAGAAAAACTGGATAAATTAAGTATACTGCATTGAAACAGATGAGGGAGAGAACAGTTTAAAAGCTATATATGATCGGGTATTATGGTTATCATAAGAGTGCAGAATTTAGATTGCATAGTGGAGTGTATTCGGGCCGTGGGGGTGTGTGGGTCAATTGTATACCAATGAAATAATTTTTTTTACTTTTCAAAGAGAGAAGCAAACTGGAGTGGGAGAGGGCTGGGCAGGGAGAAAAATACAACAATGAATGGATGGAAATCCAAAATCTCTGTAAATGTTCATTAACATTAATTAAAAAAAAGAAGAAATATATTAAACTAACTTTGTGAAGAATTGAAGTCTGGGATATCATACTTAGACATACAAAAATGTTTTTATAGAAAGTCCACTTTAAAAGAATAAAAACTATTAAATATCTTCAATAAAAAGCTAAAAAAAATAATGTTCTTTTTCTTCTGTGAGCCAATTTAAGCCCAGAGCAATTATTGCTTTGACCTCTGGAATCATCTGGAGAGTTCCCAGGGATGGGAAGAAAGAGAGAGAGCAATAAAAACCAGGGAAAGAAAAACACAGGGTAAAACTTGGTTGTCAAAATTTACAATCAAATTATTTCCTACTGATTTCAATCCAGATCTGCCTTTTTTCCTTCAAAAAAAAAATTGAGGGAAAGTTTACAGATCATTTAGATTTTTCATTTGATCATTTATATACATTTTGTTTCAGAACATTTAATTACAGTTTTATGCAATTATTCATACATATTTCTATGACATTAATTACAACAGATAAATAATAGTGTCTGATAAATATTTTGTATATGGCCTTTCCCGTCACACAACTAATTTATTTTATAATTTTTGTTCCCTTCTCCCTCTCTCCCCATTCCTGATAACTAAACAAATTAATTCAGTTTTTCTGCAAACCTTTCCTTAGTTGTTTTGTAATGGTGGTCTTATTCCTTCACGGTCCTTTGTGACTGACTTGATTTGCTCGTTCCCAGAATGTTCCCAGAAGCACCATGTTCTGCAGTTCTCTGGGCTTCACTAATTTTTATGTTGTGTTGTTGTGGATTTCCTAGTTTCACTTATTTTTCTGTGCTGAGTTGATTTTGTTTATGGCGTTTCTCATCATTTCCCTCACTGTAATGGCATTGCCTGGGAGCACTTGCTCTGGAAGGATAGCCTCACTCTCTGAGTGTCCTCTTAGCTGTGTGAATAATTCTCCAATCAGAGGATAAGAAACTAGAGAGGGATGGCCTAAAAAGTCCTATTAAACTTTAATCTTGCCAACTCTGACAAGTTTACTTTCAAGATTCATTTTTAACAATAGCAAAGTTCAACAGCAGCAAACAACAAATGCTGATGGGATTGTGGAGACACTGGAACCCTTACGCATAGTTGGTGGGAGTGAAAAATGGTGCAACCACTATGGAAGGCAGTATGGCACTTTCTCAAAAAGTTGGAAATAGAAATACCATTTGACCCAACAATTCTACTACTGGTAATATATCCCAAAGAATCCAGAGCTGCCCCCCAAACAGATATACAGATAGATGCATATTCATGTTTCCTGCTGCATTATTCACAATAGCAAAGAGATAGAAGCAATACAAGTGCCCATCAAAAAATGAATGGATAGAAAACTATGGTATATTCACACAATGGAATACTACACAGCACTAAAAACCAGGAGCTCATAAAATATTACACAACATAGGTGACCCTGGAGGACATTATGATGAGTGAAATATTTCAGTCACAAAAGGACAACTATTGAATAATGCCACTGTTATAAAACAGGACTGACATGGGGGTTAGGGGCAAATTAAGGAAAGAGGGGATAAATAAACACTGTATTGGAAGAAATGACGGAAAGAACTGGTTGAAGGAATATACGATTAGACATTATTTGTATGACAACAGTCAAGAATAAGAGGTGTATAGCAAAGTGGGCTGGGAGAAGGTATAAAGGGGAGGGAAGAAATTGTACAACAATGGATGATTTTTTTTTCAAGTGAACTGCAAAGGGAGCTCTGGTAGCCTAGTGGCAAGAAGTTGTGCTGCAATCCCGAAAGCTCACAGTTCAAATCGACCAGATGCTCCACTGGAGAAGGAGGTGCAATCTCCTGTGCCAGTCGGATCAGATTTGACAACTCACTCACACAAGGAAAAAAATAAACAAAGTGAACTGCAGCAGGTAGGGATGAAAATGCACAACAATAAATGAATATCCAATTTTTTTGTAAATGTTCATTAAAATAACAAGTTTTAAAAAAGGATTAATTTTTATTTTTTTAATACTTTTTTATTCTGAAAAAGAGTTACACCATAAACCTAGAAAATTGGCATTTCATAAAACTGTGGTTTATTATTTTCTTTGAAGTTTGTCTCCAAACAAATAATCTCTTCTCAGGAAATAAATACAAGCTAGGCAACTGAATTATTACATCATTGGTTTGCATAGTCTATGTTATATAAACAGAGCTCTGGGGGTCTACCAGTACAAAATTTCACTGCAATCCCAAAGGCACATAGTTTGAATCCACCATCTGCTTCTCAGAAGAAGGATGGGCAGTCTCCTCACTTGTGATTTACTGCCTCTGAAAACCCACTGGAAGGCCAGCTATGAGTCAGTGCTCAGTCAACAGTATGTAACAACAACAGCATGTTATAGAAATATTTTTTTATCTTTTTATTACATTTACACCCAATGACTTTTCTGGCTACTTAAAACACTAGATTTATGTTTTCCCCCAATTGATTCACCATTTTATAGTTTCAGCTCTTCCTTTCTCCCTTCCATTTAGTGTCCTTTCTGAATGCTCCACTTTCAGCGTCAGCTAATTTTACAAATCATACTATGTTTCCCTCTTCTTCCTCAGACACAATGTGTAGCATAGGACCCAGTGCATACCAAGTGCTCGATAAATGCTATTCTTTTTATTTATCATCACCATCTCCTCCGACAACATGCACACCTCTCTCCCAGGGAACCCCACCACAAGAGAAGCAGCTCACCGTCCTGAGAAGATCGGCACCATGTAGTCGCCGGGCAGGTTCTCCTTCTCATCTCCAGAAAGGAGGCTCTTCTTGGCTCGTTTTGTTTTGGGGCTCAGGCTGGATGAATAATCTTCCAGCAGCAGACTGGAATCTGTAAGACTGAAACAAAACCCCACTCATTAGACAACACAAAAAATGTATTTAATCAAAATATTGATAAAAGGAAGGTTTTACATGAGAGCGGTTTCACAGAATCCTAGTCCTACTGAGATAATTCTCTTTTGTCTTTAGAATTAAAAGAGAGTCAGAAAGACCTTAAATTTTACACTGACATTGTCACTGGGTGCCTTTGAGTCAGCTGCAACTCGGTGAAGCCATATTCAACACAATGGAGGGAAGCACTCGCCCGACCTTCCTCATGCTCACAGACACTGCGGGGCTTGAGTCCATCCACTGTTGGAGCCACTATGTCAGTGCATCTTGTGGAGAGTCCTCCTCCGTTTTGCTGACCTTTTATATAGTCATAAAGGGAGATCTGGCGGCTTGGTGGTAAGGATTTTGCTGCCAATTCAAACGCACACGGTTCATATTCACCAGCTGCTCCACAGGAGAAAGACAGGCAATCTCCTCTCATGCGATTTACTGCCTCTGAAAACCCACTGGAAAGTCAGCTGTGGGTCTGTACTGACTCCACAGTACTCAACAACAACAATAATATAGGCATAAAAGGAAAAGAGGGCTATAGAAATTTTGTGGGTTTTTCTTTCCTCCTCAAAGTCTTCAGGGAAAAGAGCAATATTTTTGTAAGTCTCAAATATCCCTGTTGCTAATAAACTTGCTAATGTGCAGGGTTTAGACAGTCTGCATAAATGTTTCTAATATACTGAACATGGAAATTCACCTGAGGTATTTATAAGACTATAGACTGATTTATTGGTTTCTAAATAAGTGTTCAAGAATCTGCTGTTTCTCAGAGAATCCTGTTGGTTTTTATGCAGAAGATTAAAATATGTGCCCACTGAGACATAGATTTGCTATAGTCAGATTGACTCTTCAAAGGAACAAAGAGTTTACAAAAGACAGAGTTAATCTAAGTTACATAAGCACATGACACTGGATGTGGTAAAGAGCCCTTGCTCTTCTGCTTCTTCTGCTGTAGAAGAAAATAACAGAAGTTTAGCAGTTCAGACCCACCCAGCAGTTCTGGAACAAAGGCCAGGCAACTATGTAGGCAGCCATCACAGAGAAAATCTTTTGGAGCAGCTTGACTCCATAACACATGGATTGTCATGGGTCAATGTCAACTGAGAACAGTGTTCTAATAAACAACAAAATTACTATTGAAACGAGACACATGTGAGCAGTGATCAAATCTACAGAATTCTTGATTTCTCTAAAAGAAACAATGCATTTTTACACAAACATGTAGAATTTTGCATAAACTCCAGATGTTTCTGGGTTGTCCCTGGTCTCTATGTGGGAGTCCTATGCAGCAGGAAAGAGTCTGAAGTTCATAGGGAAGACATGTCTGAACAGGAGCTCTACACACTACGCTAATAACTTCTCCACAAATCTGAACTGTTCTAGAATAAAATGTGTGAGGTTAAAAGATAAAAGTCCTTTGCCTAAGGGAATTTTGAAGAGGAAATGAAGATTGTGAGGGGTGTGACACAGAAGATGCAATTGCTCAGCCGAAAGAAACAAATGCACGTCATCTAAACTTATGTTTTAAACTTAGAAAAATCATTTTAAAAGCAATGAAGAACTCGTGAAACACTACACAATGTGGATGAGTCTAGAGGAACATTATGTTGAGTGGATGGGTGGACACTGGATAAGATCATTGTTACATAAAAACAACTAGAGAAAAAAATTACATAATGCAGAGGATCAATCTGGTATCATGAGTGGAAGGAGTAGAAAATTCATGGATAGACAATGACCACTCTATTGGAATAGGTAAAGGGAAGGACAGTGTGGAATGAATGGGTGATGTGGGATTGATTACTAAAAAAGGTGAAGGGAAGGTTTACACACTGATAGAATTAATCTTGGAGGGTTAACAGGGATGAGAATGAATGGAGGAAGAGCAAGGATGAATGAACAGACTGATGAAGGCAATGTACAAGGAAAAGGCTGTTTGATGAGACATTGCAATTAACTGCATTAACCAATTAAAATTAATGATATAAAACAATGGTGGCCTAGTGGTAAGAAACTGCGCTGCAATCCCAAAGGCAAGCAGTTTAAGGCAACCAACCGCTCCATGGGAGAAAGATGGGCAATTTTTTTCCATGTGATTAACTGCATCTGAAAAACCGCCAGAAGGTCATCGATGGGTCAGTTCTGACTCTATGGTCTATGGGAAAAAAAGTTACCAAAATTTAAAAAAAAAAAAGGAAGGCTGTTTTCTCTCTCTCTCCCCCTTTTCCTCTCTCTCTCTCTTTCTCCAGTCTCCTTCTGTGTGATTTACTGCCTCTGAAAACCCACTGGAAGGTCAGCTATGGGCCAGTTCTTACAAAACGGACACACGCATTGCAGGGAAACCTATCCTCCTAACAGGCAACAAACATCAGCATGGAGCTCACAAGAGCTGTGGGCAGAGAGATGTCAGGGTGGACATTGTTTTAAATTTCTGACTAGAGTAAAGTAAGTGACAAATCTCCTCCTTGAACACTATCTATCCCCATCCTCCCGGGAACGCCTAGCTCTTAATTTCTCATCAGCATTAAAGCTAAAGGTTAGAACCTTGAATGGAAGCTGTGGATTAGTTCCCAACTGGAAGCCTTCATGAAATTTGGTCCTGTCTGGCTGTTTCAGCAGCAGCAAAGAGACTGCATCCTATACTCCTAGCAGGTCACAGAGTACATGCCGTGCTCACACAGGTCTAAGTTTAAAGTGGCGTTTTCCTTATTATACAAAATAAAGTAAGATTACAGAGATGGCAACTTCATTTCCCCCCCCCCCTACACACACACATTCTAGAACACTCATCCTGTTTTTTTGGTTTCGCTCTTTCCTGTTGACTTTCATTCTCAGTGTCTGCAAAGTCTTAAGAGCTCACATTTTCCAATTTAATGTTAATCAAAACAGTTGAATTGTCATTCTTTTTGTTGTGTTGATGTTTCTTTTTTTCTTTTAATAGAAACATTAAAATTAATGTAATTATTGTACAGAACAAGTCAGATGTGGGTATTCCATCCTCATAGGTTTTAATAGCTTAAACCACAGCACCAAGCTTCAATAGTTTAATTTTATGGTAAAGATTTATTGCACTATTTTACATTTATATGTATTATTTCATTAACCAGCAAATAAAATGAAACCAAACTAAGGCAATGTTTAAAAGAATGGACTCTGATAATCCAATTGCTTATTTGAAGACTAACTTTCAATTGTCTCTTTTATTATAACCCAGCAACGCTGAAGGTCAACATCTTCCTTTTTAAAATTTTAAAGCTGAATACTTTTTTAAAGGAATTAATAGATATACACATTTGACATTTACTTGGACTTAATGAGCTAAGTGAGGCTTTGCTAATCACTAAAGTATTTAATTGTAGCTCAGTTTTGAAAATAATCTTTTAGTAGCTCAGTTTCTGAGTAGATAATAAAGTATATGTGCACAGACATGTTAAAATGATTTCAAATATCCTTTAGGTACCCAACTTAACTCTTCAAACTTCCAGAATCCCAAGGTACTAATGAAGTCAAACAACAGTCAGCAGATTTAAAATTAATATCCCGCTGTGTGACATCACCATATCAAGGACCAGCAGCAGCTGGTCCATGGGGAATGGATGGAGCCAAAGTACAGCCAGCACTCTGGAAACAAGCCAGGAACACAGAAATAGACTCACCTCTGTGTTCAACTTCAGTACTGAACAGAAAAAGATCACCTTCTGCTATTTGAACTACGTAATAAGTCTAATAGGAAAAGCAAGGGGAAAAGCATTCATAGACTTTTAGGGATGGAGAAGACATCAGGGACCTTGACACTGAGTCCTTCATCTTACAGGTGAGAAACCAAAGTGGAAAGACTCCTCACAACTCACCCTTCAAAGTGCTATTATATTGTTAAGTGCCATTGAGTTGTAGACAACTCATAGCTACATTATGAACGAAAGACCTGGACACTTGTATAACTTTCACCATTTCTCCAAGTTCATAGATTTTCCAGAAGCAAGTTATTTCGGAGGCAAGCTATTTTGGAAGTGGATGCCACTTCTGCTTCCAAGCTTGTTTTAATCCGGGAGCTCCACCAAACACTGTCCGCCATGAATAGCCATTATCGCAATTGACACATAAGTATCAGTTGCTTAGCATCACAGCAACCTCCATACAGCAAATGGACAGACCACTGCTGTACCACTTAGAAGAATGTTTGACCAAAAACAATTAAAATAAGGCCTGAGGGCGGCAGACTAAAATCACCCAACTTTGACTTGGTAGCATAGCTTTCTATCCACCAGGCCCATAGAGCTCTCTATATTGGTGTTATTGATAAGTGCCGTCGAGTTGTGGACGACTCATACAACAACACCCTTCAAACTAGGCACTGAATCAGTGCTTAGACTCTTGTCAGTCTAGTGGTGTCCAATTTTCGTGATTAAGTATTCTCAAAAATAAGTACATTTTTAAAATTTGGCTCCAGTAAATGAATGTGTTTGTATTAACAGTTCTATACATACACTTTTAGAAGCAGGAGTGGCATCCACTTCCTAAACAACATGCCTCTGGAAACTCTATGAACTTTGATAAATGATGATAGTTACAGAAAGGCTACAGGCCTTTTGTTCATAGGGCTGCTATAAGTTGTTCTTGACTCAATGGCAATCAACAATAACAACAACAACAACATACATATACTACTGTATAAAGGGAGCTCTGGTTGCCTACTGCTAAAGAGCTGCACTGTCAACCCAAAGGTCCATGGTTTGAATCCACCATCTGCTCTGTGAGAGAAAAATGGGCCATTTCTTCCTGGGTAATTTATGTATTTATTGCTTCTTAAAACTCACTAGACAGCCAGCTAGTTGGTTCTGACTTGATACATAACAACAACCACTACTGCTTTACCAAGCATAATGTCCTTCTTGAGGGATAGGTACCTCCTAAAAATATATTCAGAGCATGTAAGATAAAGTCTCACCACCCTTATTTCTAAGGAGTGCACTAACTGTATTCCTCACAGTCCGATTTGTTAATTCTTCTAGTATATTCTATTTTCTTCTCCAAAATCACAAGTTGAAGATGTAAAGTCTTCTTCAGACTTCTTCCTCACTGTCTAGATTTCACCTGTTATGAGATGACCGAAAATACTATGGGTTGGGTCAGGCACACCTCAGCCGTCATAGTGACATTTTTGTTTTTAACACTTTATGGAGTCTTTAGCAGGATATATGTCATTGATTATTTTGACTGCTTCTCCCACGAACATTAATTATGATCCAAGTGACATGAAATCTTTGACAACTTCAATATTTTCTGCGTCTATCATTTTAATGCTTATTGGTCCAGTTGTGAGAACTTCTGTTTTGCTTATGTTGAGATGTAATACATACTGGACGCTGTAATGAATATTGACTACTTCACCAGGAAGCTTCAAATTCTCTTCAGTTTCAGCAAGCAGTTATATCATTAGAGCATGTTTATGATCTTCTCTCAATGTTGATGATGAATTCATCTTCATAAAGACTAACTTCTC
>NW_006399847.1:2357503-2394664 GCF_000299155.1 Elephantulus edwardii
TTTTTTTTTTTTTTGTTCAAATTATTTTTCCTTCGTCTATGTACAGGTTCCACATGAGCACAACTGAAAGTCTGGGAATTCCCATTCTTCCCAATTATTATCCATCATTTGTTATGAACTACATCACTGAATACATTTGCACAGGCAATAAAATGCAGCTAAACATCTCTGTGATATTCTCTGCTTTTGGTCAAGATACATTTGATATCAGCAATTTTATTCTTTGTTCTATTTAATGATATTCTTTGATAGTCTCTTCTGAATCATCTTGAATCTCTGCCAGCTCTCTGTGGAAGTAATGCTGCAAGTCTTTTTAAATTGTCTTCAGCATAATTTCATTTGCATGTGATATTAATCACATTATTAAATAATTTTCATATATATTAGATAACCTTTTGTGAGAATAACCACATCTATAGCTCTCTTCTAGTTGATTGTCCAAATACCTGTCTTCAACATTTCTTAGTAATAAACAAGAGCGAGAACTCGCAGTAGTGCATCTATCTACACGTCTCAATCGATACTCCATCAATTCCTGAAAACTTGTTTTTCACCAACTACTACTGTGCAATTAGGACTTCTTCCTTAAATATCATTGCTTCTTGGTTATCTGCAACCTCCTGAGGTGGCTATAAAGTGAGCAATTATTTTTTTGTTCCGTATCTCTCTGTATTGTTTCCATCTTCTTTTGTTCAATATTTTGTCCACGGTATGCTTTAATATTGCAACTCAAGGCTTGAATTTTTTTATTTAGTCTTTCAGCTTGAGAAATACCAAAAGTATTCTTTCTTTTGGTTTTCTATCTCCAGGTTTTTGCACATGTCATTACAATACTTAATTTTTGTCTTCTCAATCACCCTGTTCAGTATTTCATGGTTCATTTCTTTTGCTTTAACTACTTTATGTTCAATAAAACATTTCATAACCTCTTCATACATCTTTCCTACCTTTTATATGACATTTTGCTTCTTCATGTGTAATGCCTTTGATATGATTGCACAGATCTTCTGGTCTTTTGTCCTAAGTGTTCAACATGTTGACTCCGTTCTTGAGAGAGTGCCTAAACTCAAACGGTTTTTTTCAAGGTTTTGCTTTGGTTCTCATGAATTTGTTTCATATTTGTAAGCTTCAACTTGAACTTGCCATTAGAAGTTGGTGATAAATTCCATAGTTAGTCTCGGGTTTTCTACTGATTGGTGAAATTTAACATCTCTAATGTCTCTTCCCACAAATATAATAGACTTGGTTCATGTATATTCTATCTGGTGAGATCCATATGTGATATCTGACATTTATGTTGTTAAAAAAAAGTATTTGTAATGAGTTAGTAGTTGGTATTGCAATATTCTATCATGCAATTTCCTGGTTCATTTCCATCAAGACCACATTTTCTTCCCCTTTGGCTTTAGTGGTTGGTGTGTAAATTTGAGTCATAGCTGTGTTGAGTAAAAGCTGTACAGGCATGGACATTATCCTGCCACTGACTGCACTGTACTTCAGGAAAGATCTTGACATTTTAAAATAAATGAATGCGATGTTGTTCGTCTTTATCACTCCTAGTGTAATAGGTCATATAACTTATCAAGTTAAAAATGGCTAATTAGTCTATTTTAGTTTATTAATAACCAATATATATTTATGTATTCCATTTCCTTTTGTTGTTGTTGTGTTGGATCCGACTGACACAGTAAGAGATTGCCCCACCTTCTCCAGCTAAGCATCTGGTAGATCTGAACCATGCACCTTTGGAATTGCAACACAGCTTCTTGCCACTAGGCCACCAGAGTTTCTTACCAGTTTCTTACCATTTTCTATTTACAACCTCCAATCTTCCTAGATTCATATTTTGTACATCTTAGTTGAATTCACAATCAATACACTTGGTACCAGCAGCCAGGAGATGTATTGCACTGGGAAAATTTACAGTCAGGGACCTCTCCAAATTATTGAGGAACAAAGATGTTGGTTTGAGGACTAAGATGCACCATGGCCTTTTAATCACTTGCTATGCTATGCTACTGAGAACTTGACAATAAATAAGGATAACAGAAGAAAAGGTGCAGCCAGAATGTTCCCTGGAGGCAAAGAGGATGATGTTTCATCTCACATATATTGGCAAGTTGCTAGAGAGGCTGTTCCTTGTAGAGGGACACCATGCTTGGAAAGGTGAAGGAATGGTGAAGGAGAGGAAGACCCTTAACCAGGTGGATTAACACAGTGACTGCAGCAATAGGATTTAAGTGTGTCTGAGATTGTGAGGATGGCACAAGATAGGACAGGGTTCAGATTTCTTGTTCATATGGATCATACGCAACTTGAAAGCATCTAAGAACAACAACAAAAAGTTCTAATTTTCATGAATGCTTACTTCTCTTTTTGTGTCTTGCCATGTCAGAAAGCAAAGGTCTACCAGCAAATGAAATCCTAAAATCTTTACTTCATCTATATCATCCAGGAAGTCTCTCCTTTGAGGATGCAGCTTTCTCTTGATTGTATTTTGAGTGCTTAATAACATGAGAGGCTCATTCTTCAGCATAATAGCAGACAACATTTTGTTGCTATTTGTAAGGTTTTCACAGGCCAATTATTTCACTGGGCCATTCTCAAAAAAGGGTAACCCAACAGAGTGTGGAAATTATAGATCAGTATCACTAATATCACATACAAGCAAAATCCTGCTGAAGATTATCCAAAAACAACTGAACAGTACTTTGACAGAGAACTACCAGAAATACAACCTGAGTTTAGAAGAGGCCTTAGCAGTAGAGACATTATTGCCTGTGTCAAATGGATCTTGGCTGAAGTAAAGAGTCTGTGTTTCATTGACAAAGGCATTTGAGTGTGTCGATCACAACAAATTGTGGCTAATCTTGAGAGGAATGGGAATCCCAGAACACTTGACTGTGCTCTTGCAAAATCTATACTTAGACTAAGAATCAGTCCTTAGACTAGAGCAAGAAAACACTGCCCGGTTCAAAATCAGGAAGGGAGTGCTGTGTCAGGGATGCATATTGTCTCCATATCTTTTCAATCTATATGTGGAACACATTGTTTGAGAGGCCAGACTTTAGGAGGAGGAATGTGGTATCAGGATTGGAGGAAAACTCAGCAACAATCTGCATTATGCAGATGATACAACCTTGTTTGCCGAAACTGAGGCCAACCTGAAGCATTTGTTGCAGAAGGTCAAGGACTGTAGTCTACAATATGGATTGAAATTCAACGTCAAGAAAACAAAGATTCTCACCCCTGGGCCAATTGGCAGCACCACAATAGACAGAGAAAAGACTGAAGTTGTTAACAATTTCCGTTTATAAGGCTCCAAAATTGACACTCTTGGCGCCAGCAGTCAGGAAATCAAAAGACTAATTACATTGGATAAGTCTGCTGTAGAGACCTCTCCAAAGCGCTAAAGAACAGTCATGTCTGTCTAGAGACTCAGGTATGTCTGATCCAGGCTATGTTCTTTGCAATTACTTGCTATGCAGCAAAGAACTGGAAAATGATGAAGGATGATAAAAGAAGAATTGATGCCTTTGAGTTGTGGAGCTGGAGAAGAGTATTAGATATACCATGACGACTGTCAAGGAAACAAACAGATCTGTCTTGGAGAGGGTGAAAAACCAAGTTTCTCCTTGGAGGCAAGGATTTTGAAGCTCCATCTTACAAACTTAGGGCACATGGCCAGGAGGGACCAGTCCTCGGAAAAGAACATCATGCTTGAAAGAATGGAAGAACAGTGCAAGAGAGGAAGACCACAGATAAAATGGACTGACACGTAATTAGGGTAATGAGCGTAAGTATGTTGGAGTCAGTTAGATTGGTTTATGGTAGGGTTCAGAGCTGTTGTACATAAGGTCACTGTGAGTCACAGGTGACTCAATAGCACATAACAACAAAAGCAAGAACATTAAAAAAGCATTTGATTTTTTAAAAAAAACCTTTTATTTCATCAACACCGCCATCAAATTTACTGATATGTAGTAGCAAATAAAATATATTAAAAACTGCAATAGATGAAATTTGTGTAAGAAATCTGTCAAAAAAGGAAAACTCCGACATCTTCTAGTAAAAGGTTGCTGTTGTTGTTATCTACCACTGAATTGAAACTGACCGATAGCTGACTCTCCACTGGGTTTTCAGACATAGATACCCACCCTTCTCCCACAGAGCAGCTAGTGGATTCGAACCCCAAGCTTTTGAGATTGCAGCACAGCTTCTCCACTAGGCCACCAGAGCTCCCTCCACTAAAACAAGCAATGGAAAGACACCAAGAAGGAATCCTATCAAAGGCAGAAAATACGTGAGGCTTGGAAAACAAAGCAGTCCTGCTGAGCTCTGATTTTCACAGGTTTCATTGTAAATCATCCCACGGCTGTTTCTTGTATGTTTTATCCTACATTTCTCTTTTCTCCACTCCATTTCAACCACAGGAATTTCTCATGTTGAAATTTTAAAATACCACTTTAGAAAATAGTCACAACTTTTTTCCTTATTTTGGTTGGTTCATTTTTTTCATTATTTAAGTGAAAATACTTTTTCATGGAATAAACACCTTTTCCCCCTCTCTCCTTTTTAGTAGCTTTCCACAGCTACTAAATGTATATCATGAAATGGTATAATGTGTAATTCATAATCATGAAAACAGACTGAAAGGGTCTCAGCCACTTTCAGCATGAACGAAGAATAAAAACCTAAAAGAATGTGTTCAGCTAAGAAAGTGAGACACCATGAGCTCCAGCATTGCTTATGGTTGTGCTCTCTAATCATCATTAAGTTTTTCTCCATTTCTGATTATTTGAGAAACTACATTAACCAGCCTAGTTCACAGCCTACATTTTTCCTTCAAAAAGTCAAACGACATGTTTTATAAGGTAAATAATCTATTATGGAAAGTGTCTTTAAAGTTAAAGTTTAAAGAGGTTTGAGGGTTTGTTTGGGTTTTGTTTTGTTTTCTTACTGATGTGTGTGAAAGTTTAAAAAGCATATTGTTTATCTGGGAGTTTTGTTTCTACTCAATCATTCAAGTATATTTTGTTCCACAACATTAATTACACTATAATACCTACAATGCCTACTTGTCCATATAGGCCACATTATCCTTCCCTTCACCCATTCCACAAAGTGTTCATTGCCTATTCATTTTCCATTTTCTTTCTTTGGCCCCCTCAGTAGTAACCATGCTAGAATGATTCTTTCTTGATGTGTGAACCTTCCTCTAGTGTTTTGGTTTGGCTGTTTGGGAATTTTCTGTTTTGGGTTTTTTTTTTCCAGTTGCTAACTTTCAGGAATTTGAGAAGTCAAGAATATGGTTGAATTTCATGTGAGCAAGAGGAATACAACTCAGATAGACTACAAACCCTACCATTTTTTTTGTTTTAAGTTTATTTTTATTTTTTATTATGGTTTTTAAATTTTTTCTTAAATTTAGGTTGTTTATTTTTTCATTTCAATGAACATCTATAGAGATTTTGGAATTCCATTCATTTATTGTTGCACCCTTCTCTCCGCACAAACCCCTCCTCCCCCCCACCCCGTTTGCTCCTCTCCTTGAAAAGCAAAAGAAAAACTCCCTCATTGGTACACAATCCCCCCCGCACCTCCCCAAACCCTACCCCCTACCCCCAAATATAATCCACTCTGCAACCTTCATTGCATATTCCTACGATAAAAATAATGCCCCAAAATATAATACTTTTAGACTATTCTCTCCCCCATAGACGTCAATGCTGTAAACATATTTCATCCAGTTTTTCTCAGTCTTACCCCCACCCCAATGCCAGCCTCATTCTACAACAGTGGCACCATATAGCATTTGTCCCTTTGTGACTGAGATACCTCACTCAGCATAATGTCCTCCAGGGTCACCCATTTTGAATAATATTGCATGAGTTCCTTGTTTTTCAATGCAGAATAGTATTCCATTGTGCAAATATACCACAGCTTCTCTACCCATTCATTTGTTGATGGGCATTTAGGTTGTTTCCAACTCCTTGCTATTGTAAACAAAGCCGTGATCATGGGTATACATATATCTACTTGGATGTCATTTATGGTCTCTTTAGGGTATGTTAAACCCTACCATTTTTAAGCGCAATGCCTCTTGTATTGCCACTGTCACATCTGTATAATAGTGTCCTATATAGTACACAACAGCATATAGTATTTCTACGTTTGTAACTGACTTGTTCCACTCAGCATAATGTCCTCTAAACTTATCCATGTTGTGTAGTCTTTTAGGAGTTCTTCATTCTTTTCAATGTGCATAATACTCCTTTGCATGAATGTACCACAGTTTCTCTATTTATTTGTTGATGGGCACTTAATGTTGTTCCCATCTCTCTGCTGTTGTGAATAATGCTGCAATAAAGATAGGTGTGTATGCATCTGTATTGCAGCTTTTATTTCTTTAGGGTATTTTTTTAGTATGGATAAAATGGTACTTCTATTTTCAACATATTTATTTATTTATTTTCTTTATTATTTTATTTTATTTTCAACATTTTAAGGAAATACCAAACTGCTTTTTGAAGTGATTGCACCATTTGACATTCCCATCAGCCATGTATGACTGTTTCAATCTCACAGCTCCTCTACAGCATTTGTTGTTTGCTTCCCTGTTGAACTTTGCTATTGCTCTGACTTTTACACAGGAATTTGCTCCATATTTCCTAGGCATTTCCTTATGCAGAACACTAACCATTATCAGGTGATACCTATAAAGTCAAAGGCCAGGAACATTGTGGTTTGAACATTGACCAGGTGTTGTTAAAGTTTATTAACTTATATACCATGTAGCCCAGAAACTCCATCATAGACATTATAGCTGACAAGGCCTTGTACTACAATTGCCTATTTGAAGTACACCCAGAGATCCTTGAATTCTGGAAGATCAAATGGGCCATTGCAACAGTTTTGACTTTTCCTACAACAATGAGTCAAAACTGTTGCAATGGCCCATTTGATCTTCCAGAATTCAAGGATCTCTGTGGAAAGCTCACTTACACCCACTGCCTAGCCAGCAGACAGGTGCCAACTCTGCAAAGACCAAGACCCAGAGGGACAGAGCTAACATTTCACTGGGGCCCGAGAGAAACCACTTTGCCTTTTCACTTCCTTTGGTGACTCCTTCCACTCTCACTGCATCCCACAGCACACTTCATTTGCCTATGGAAAAGTAAGGGTGCTTTGAGGAGATTCTTGGCCACCTTAAGTCAAATTAAACCAGCAAAAGAATCTGGCAAATAATATTTTCAATGTAAAGTATAGGAGGAAAGATTGAACAGTGCCTTTCTAGGCCTCAATTTATGTACCTAAGAAAGGAGTGGCTTGCATTGTTGTTGTTGTTATGTGCCATCGAGTCGCTTGCAACTCATAGCGACCCTATGTACAACAGCCTTAAACTCTGCTCTGTCCTGTGCCAATCGCACTGTCTCTGACACTCCCATCCTGATTATCCCAGTTACTGAATCAATCTACCTCATAGAGGGCCTTCCCCTCCTGCACTGTCCCTCCACCCTACCAAGCATGATGTCACTCTCCAAGGACCAGTCTCTCCTCACAACATGTCCAAATTATGATAGATGGAGCCTCAGAATCCTTGCCTCCAAGGAGCAGCCCGGTTTAACCCTTTCCAGGATGAATCTGTTTGTTTTCCTAGCAGTCCATGGTACTCTCAATATTCTTCTCCAGCACCCCAGCTCAAAGGCATCAATTCTCCTTCTATCCTCCTTGGTCATTGTCCAACTCTCTGATGCATAACAAGTGATTGCGAAGACCATGGCCTGTATCAGACGCACCTTAGTCTCCAGAGAGACACCATTGCTCTTCAGTACTTTGGAGAGGTCCCTAACAGCAGACTTTCCCATGGCAGTGCACCTTTTAATTTCCTGGCTACTGGTGCCAAGAGTGTTGACTGTGGAGCCAACCACTAGAGAAACTTTAACTTCCTTTATGCTTTAACTCTTCAGTTTTGTAAAATTGCCAATTTTAAGAAACTGGTATTGACTGGGTGCCATCATATGGCATGGATGCAGGATTTAGCCTATTCCCACCAGAGCCATGTTGAGGAGCAATGAGGAAAGAACGCTCTCTGGGCTTCCAAAGGCCTGGCCCAGGGAACCAGTAACCTTTGAAGATGTAACCCTGGGTTTTACCTCAGAGGAGCAGGAACTACTGGATCCCGCACAGAAAGACAGTGCTGGCAAACTACCAGAACTTGGTCTTAGTGGGTAAGTTCGGCCTCCTAGTCTCAATAAAAATCACACTTTGATATGAAAAGAAAAAAGAAAGAGAGAAAGAAACTGGTATTACTTGG
The DNA here is from genome assembly GCF_000299155.1 of Elephantulus edwardii. Lineage (NCBI taxonomy): Eukaryota > Metazoa > Chordata > Mammalia > Macroscelidea > Macroscelididae > Elephantulus > Elephantulus edwardii. The sequence continues at coordinate 2,365,821 of NW_006399847.1, forward strand.
AGGGAGGATCCTAATTCTCCCTCCATTGGGAAGTCAGAGGAGAAGTAGGGAGTTGGTACCAGTAAAGCTGGTTCTCCTTGGAGTGAATGCTTGTCTGTAGGATTCAGCAAATAACTTAGTCTCAATTAAAAGATGTTATTCTGGCTCTCCCACTTTCATTAGATTTTTCCTTATCATATTTTGGTGATTAAATATCAGAAGACAAAAAATCCAAGAATGTTGTGTCAACATTTTGTTCTCAGAAAGGATAAGGGTTTTTTTTCTTTACATATAATGATTATAATTTTACTTAGAGATGACACTATAAGGCTGTTTCTAGAGAAAGAAAAGAAAGAATACAAAGCCCTGGTAGTTCAGTAACTTTCCAAACCATCTTCATTTTCACAATAACCTAGTAGTGATTAAGTACTTTTGCACTGTGTCATTTGTTTTTCATTCTGAGGCTAGGTAGCCTAAGTTTTATGTATATTTTTTATTGTGATTTGATTGAAAGTCTACAACGCATATTTGTCTTTTACTTAATCATTCACTTAAATCACTGATTTAATATTGTTTTATAACATTCATCTCCAGTTGTATATTTTTTTCCATTCACCATCTTAATAAAGTCTATTATCCATTAAAAAAAAATCAGATTCAATCACTGGGCCCTACAGAAGGCCTGGATCTTCTTCATACTAGTTAATTTCAAGGTTATCTTTAAAAGCTGAATATGGTAAAGTACTAACAAGAGAACAGCATGCTTTTTAAGACCTATTGACTCAGTGATTTTTTTGTAATTCAGATGCAGTCTCTGTCATCTACTGATAGTCCTGAATCTCCACACAAGTTGTTATTCCAAGGTGATTAAAACAAACAAAAACCAAACAATAAAATGCTTTTTAAATTCTAACAAGACAGCAGCGTGCATCTCAAACCTAAGTGGAATGTTTTAGAGAGGAGATCAGACAACCTAAAGAGTGTCAGAACTGGCTTTGACAAGCACTGTGGCAATTGGACAATTAAAACAGACATTCGCGGGGAGGGGGAAGAAGAACGAACTGGGGAGGAGGGTAGAGAAAACAGTGCAACAATGAATGAATGAGAACCCAAAATCTCTGTAAATGTTCATTAAAACTAATAAAATTTAATAATAATTTTTTAAAAGTGTCATACAAGATTCCTCACACACGATCTCCAGGAATCCTTTTGCTGCCTTAGAACTGCATGGTTCAGGGTGCTGAAGAGCTCTGTGGAAAAGGGTGGAAGTAAGAATTCCACTGTCACTAATATGATCTGAGGTCTGACCACTGCATGTGACCTCTGAAATCCTTCTCATCACCCACCTGTACCTATCAGGACCATAGCATTAGCCTCTTAAATGCACACCCTTCTTCTAAGCTTCCTTCTAAAGCTATTCTCCTGTTTCAACTTAAGTCACGCCATACTCCTGCCCAAGACTGCCACATTTCTCTCATTTAACTCAGAGTGTTAAACTCAAAAACCTTATAACAGTCTACAAAGTCCTACCAGTCTGATCCTTCTCCCACTCTCACTGTTCTGTTGTTTTTTTCTATTCTTTCCCTTACTGCCCCGCCCCTCACACTAGCCTTGTTATTGTCCCTCATTGCTGTTCAGTTAAGGCCGTGTGATGGCTGTTCCTGACGCCCAGTGTAACATTTTTCAGTAACTTCTGAGTTATTCCCTAAGCTGCTTCAGGTCTTTGCTCAGGTAGCATCTTCACGCTGAGGCTCTCCAACCTGCACCCTGGTGCAAGCTGCACTCCATCCTGCACTGCACCCCCATACTTGATCCCTCACACTCTGGTCCATTTGGTACTGATCTTATAACTTTTGAGGAGCCTGGTCGTATCTTGGCTAAAGAGCTCAGCTGCTTTAACCTAAGTTTGGGGAGTGGGATGGAGTTGGGGGTGCAAGGCAGGGGGTGAGCAGTAGTTCTTATCTCCTAGCTGTTCTGTGGAAGAGAGATGTGGCAGTCCTATTCCATAAAGATGCACAGCTTTGGAAACCCGGTGGGGCAATTCTACTCTGTCTATACTTTGAGCTGGATCAACCAGTGTGGTTTGGTTTGTTATAACATTTATCACTGGCCAAGTTCCTGGGTAATAAAAATAGTTAATGTGCTGAGTTGTTGGTAATTTACTGAAAGTTGGTAATTTACACCTAGGAGTGTCTCAGAAAAAAGTCCTGGTGATCTTCTTCCCAAACCTCAGCCACTGAGAACCCTGTAGACCACAATTCTACCCTGACACACTTGTGATGGCTGTGGATCAGAGCTGAGTTGACGGCAATTGGTTTTAACATAATACAGTGAAATCTGAGATAGATGGTACTGTTTTCCAGCTTCTCACAAGTGTTCCACTTTGACAGGATGCAGTAGAAAAATAATCCCATTTTCCTTCTTTGACAGGTTTATACCAACTTTCATGTGTTTTACTGACATAGCTCAAGAATATACCATTGCCGTTGAGTCAGAACTAACCCTCCAGCAGGTTTTCAGAGGTTACAAACAAGCATGGAAGATTTCTCATCTTTTTTCCATGGAGCAGTTGGTGGACTCACCCGCCTGCCTTTAATTTGGCAGTTCAAATCCTTACCCACTAAACCACAAGAATTTCCTTCACTATTTACAATTCAATGTAATTTCCCCATGTCTATTCCTTATGGTCTGTCTCCCAATGCTTTGTGAGGATAGGTAAATCTGAGTTTTGTTCACTAATTTCTCCCAGGTACATAGAACACTGCATAGCAGTTAGTAGGTGCTCAGCAAAGTATTGTCAAGTAAGTAAATCATACTACCTTAAACCTCACTAAGTGTTCCCCATGTGTAAATCACTATACTAACCTTACATAAGTATCTCTTTTAGAACTCACAAAGGGGAGGACAATCATTTTCCTCATTTTACAGATGAAGAAGCGGGGAGGTTAAATAGCTTTACATACTTAATTGTGAAGAAGCACAGGCCTATTTAACCTAGCCACTTCCTTACACTGCAAATGCATGTGTAAGCAACAGACACTAACAGATTGAGGGTCAGGTCACAAAAATGTCCACAAGGCAGATTATTTTGGGTTTGTTGAGGTTTTTTTCATACTCTTTGAAACTTTATTGAGGTGGAAGACTGCAAGGTCCACCATCATCAGCCTGTGCTGTTATCAGGTCTCCTAACTGGAGATGAGGGAGCCCTGGTGACATTGTCTGTAGAGTTCTGCCTCTAATCCAAAGATTAATGTCTCTAAAGGTGCAAATCCACCAGGGATCCTACAGGAAAAAACCCCAAAAAACAAAACAAAAAAAACCCACCAAAAACCGGACAATCTCTGTGTAATTTAGCCTCCAAAACCCTGCTGGAAAGTCAGCTGTGAGTCCGTTCTGACTCAATAGTGATGAGTCTGAATAAGGTCCCTGTGTTAAGTAGTCTTTAGGTTTTTTTTTTTAGTCTTTATTTTTAACACTGGTATTTTCTGTCTAGCTCAGCATTGATTTGAAGAGCATGGTTTTTGCATGTTATTTTAAAATAACATGCTAAAAGAGGAGTTTTGTTGTTATTGTTGTTGTTGTTTTCAAACTCTACTAATTCAAAAGAAGTTCTTATCTGGACAACAAACCTAGGAGTTTGTCAGTATGGCTTGAGTGTAGGTGAGGGCATAATTTAAAATCACTGAGAGTGCCCTTGGCAAATAACTGCAAGCCACAGGTTCTCATGCTCAAACTTGAGTGTCTCCTTGAGATCGCTGCATCTATGTCTGATTCTCACAGGAGTAGTGATTCAGTGGTAGAATTCTCATCCTCCATACAGGGTATTCTCATCTAATGCAGTTCATGTACAGCCACCCCACATCATTCAGTGGAATCTTGTGAGTTGCTGAGACATGGAATTGGTTTTAATAGAGCTTCCAGACACTAAGAAGAAAAGCCTGATGACTTAGTTCTGGAAAATCAGCAATATAGACATTATAGATCATAACGATCCAATCTATATCAGAGCCAGGGGGTCAGGCAGTCTCTTCTATTATGCTCTGGGTCGGCAGCTCCACAGACGAACCACATCACTGTCTGATTGTCAATAGTGGTTAAACAGTCTGCACTGTTCTGTTTGCTTGGGTTCCTATTAATGTCCCTTGCGTTGTTTTTTTCTTAAAATTTGTGCTCTTCAACCTCTTGGTCCAATTCCTAAATCTTGGTTGGTTATTTGGTGCTGAATGGCACCACTGGAGAAGAGTAAATAAAAAGAAGGATGATGCCAAACTATATACTAATGCTTCAAGGAAGCTTCGGTGGGACTTCAAGTCAGATGATGGATTAGGTAGACAAGCTACCCTGACTCTTCATCAATGACACAAGAGACCAATTAACAGAAATGGATGAGAACTCTGGGCCCCTGCACTTCAATGTGGTTTTTGTCCTTTTTCTTACTTTCTTTTTCTTTAATTTTTATTACAGTCTCCATAATTTTGAGGTTTTCCTTTTTCTTCCTCATTCTTTGTTTTTATCTTTAAAAAATGTTTCTTTTAATGATGTTGTTTAATTTTTTTCTACTTCTTTTGGTTAACATTTTCTTTTTGCTAATTTTCCTCTTTCTATCTTGTTTTGTTGGTTTGCTATTTTATGTTTGGGTTGCTGTTATTTTAAAGTTTTATTGTTCTTGGATTTCTACAGCAATTGTGCAGCACTGACTATGCACACCCACATTTCCTGCAGCCTCACCCACTGGGCAGGGACAGTCACCTGCTCTTGTTCCATCTAATCTACACCTACTCAGCCCATCCTTAACTACTTACATAAAAATAAAACAGTTTTATGCCAAGGTACTCAAGCTCTCTATTGTACACACAAGGAGACAGTGAGTACCTGAACGGTGCCAAACTAGCAAGCAGAGTATCACACTTGGGCTGTACACTCAGACAAAATAAAACAAACAACAATGAAAACCAAAACATTGGCAAAACATGCCAGTACTCAATCAGCAGTCAAATACAAATGCAGCAATATTGCAGTAGCTCAGAGACAATAGAAAACCTCAATTTACATGAAGAGACAAAACTGAGCAGCCCAAAGAAGTCACCAAAATAGAGAATTAGTAAATAGCAAATGGAATTGAAAAGATTAATACTAGGATTTCAGAAGTAGTAAATGTATTAAAAGTTCAATTGAGTATAATTGAATCAATGAAAGAAAGACTTAGCAAAATTGGAGTACTTAATATTAACCTTATGGCTATTGTTGTTGTGTGCCTTTGAGTCAGAACCAACTCATAGCTTAGCCTCCAGTAGATTTGCAGAGGCAGTAAATCACACAGGGGAGCAGTTGGTGGATTCAAACTGTGTGCCTCTGTGATTGTAGCATGTTCCTTTTAAGTGTGGAAATAACCCTTGTAACTTAACTTCCAGTCAGGCCTAGAAGATGATCAATAACATCAGAGAAGAATGCAATCCTTAGAACAATCAATAATACAAGTTCAAAAGGGGGACACTTACCGAGGACTAAAACTCAGAAGACTGGGAGGGATAGAAAAGGTAACAGGAAACACAAGAAAGAAGTGGAAATAACACTGTAAAAATCTGAGTTTATATTCAATGTCAGGTAAAAACATGAATTGCTGAATGGAAAACAAATTTACTCTGTACATTTTCATTTATGTTACATTAAGAAGGTACAAAGAAAGAAAGGAACCTTTGCTGACTGTGGAGTAGTGGGTAACTGCTGACTTTCATTGGTATTTGATTGCCAAGAGGAAGACCTTGAGTATTGGCATTCAGAAATTCAGAAACTGTTGGTTATGTGTTAGACTGTCTGGTATTTATATATAAACTCGTATTAAAAGAGGTAAACATTTAAAGGAATTGCAAATTCAGTGAGTGGTCCTACCTTTTGCTGAGTCACAGCATCCTCCAAGAATATATGGTCTCTCTCTCCAGAAAAACTATCATCTACATAAAATTTTGTGTATAAACTCAGACTACTCTAGACTTTGTTGAAATCCATTTGTACACAGTTAAGAATCCCTGCCTAGGGAGCTCTGGTGGCTTAGTGGCAGGAAGTTGCACTGCAGTCCCAGAGGTGCATGGTTCAAATCCACCAGATGCTCTGCTGGAGAATGAGGGACAATCCCCTCCTGTACCAGTCAGATCTGATTTGACAGTACACACACAAAAGAATAATAAAATAAAATTATTTAAAAATCCCTGCCTTATGCTTGCAAGATGATCATGAACATAATTTTCCTTTAATCCGTAATCAATATCTGTTGACTGAGTAATTTAGTAATCAATAAACATAACAACCACAAAACAGTAACCTTGTCTTTCTGAGAAGTTTCATTTCCCCCAAACTATTTGCTTTAGATTTGTTTTCCTTACTGTGAGCATGGGATTTGTTTTATAACCCACAGCTTAGAATGCAACTGGGAGTATGTGGTGCAGCTACATTATCACTGGAACAGCCATTGTTGCTAAGACTCTCTGAGGTCAGCCAAGTCCTGAGCACATAGAAGTATCCATAGTTTCCACATTAGCATTGGACATTTAATCACAAAGCAGAGACCAAAAATAGACCAGGTCTTGTGCTTACACAGATTTTCATTTCCACTTTCAGGGATTTTTTTTTTATTATCAACACTTATCACAAGATAGATATTTCATTGAACAGTAAAAGGTTGTTTCTGATCCATTTTAGTCATAAACTAAAATATAACAGCATTTTGATCACAAGCTAAAAATATAACTGCACATTAAAAGATAAAACAATAGAAATATTTTGTTGTAAGGAGATTACTCAGAACTGGCTTTAACAAGCACTGTGGCAATTGTACAATTAAAACAGACTTTCAGGGAGGGGAAAAAAAGAGGAACAAACTGGGTGGAGGTAGAGAAAATAGTGCAACAATGAATGGATGGAAACCCAAAAGCTCTGTAAATGTTCATTAAAATTAATAAAATTAAAAAAAGAGTACCAGTAAAGAATAATACACACACACACACAAATATTTTGTTGTATTTAATCAGTAGGAAGGAGTACATATCAAAAAAGTTTAGTGGGTAGAGGGAAATTGGAAGGAAATGGAAAGAATCTGGGTGAAAAGACAGGGTAAGGATGGGCAAGGTCCAAAGGTAATTAATTATATGAAACAAAGCTCATGAGAATGATTGTGTGAAACATTATATGAATGAGGATTAGTAAAAATTTAAAACATTTTAAAAGTCATTATATTAATGATGAGAGAAAATAGTATAGTTCTTTTTTGTGTTGTTGTGATGTGTCATGAAGTCAACTATGATTCATATCAACCTTATGAATGAGAGATAAGAACTTTGCACTAGCCTGCACCATCCTCACAATCTCTACAATGCTTGAGCTTGTTGATTCGGCCATTGTGTCAATTCATTTTGAGGGTCTTCTTTTCTTTCTCTGACCCTAGACCTTTCACAGCATGATGACCAAGAACTGGTCCTTCCTGACAACATGCTCTATGTATGAGCTTAGATGGTGGAATTATGAGACTTCCGAAGTGTTCAATAAATATTATCTGCACATGCTAGTTCTAAAGGGCTGAAACACCCCCAAGATTAGATTGATTTTCCTTGTCTTGTTCATTCCCTAAAAACGGAAAGAATATTTACATTGGTTTTCTCCCTTTTGTTGCTAGATCTACACATATAAGTCAACATATTTGAGTTGTTCAAACATAGCATAACAAGCTATTAATAAATACTAAATGGCTTATTCTGTGCATAATAACATTAAAATATACAAAGTAGGAAAAAAATAGATATGAGACTGACCATAGAAAAATAATTATCATTTCATCTCCTATGTTGTTGCTGTTATACTCCACCGAGCCAGAAATGACTCAGAGATGACCCTTCAGTGGGTATTCAGAGGCTCTAAATTGCACAAGAGAGGACTGGCCACCTTTCTCCCTCAAAGCAGCTGGTAGACTCAAAATGACTCCAGAAACAGCTCCTTACCCAGCAGGCCATAAAATCCTCCTTAATTGCCTACAGAAAGTTAAAATGACTAAATCTTCCAGAGATTATATACAGCAAAAGTCTGCTGGAAAAAATATTAAAATGCTCAGCGGGCCAAGTACTAATGTCTAATGGAATATATTGAGTTATTTATATTGAACATTCTGTTAAGAGGGATTTGTATAAAATTAAAATATTTTTAACATAAAATTGAGCAATAAAGTTGACGAAATTAAGGTCTATTGATGATACAATAAGATTTCCATAAGATTCTACAGAGGTCCTGCAACACTTGTTATTGTTATGTGCTGCCAAGTCACTTGCAACTCATAGCGACCCTACCTATGTACAATAGCCCTGAACCCTGCTATATCCTGAGCCAACCTTATTGTCTCTTACACACTCACTCCATTAACCCAGTCACTGAATCAATCCATCTCAATGAGGGTCTTCCTCTCTTGCACTGTCCTGCCACTCTGCCAAACATGATGTCTCTCTCCAAGGACTGGTCCAAAGTATGCCAAATGAAGCCTCAGAATCCTTGCCTCCAAGAAGCAGCCTGGTTTCAACCTCTCTAGAATGAACCTGCTTGTTCTTCTAGTTGTCTGTGGTATATTCAATACTCCACTCCAGCACCACAGCTCAAAAGCATCAATCTCCTTCTATCATTCCTAATCATTGTCCAGCTTTCTGAAGCATAGCAAGTAATTGTGAAGACTGTGGACTGGATCAGGTGCACCTTAGTATCCAGAATGGCATCGTTGCCCTTCAGTACTCTGTGGAGGTTCCTGACAGCAAACTTCTCCAAAGCAATTCGTCTTCTGATTTCCTAGCTGCTAGCACCAAGAGTATTTATTGTGGAGCCAAGAAAACTAACGCTTTTAACTTAGGAAACAAAATAAGTGCACCCACAAGAAGTTACATTAGCAATTTGCATAACAATGAAGACACCCATCTTCTAAATCCAGGAAAATGGATGCTTAAATATGTAATCCTCATGGATGCCACATCTGCATAAAAAAGCTGACTTCGTGCCTATGTTAGGGATCTGATGCCGGGCCTGTGCAGGGGATCTGACGCTGCACCTGCAACAGGGAGCAACACCCCAGAGAGTGACACAACAGGAGCGACATGCCAGAGTAAGCAAGAAAGATAGAACTTAAGTGAAGTACTTTGTGGGGATCACTGTTGTTTGGCTGGACTGTGTGAAACCCCTTAAGCTCAAGCAGAAGGGAGTGAGGCAGCTGGAACTCGAGAGATGTGGCAGACCCAGTTCTCAAAGGGAAAAGCACAGCTTCCTGGTTTTCCATTCAGGTCTCCACACATACATGCCCTGTATGTGCCTCTGCACACGCCCACCTTGCTTACATCTCCTCACATCCAGTCAATTAACTTTAGCCCAGAGCACCTTAGAATGGCCTAGCTGCAACAGCTAACTGACAAAGAAGGCTGCTTTCACAGGCCTTTTCTCTCTCAAACTGAAGGAAATATTCCCTTGAGTCAGAAGTTCAGAGAGAAACCCAGGCAGGTTAGCTTCCTCACCCTCTTCTGGAGCAGGGACTTCAGATCAAGAACCTGCTATTGCCTGAGGCATGAAAAACTCTACCACAGCAATGTCATATAAGAAGTAAGCTACTTCACACCCTACACAAGCCCAAAGCAAGTTGTCACCTCAGAAAAGCAACACAGTATCAATGGATTTCCTGAAACTAGAAAGTCTGATGAAACTTTCTGACACAGAATTTAAAAGAACAATGATTGAATATGTTCAATGGATGAAAGACAAAATTGAAGAATTATAGGACACTAACAAGGAGGAGTTTATAAAAACAATCCAAAACAATGAAGATAAAACAAACAAGGCATTAGAGGCTCTGAAAAAACAAGAAACCACAATATAAAATATGAGGACCAATATTTCAGATGGTGCCAACATGATGTAGGAACACCTGAAGAGATGGAACACAGAACCAGTGAAATCAAAGATAGAATTTTCACCACTGATATGCTAGAACAAAAAGTAGAATCAAAAAGGAAGGAAAAAGAAGAAAACCCAAGAATAATGTTGGACACAATCAAGAGAAATAACATGCACGTCATCAGAACCGCAGAATAGAAAGAGGCAAGTAAAGGCACCAAAAAAAATTGTAGAATTACTAGAAGAAAATTTTCCAGGCATAATGAGAACATTGTTGTTGTTGTTGTTGTTAAGTGCTATCAAGTCATAAATGATTCCTTGTGACCGTATGAATGAAAAATCTGAATATTTGTATAATTTTCATTGTTTCTCCAAGTTCATAGGTTTTCGGAGGCAAGCTATTTCAGGAGTGGATGGTATTCCTGCTTCCAAGCATGTTTTAATTGAGAGGTTCACAAAACACTGTCAACCACGGGTAAAAAAGTCAAATGAAGAATGAGAAAATATATATTCAAGAAGCAGAGTGAACACCATATAGAATAAACCCCAAAAGAAAAACACCAAGGCATATCATAGTCAAATTTGCCAGAACCAAAGATAAGGAGAGAATACTGAAAGCAGTGAGGGAGAAACAAAGAGTAACCTATAAGGTAGAGCAAATAAGATTAGGTGCCGATTTCTCAGCAAACACCATGTGAGCAAGAAGATAGTGCTGCAAAATATATAAAACAAACATTAACAAAACTAAAAAAGGAAATAGACAACACCACTATAGTAGTTGGAAACTTCAATACACCACCCTCAAGAAAAGACAGAAATACCAGAAAGAAACTCAACAAAGATGCTAAAGAATTAAACCACACAATAAACCAACTCAATCTCATAGATATTTATAAGTACCCCCAAAAAGCACAGTATACTTTCTTCTCCAATGTGCATGGAACGTCCTTGAGAATAGATCACGTTTTAGTTCACAAAGTAAGCATCAATAAATTAAAAAACAGGAATAATACTAAGCATCTTCTCAGACCACAATGCTATAAAATTAGAAATTAATAACAAGAGGATAAGGGAGAAAAAACATCCCATACATTTGGAAGCTGAACAACACTTTGCTTGAACATTACAGGGTACTAGAAGAAATAATAAAAAGATATTAAGAAGTTCCTTGAAACAAATGACAATGAAAACATAACTTACCAAAACCTCTGTTTGTTTTTTTTTTACAGCCAAAGCCGTAGTCAGATGTTAATTTACAGCAATAAGTAAACACATCAAAAGACAGGAAAAAATGACCATTGACTCTATAACCCAACATCTCTAACAAATTGAAAAAGAAGAGCAAAAAAACTTAACACCTTCTAAAAAAATGAGAATTATAAAAATTAGGGCAGAAATAAATGAAATAGAAAACAGAAAAACAATTGAAATAATCAACAATACAAGGAGTTGGTTATTCAAAAAAGGTCAATATAATCGCTAAAACGCTAGCAAAACTAACAAAGGGCGCAAAGGAAAAGACACAAATAATCCAAATAATCCTGTCAGTTGCAAGCTATTATTTATTGACAGATGTAATGCTTTTATGAATTAATTTTTAAAATTTTATTAGCTATTATCACATAGTCACAAGAAAGGTAATATTATGCACACTAAAATATTGGTAGAACTTGATCAGACTAGATCATTAGGGAGTAAGAAGGGAACAGGGATTTATTTTTTATTTTTTTAAAATTCATGAACAGGTTCCTCAAGTCTCTATAGTAAAAGTAGGTAGATAATACCTTGACTTACCATAAAATAAAACACTGTTATTCTAGGAATAATCCATCAACTATGTTACACAACCACATAGAGATTAAATTCCTACGTTATCAATATTTCATATGATCCCTTCTACATTGTTATTGTTGTTATGTGCCGTTGAGTAGACTATGACTCATAGTGAACCTAAGAACAAAGGATCTGGACCATACCCTATCCTGTGCAATCCTCATCACCACTGATATAGTAGAGTCCATTATTACAGTAACTGTGTCAGTTAATTTTGTTGAGCGTCTTCCTCTCTCTTTTGCTGACCCTCCACCTTTCCAAGGACTGACTTCTCCTAACAAGATGCTCAAAGCATGTGAGATGAAGTTTCACCATTCTTTCCTCTAATGGAGAACCCTGGTGGCATTTTCTCCAAGGCAAAATTGTTTATTCATTTGACTGTCCATGGGATATTCAATACTCCTCTCCAATACTACAGTTCATGATAAGAATTGGTCAACTGATTTTTGACAAGGAGATGAAACCAGTAGGTAGGGAAACATCACAGCATTTTTAACAAATAATATTGGCAAAATTGGAAAACTATCTACAGAAAACTCAAGCAAGATTCACATTGCACAACAAACACAAAAACCAACTCAAAGTGGATCTAAAACCAAGGATTAGAGAAAATTTTGGAAGAATTCTTGAAGCCCTAATCCACAACATGAACAGTCTTCCAAGCATCCTGAAAAACCTACAACTTGTTGTTGTTTGGTGCCATCGAGTCATAGACAACTCATAGCAACCCTATGAACAAACAGCCTGAGCACTGCTCGTACATAGAGTTTCCAGAGGCAAGCCATTTCGCAAGTGGTGCTGCTCCTGCTTCCAGGCTTGATTTAGTCGGGAAGCTCCATCCAACACTGTCCACCATGGGTACCCATTACCATGATTGGCACATCACTGTCACAGTCTTCAGCATCACAGCAACCACGAGTTACCTCTGTACAGTAATGCACAGACAAGTGCTATACCACCTAGAAGAATGTTTGACAGGAAAACAATTTGAACCTGGCCAAGGGCCGCAGGCCCAAGGGCCCTTTGGGATTAAGGCTGTCTCCTGGCTCAAACCCTAGGCTCAGGCTGGCTAGCCTCGTTCCCGGAGACAGAGCAAACCTGCACATCAAACACATGCCCGGAAAAGCAGTCAACTCCAAAAGCTTGCCACCTACAACCTACAACAAGGAGAGGATAAAATAGATGAATTAGACCTCCAAAAACTTCTCAAACAGGGTAAAAAGGAAAGCCACAGACTGGGAAAAAATAAATGGTAATGACATGTCTAATAAGAGACTTATATTTAGAATTTATAGAATACTCAAGCCCCACAACAAGATAAAGGGAACAACCCAATTGAAAAATAGGTACAGGATGTGAACAGACACTTCCCCAAAAAGACATTCAGGTGGCAAGCAAACACATGAAGAAATGTTCAAAATTCCTAGTTATTAACAGAGATGCAAATCAAAACAACTATGAAATATTATCTCACCCCAGTAGCAATAGCAAAATTCAACAGAGAAAACAATAAATGCTGGGAAGGTTGTGAAGAAACTGGAATCCTTATTCACTGTTGGTGGGAGTGTAAAATGGTGCAAAATGGAAGGCAGGATGACGCTTTCTCAGAAAGTTGCAAATAGAAATACCATTTGATCCAGTAATTCCACTACTGGGAATATACCTGAAAGAAACCAGAACTGCAACCCAAATAGATATGTTCTCACCCATGTTTATTGCTGCTTTGTTCAAATAGCAAAGTATTGGGAACAACTCAAGTGACCATCAAAAATGAATGGATAGAGAAACTGTGGTATAGTCACACAACAGAATACTATGCAGCATTGAAAACCAAGGAACTCATGAAATATCATGCAAAATGGGTGACCCTGGAGGACATTATGCTGAATGAAATATCTCTGTCACAAAAGGACAAATACTGCATAATGCCACTGTTATAAAACAGACCTGACATCAGGGTTGGGGGAAAACTAAGAAAAGGGGATAAATAATGTACACTGCATTGGAACAGATTAGGGAGAGAACTGTTTAAAAGGAATACATGATTAAGTATTATTTGCATGGCAAAAGTCCACAATAAGAGCTGCATAGTAAAGTGTACTGGAGGGAGGGGGGAGTTTGTATAACAAAGAAATAACTTTTTTTCAAAGAGAAAAGCTAACTTGAGGGGGGAGGAGTGGGCATGGAGGAAAATGTGCAAAAATGAGTGAATGGAAATCACAATCATTCTCTAAAAACTTTCATTAAAATATCAATTTAGGGAGCTCTGATAGCCTAGTGGCAAGAAGCTGCACTATGATCCCAGAGGTACATGGTTCAAATCCACCAGATGCTCTGCTGGAGAAGGAGGGGCAATCTCCTCCTGTACCAGTCAGATCTAATTTGATGGCACGCGCACACACACACACACACAAATAAAACATCCATTTTGAAAAACGGAAATAATGTAATCCTCCTATCATAGACAATTGTTCTCCTGAGTTAGGGTTTTACCCACAGAAAGCTTGTCAGTGGAGTAAAGTGAGGCTGTCACATACTCATGTGGATCAATACTCCTAAAGTTTCTTTGGAAGCAGGTTCAGTTGAAGGAAGTGCTAGAAGAAATGCATTTACCTCAGTGAAATATTTCCATATCTGCAGCCAGGGCAAGTTCCTCACGGGCACAAGACCCATGTCAGATGCTGACCCAGGAAAGCAAGGCTGTAAATGATCCCATTCCATTTTAAATGGAATTTCAGCATGCTGCCATGGTACATTCCAGGTAAGCCCCAGCAGACCCTGGGACTGGCTCTGAGCATGCCAGAAGCTCCCAGGAGATCACCATCCATGCCAACAAAGTGATAGCAGAGGATCAGATCCTGCTCAGACCCACGAGGACTAAGGGCTTTCTGCTTTTAGAAACATGTCTCACTTCTAGCACAAATCACTGTGCTTTTTCCCCCCAATGCCTTTCAATTCTCTACGACAAGCACCTTTTATAAATGCCCTATCTGCAATTCTGTACAACTTATTTTTATAAGATTTAACACACTGTACTTAAAAAAAAATGTACCATCAAAAATCAGATGTTTCAAAGAGAAGGATTCAAGATGGTGGATGACGATTTACCACATAGCCCAGTAATTTTTACTTTTTATGTTCACCAATTAAAGAGTTCTGGTGGCCTCGTGGTACAAAGCTGCGCTGCAATAACAAAAGCATGCAGTTCAAATCCACCAGCCACTCCGTGAGAAGGATGGGCAATCTTCTTCAGTGCAATTTACAGCACTAGAAAACCAGCTGAAGGGTCAACTACTGGCTGGGTTGGTTCCAATCTAATGGCACACAGCCACAACACAATGTTCGCCATTTATTTTTTAACAAAATAAAATATTATCTTGAAAGTTTACTTTCCCCCAATAACAAAAAAAAAAAACCAAACACCAAAACCTCCTATGAAACCAAATAATTCTTAACATTGATCAATTAAAATTAGTGTGGACCTAACTGCTTAACACTTCTCAGGCTGAAAGAAGAGACACAGAGAAGTTTGCTGCAAAGTCAAGTGCTTGCTGCAGAGCTGGAATCAATTTAGCTAATTCTTCAGCAGGTTTCTGGAGGCTATAATTGCGTGGGAGGAAGGTGTCCATCTTTCATAAAATCTATGTTGAATTTGAACCACCAAAAAAGGTGTGACCTTCCTTATCAACGGGCTCTCTGTGGATGACACCACCAGAGCTCCTCACCAAAAAAGCTAATAGGAACATAATTCTCCAAATTATGCTGCGAATAGTCATAATAATGACCTTCTTCTTTGAGTGACTCCAGTCTTGTTGAAAACCTTCTTCTTGAAAATAAAAATACTATTAGGACCTTGATGTTGAAGTTATACCAATAAGAATGAAACATTGCACACTTGCCTCTAAAAATTTAAGTTGCTGACACAGAGAAGTAGCCTCAATTTCCTACTCAGAGCACAGCTTCAGAGAAAGGATTTCAGAGGCTACATTCCACTTATACTAGCATTATTGCATCCAGTGAAACAGAAATCTGGGTTCACTTTGCAGATCAAAGTGGCATCTAAACACCACTTTTCCTAGAGACCTATAATTTATTTATTTTGTTGAAGTATTGATAGTTCCTTCATCTTTGTTATAGGTTAATAAATCTCAATTTATTGGATTATATAGTTCATTGCTCATATTCTTAGGACTAATTGAAGTAGGGCAATATTTTTCTAAAATGTTTCCTTCCACTATATCTATCATCTAGCTGGATGGAACGCCCAGATGGTGCAAATAGTTAACATACTTTTCTGCTGAGCAAAAGGCGGAAGGTTCAAATCTACTTAGAGGAACATCAAAAGAAAGGTCTGGGGACCTGAAAACTCGGTGGAGCCCATTCTGCTCTGACACATATGGGGTTTCCAAGAGTGGGGATCAATTTCCTGACAACTGGTTTAAAGTATCCAGTTATGTTTGAACAATAGTTCAGAACTTTAAGTATTGGATTTCAGATCTTGTCATTTGAAATACATTGTGCTGTAAATCTGGCTTTCTGTGACCTGTGAATTTTAGATTCCATACTGGCTTTTCATTGAAATAGAAGCATCCTGGGAGCCAGGAAATCTGTTGTGCATGCTGAAAGGTTTGCTGGCTCTGCTGCCGCTAACAGCGCTTACTGAAAATTCTGCACACTTCTAGAAATAACCAAGTCGCAACTCAAACAAAGCTCCACAGTGCGGCTGGGAAATGTTTTGTGAACCTCAAAGAGATGACAAGAGGAATTAGGTAAATGTAGGTCCCAAATCTCCCAAACACACATGGTCTCGCTCTATTCTCGTCTAAATTCAGGGCTATGTTTACAAAGAGCCCTCGTGGGTTAAGTGTTCAGCTGTTAACCAAAAGTGGTTTAGAAGGTTGTCCAGGGAACACGTTTCCCCCCAAATTGGAAGGTTAATCTTGACATACCCGTGGGAATATCCATAATCGTAGGCTGAAGCTGCTTTCTGACTGACTTCAGATCCAAGTGAGTACTTTGTGGTTCCGAGGCTGTAGGCCTGAGAACTCAGCTGCTGGGAGGAGGAGGAGGCAGAAGAAGCCTGGCTGAAGGCGGATTCCTGGCGGTGGGCGGCCGAGGAGCGGCTGCTGTAGGCCGTGGAGCCATGGGTGTAGATGGCGGAGCGCTGCTTCTCCTGCTGGTACTGGCTCATGGTGGAACGGAGGTCCTTGTTGCGGTAGCTTCGGTCATAGTGCTCATGAAACTTCTGATAGAAAGGTAAAGACATCACGTGTCCTTTGAGTGAGCAGGCAACCTACGAGAAAACAAATACTTAAGGAAACTCTGAAGTAACAAATCCTATAGAACATAGCATCTAAACCTGAGATAGATGGTATTGGGTAAATTTGCACACACATACACAATCTCTTTAAAGTTTTTAAAAGCACAGATGTCAATTTGATGGTTGAGATGTGCCTGACTGAGGCCATGGTGTCTTTGTCTGCCTCATCAGCCTGCAAAGATGAACAATAAAGAGGAAGAAGCAGAGGAATCGAAGCGCTTGAATTCTGGTGGTGATGAAGAATAATGAATACTCCATGGGCATCTAGAAGAATGAACAGGGGGAAAAATACAACAAGCATGCTATGTAGAAGAAAGGAAGGCAGAAATGTGGCCAAGCCAGCTATTTCACTCCTTGGAAAATACTCCGAGAAAATGAGAACTGAGGCTCAAACGGAGGCTTGTACACCGATGTTCATAGCAATGTTATCACCATCGCAAGAACATGGAAACAAACCAGATGTCCAACCACAATAGAATGGATTGCGAATCTATGATTACATTCACAAAATGGAATACTATGAAGCACACAGGAGCAATGATTTTGTAAATTATTACCTAGCTTCAGAGTGACTGGAGAGCATTGTGCTGCGTGAACTCAGTCCCATAAGGATAAATACTGTATAAAGCCATTATTGTAGAATGAGTATAAGGATCCAAGGGAGGTGGGGCAGGAGTGGAAGCAGGGAGATGAGGATGAGGAGGTTAACTATAGGTTTTCACAATTAGATGAGCTGGGGCGGGGTAAAGGAAATGTGAAAGATCCAGTGTGAGAAACAATGTATTTGAACTCTGTAAATATATCAGTATAAAACAAAATTAAAAGGGCATTGTGTTTGGCAGAGTCACAGAAAATGAGGAAAGCCTTCACCAAGGTGAACTGACACAATAGCCACAACACTAGGCTCAACTTCATCAGCGATTATGAAGATGACAGGAGACTCAGGAGACTTTGTTCTGCTGTGTGTGGAACTGCTGTGAGGTGAAGCTGACTTAATAGTGATGAACAACACAAGTAAATTTTCCAAAAAGTAAATGGAAAGTGATGTGAACTTCAGTTTAACTATTGCTTGGTAAACTCCCTACTTCAGAATCTAGATGTGCCCCATACTACAATTGTTCTATTTTCTTTGTACCAAGGAGGTCTTTACAAAATTTCCCTAGCCTGTAAAATTGTGCTTGCTCCTCAAGTCTTTTGTTATATATATTTATAAATATGTGTCATTTCAGCCTGATGAGAATTTCCTCTGGAAGAATATATACTAATGGAAGGTGTAGTTTTCACTCAACAGATAATTATTGTGTATGTACTATTACCCTGGCACTATTCCAGCATAATAAATAAAACAGTGAGCAAAACAACCCAGAATCCTTATTTCAATAACCATATACTCTATTATAGAAGATAATATATTAAATAAATAAGTTTATTGTTGCTGTTGTAGATAGGTGGTGTTGAGTTGATGACACAGCATGGTGACCTTGTCCCTGTATGCAACAGAATGAAATACTCGCTGATCCTGCCTCATCTTCACAGTCGCTGCTGTAACAACCATTGTGCATCACTTCGTTCCATTGAGTTGACTTTTTTTGGCCAATGCTCTACCAACAATGATGTGACTGCCCCTTCCTGAGAACATGCCCAAAGTATGTGAGATCCTTACTTCTAAGAAATATTCCAGCTGTGCTTCCTCCAAGAAGTATTTGTCTATCCTGTTGGCAAGTACAAAATATATTCAATATTCTTCACCAATAACAGAATTTAAAGGCATCAATCATTCCTTGGACTTCCTTAATCCTTGTCCAAATTTCTCACACATGTGAAGCAATTGAAAATATTATGGCTTCAGTCGGGTGCACTTTAGTCCTCAAAATGACATCCTGGCTTTTTAGCATTTTAAAAATAATCCAATAATAATCCAAGGACTTTAAAAAAAATAATCTATCATTTAATTTCTTGATTGCTGCTTCCATAGATGTTGATTATGGATCCAAATAAAGAGAAATCCTTGGCAACCTCAATCTTTCTCCATTTATTATGATGCTGTTGATTGATCCAAGATTACAGGGTTTGATCTTCATTCATCAGTAAGCGCTTTGAGTCTTCTTTGCTTTCAGCAAGCAAAGATGTGTTGTGTGCATATTGCAGGCTGTTAATGAATTTTCCACCAATCTTGATGCTGTATTTCTCTTCATATAGCCTAGTTTCTAGGATTATTTGCTCAGCATACAGGTTAAAGAAGCATGGTGAAAAGATATAATCCTAACATATACTTTTCCTGATTTTAAATTTATATGTGTGGAAATTCAGGAATGAATGAGAAAAAGAAAAGTAATAGAAGACTCCAAGGGTAATAGAGTGGTGCAAATTGTTACCATGTTGGACTGCTGACTAAGGTAGATAGTTTAAATTCATCTAGTGCTATCATGAGCTCTTGTGGTCTAATGGGTAAGGAGTTGTACTGCCAACCCAAAAGCAAGTGGTTCAAATCTATCACTTATTCAGAGGGAGAAAGATGGGTGGACAATCTCCTCCCATTGAATTTACATCCCTTGAAAATACACTGAAGGGTAAGTTATGAGTCAGTTCCAATTCAAGGGCTCATAACAACACCATCAATAGCAATAGTTCATAAAGTATTTTTCACTATCTTCTGAAAAATTGTTTTTGTTAGGTGCCATCAAGTCACAGTGACCCTGTGAAAAAGAGATCTGAACATTGTCCTATCCACAGTCACTATACTATGTCAATTTACCTGGTTGACGGTCTTCCTCTCTTTCTCTATCCCTTCCAAAGCACGATGTCCTTCACCAAGGAATAACCTCTCCAACTAGTCCGAAGTATGTGAGATGAAGCTTTTTCCTCTTTGCCTCCGAGGAGAACTCTGGCTTCACCTTCTCTAAGACATATCTGTTTGTTCTTTTGGTAGGCCACAAAATATTCAGTACTCTTCTCCAACACCATAGTTCAAAGTCATGAATACTCCTTCTGTTATCCTTCTTCACTGTCCAGCTCTCAGCAGAATAGCAAGTGATTGAAAAGATCATGGCCTGCATAAAGTGTACCGTACTCCTCAAACCAACATTATTGCTCCTCAATAATTTAGAGAGGTCCTGACCACAGACTTTCCCAATGCAATGAGTCTCCTGATCCCCTGACTACTTGTAACAAGTGTATTGATTGTGGATCAAAAGTAAGATGAAGTCATTGACAGTTTCAGTATTTTCTTCCTCTATCATGATGTTGCCTATAGATCAGAGAATTTTTGCTTTTTTGACATTGATATATGATCCATATTAAAGGCTGTATTATTTGATATTCTGCAGCAAGCGCTTCAGGTTCTCCTCACTTTCAGCAAGCAAGGTTGTGCATCTATCTTCATATTGAAGATATTGATGAGTCTTCCTCCAATCTTGATGACACATTCTTCTTCATAGAGTCCAGCTTCTCAAATAATTTTCTCAGCATACAGATTGAGTAAGTATGGAGAAAGGATACAACCCTGATGCATACCTTTCCTAAGTTTTAAACCAAGTAGTATTCCCTTGCTCTGTTTGCACAGTAACCTCTTGGTCTAGGTATAGGTTTCACATGAACACACTTAAGTGTTATGGAACTCCCATTTTTGTCAAAGTTAGACATAATTTGTTGTGATCTACACAGTCAAGTGCCTTTGCACAGTCAATAAAGCACAAATAGACACTCATCTGGTAATCTTTGCTTTCAGTCAGAATCCATCTGACACCAGCAGTGATATCCCTGGTGCCATAACCTTTTCTAAACCCAATTGAACTTCCATGAGTTCTTCAGTAGTGTTTTGCTTGCATGTGATATCAATGATATCGTTTGATAATTTCCACATTCTGTTGGATCATCTTTCTTGGAAATGGGAACAAATATGGATTTCTTTCAGTCAGCCAGCCAGGCAGCTGTCCTCCAAATTTCCGGGCATAAACTGGTGATGACATCCAGGGCTGCACCTGTCATTTGAAATGTATCAATTAGTATTCCATTAATTCCTGGGACATTGGATTCTTTGTCAATGCCTTCAGTGCAGCATCAACTTCTTCCTTTGTTACCATTGGCTTTTGATCATGTGACACTTTCTGAATTATTTCCCTATCAGCCAGTTCTTTTTGGCATAGTGACTCTGTACTCCTTCCGTCCTCTTTTTACTGTGTGGATCATAACAAACTGTGGCTGACTCTGAGAAGAATGGGAATCCCAGAACATTTAATTGTGCTAATGTGAAACCTATACTTGGACCAAGAGGCAGTAGTCAGAACAGAGCAGGGTAACACTGCATGGTTCAAAATTGGGAAGGGTGTACGCCAGGGATGCATCCTGTCTCCATACCTTTTCAACATGTATGCAGAGCAGATTATCCGAGAGGCTGGGCTCTATGAGGAGAATTGGGGCATCAGGATTGGTGGAAGATCTATTAACAATCTGCGTTATGCAGATGACACAACCCTGCTTGCTGAAACTGAGGAGGACCTCATGCACTTGCTGCGAAGGGTCAAGGACTGCAGCCTTCAGTATGGACTGAGGTTCAATGTCAAGAAGACAAAGATTCTCACCACTGGACCAATTGGCAGCGTCAGGATGGATGACGAAGAGATTGAGATTGTTCACAGCTTCAGTTTGCTCAGCTCCACAATCAACACTCTTGGCACCAGCAGTCAGGAAATCAAAACGCGTATCGTGATGGGAAAGTCTGCTGTTAGGGACCTCTCTAAAGTACTCAGGAGCAACAGTGTCTCTCTGGAGACTAAGGTGCGCCTGATACAGGCCATGGTCTTTGCAATCGCTTGTTATGCATCAGAGAGTTGGACAATGACTAGGGAGGACAGAAGGAGAGTGGATGCTTTTGAGCTGTGGTGCTGGAGAAGAGTACTGAATGTACCATGGACTGCCAGGAAAACAGATTCATCTTGGAGAGGATTAAACCAAGCTACTCCTTGGAGGCAAGAATTCTGGGACTTCGTCTGACATACTTTGGACATGTTGCCAGGAGGGACGGGTCCTTGGAGAGGGGCAACATGCTTGGGAGGGTGGAGGGACAGCACAGGAGGGGAAGACCCTCTATGAGATGGATTGATTCAGTGACTGGGGTTATCGGGATGGGTGTGTCAGAGGCAGTGTGGTTGGTGCAGGATAGAGCAGGGTTTAGGGCTGTTGTGCATAGGGTCGCTATGAGTCGCAAACGACTCGACGGCACATAAAAACAAC
The DNA here is from genome assembly GCF_000299155.1 of Elephantulus edwardii. Lineage (NCBI taxonomy): Eukaryota > Metazoa > Chordata > Mammalia > Macroscelidea > Macroscelididae > Elephantulus > Elephantulus edwardii. The sequence continues at coordinate 2,388,091 of NW_006399847.1, forward strand.
AATCATTCAAGATGTTTCCCAAAGTATCTCTAAGCATTTCAACTCGAGGCTTGAATTTGTTTTTCAGTTATTTTAGCTTGAGAAATCGGGAGCGAGTTCTTCCCTTTTTCTTTCTCCAATTCTTGGTCTCTGCACATTCAGTTATAATACTTAGCTTTGTCTTCTCAAGTTTCCCTTTGAAATCTTCTGTTCAGCTCTTTTACGTCAGTGTGTTTTTCCTTTGTACTGACTTCTCAATGCTCTAGTGCTATTTTCAGAGCATCTTCTGACATCCATGTTAGTTTTTTCTTTCTCCTCTGTCTTTATAATGATCTTTTGCTCTTTTCATGCATGGGTGATATATTTTATATCATCCCACAGCTCATGTGGTTTTTGATCATTGTGTTTGATACTTCATATCTATTCTTAAGATGATTTTTAAATTCAGATGTGATAGTGTCAAGACCATATTTGGGGGGAAAGGTAATATTTTGATCAGAAAAATTGCTCATTGAAAATCCTGTGGAGCCCAGTTCTCCTCTGACACATATGGTAGTGATGACACACAAAGAATTTAACTAGACTTTAGCAAATGTTATTTGTTTTAATTAGAAGAGTGAAGATAAGGAGGAGTTAACCAAATATCCTCTCAACTTGGAAGAACTGAAGGTTGGCTTAAGACTTTATGATTTTCAGATATATCTATTAGGCATCCAGATGAAGATGTTAATCAAAAGAAGCAAGTCAGGAGTTCCAGGTCCACGATGGAGGTCCACACTTGTGAATTGCTAGCACAGGCATGATATATAAAGCCAAGAAAATTGCTGGGAACAATTCTAAATGGGAAAGAAAGTTCTAGGGCTGAATATGAAAATATGTTAACATCATGTAACCAACTCTTTCAAATATCACAAACCTTTTTTTAAAGCATAATGTTAAACCATAAAAATAGTTGTTCCTTTAAGATTATAAAGGCTTTACTCCTTAGTAACAAGTCACTCAGCTCACAGCTGACCCACTGTTGGGTTTCTGAGGAGACTTGCCTTTATTTTCCCTTCAGAGATGCTGGTGGATTTGAACTGCCTTTGAGTTAGCAGTTTAAGTGCCTACAGACTCGATAACCAGACCTCCCTAAAAACTTTTGTTGTTATGAGGTGCCATTGAGTCAGACTGACTGATAGCTGACCATCCAGTATGTTTTCAGAGGTTGTAAGTTGCCTGAGAGAAGTACACTCCTCTTTCTCCCACAGAGCAGCTGGTGGACCCCAACCATTTGACTTTGAGTTAGCAACCTTATCACTAGGTCACCAGAGCTCCTCAAGTTCAATGTGAAGAGGTAGAGAAGTCAGTCATCCACATAGTGTCTTGCATTGTGAATGTGAGTACACAATTCTGTGGAAAGTCAAATAGAAGTAGAGCCTTCCCGCTATGTCACCTTCTTGAGTAATCTGTCCACTGTCAGGAAGCCGGTTTGCCACATTGGCAATCTTGGATGGAGTGTAGAAGCTCCAAGTGTTTAAACATTTTGTGCACGTTCTCAAATGTTAGTTCAAAATTTTATAAGTAAATTTCTTTTTTAAACTAAAATGTTGATTTAAAAAAAATCAGAATGAGTACACTCTTCTAAATGCACTTTCTGTTTTAGTCAAGCTTTAACATACTTTACTTTTAAGCTATTTAAAAAGTCAGAGTGGAGAGAAGGAAATGCCACAAACTTCATTCCAGAAATGTTTTTGGTTTGGTTTTTTTTTTTCTCTTCCCTGTCTCTTTTTAAACAGTCCCTCCTTCGTTACAGACTAGTTAATGTCAGGGTCAAAAATATGGAACGCTTCACGAATTTGCATGTCATCCTTGCGCAGGGGCCATGCTAATCTTCTCTGTATCGTTCCGATTTTAGTATATGTGCTGTCGAAGCGAGCACCAGAAATGTTTTTTAAGGGCATTTCCTTGGCATTTAAGGGCATTTTACATGGCATTTCCTAAGAGAAAAAAATAAAAAAAATAGCTACAAGCAAGCAACTGTTTCAACCATGAAGTAGACTGATTTTTTTAATTTTTTTTAAATTATAAGGTAATTATAAGGTATATGGAATCATTATGCCTGATAAATAATCCTTGAATGCATTTGAAAGTTAGAAACAACATTATAAAATTATGTTAAGCAGTTATAAAGATTTAATTTCTGCTATGACAAATGTTATTTTAATAATTTCCAAGTAAATGATGGATTATATCCTCCTCTGTGTACTGAAAGGTGTCCTGGTGGCACAGTGGCGAAAAGAATTCAGCTGCTAACCAGAAGATCGGCAGTTTGAAACCTCTAACCACTCTGTAGAAGGGAGAGAAAGCCGTTTGCTTCCATAAAGATTAACATGGCTGGAAACCCCATCGTTATATGCTGCTGTACAAAGTTGCTAGGAATCAGAATTGACTTGATGGCAATCATTTTGGGCTTTGATTTTTTATGTATGATACAAAAAGTCCTAGCAGTACGGTGATTAAAGCCCTCAGCTGAAAACCTAAAGATGAGTGGTTTGAACTCACCTGCAGCTCTGTGAGAGAAAGCCACAGGAGAAAGTCAGCTTGCTTAAAGATTCCAGCCTAGGAAACCCTGTGGGGAAGTTCTGTTCTAGGAGCCAGAATCATCTTGAAGATAAAAGCTATAGATGATAATTATATGATATGCTAAATTCACTACATAAACAATGAAATTCTCTCTTTTTACTAAATAAACTCTAAATATTGTGCCCCAATACTTACCATTCTATTCTATCTTCCCCAAACAAATTTGCCATTGATACTTAATATCCCAAGCACTTATAGTTTATTACAAGTAAGTAACGTTCGACTTGTCAGTACCCTGACCTCTGGAACAAAGCTACTACTGTCTTTCCTTCATAGACATAGACTCAGCAAGGATTACTCCAACACCCAACGGGTCAAGAACGCAGGGTGGAAGATCACGTGTTTCTGCTCCTTGAAGGTCCAAGTTTTTTTCCTGGAAGTAATTTGTGGATTTAGAGGAAATACCACCTTCATGGCTGTAACATTGAATGATACTGTTGTACAAGCCATAAAGGCCAAGAGTTGAGAGAAAATTCCAAGTGAATCGGTGTTGCAACTAAAAAGTTGCTTAGGCTAGGAATCTATGATGTGCCCTTACATCTACGCACCTTGCTCTGCCAGAGGAAAATCACTGAGTGGCCCAAGCTCGTGGACTCAGAGTTCTTTATCTCCTCTTGATGCCATTTATACTCAAGGAATATTGTGGACACACCTGGTTTCCTGTCTTCTTACTCCAGATTTCAGCCAAACCACTGAACCATAAATTTGAAATAAATAATTAAGTCACACTTACAGTTCAGTCTGAGGTAAATGTTATCTCTTTTTCATTCCAGAACCAGTAGCTTCATTTAAAAACCCCTGTGATCTGAGAGCGTAGCTGTGCCAGCAAAGAGGGGTGCTTGCTACCCTCACCTCTCTCCCCAGGAGTGTCCCTTTCCTACTCCCCCTCTATCCTCACAAGGATCTAAAGAAACTTTTGATCTCAGACATGGGGAAAAGCCATGCACACCCAGTGCCATGAAGCAAATACAATATCAATGCCCTTGCCTGCCTCGGTGGTCCACTTACCGGTTTCTGGAGGAGTATCCTGTGGTGGTGGGAGTGTTCCGCTGTGGCTTCGGGGGACTGGTGGGGAGAGGGGAAAATCCTCCTAGGTTGAAAGTTAAAGAGGCAGGACTAAGACAGGACCCCGGGGACCAGTTCAAAATAACTGCATGCGGTCAGGCAGAATGTCAGGCCACCACGGCCAGCCTTTTATGGCCAAGAAGGCAGCTAAATATAGCAGCAAATGGGGGTGGGGGTGGTGTCACTCTTGAGGAGGAAGATGGGCATTGACAAGAGGCCACCTCTGTCTCATCATGATATCAAGGCCCTATGATGGGTCTCACCTGCTAAGTCAAATGCATGGCTTTGACTTAGCTCTGAGAACTATTTGCGATGCCACTTTATTCCTGGGTATTTTAAAGTGGAAAGAGTGGTTTGTGTTAAAAATAGTGTGGAGTAATCTGACTCTTAAAATGGACTTCATGGAATTTTAATGCCAAGATATGGTCCTGAGTGTGCTGTAAATAACACACGCACTGTACGTATAAAGGCACAAGGTGAGAATGAGACGTGGAAAACAAGACAGCAGTTATCCATGGCGATGGCAATTTAGGCCGAGGGTCACCTTTTCTCTCATTTCAGGAAAACATAGAGACTTAGCTTCATGTTTGAATAGAATAGGATTTCCTATTCATTAACCCAAGCCTTCATTAGAATTTCCCAGTCATTACGATTTAATCATAGAGGAATATTTTATTTTTTTAATTTTTATTTCATTATTTTTGTGTGAGTGTACAGTCAAATCAGATCTGACTGGTACAGGAGGAGATTGTCCCTCCTTCCCCGGCAGAGCATCTGGTGGATTCGAACCGTGCGCCTCTGGGATTGTAGTTGCAGCTCCTTACCAGTAGGCCACCAGCGCTCCCCTTACAGGAATATTTTAATCATACAGGGGAGCGCTGGTGGCCTAGTGGTAAGGGGTTGCACTGCCCACCTGAAGGCACCCAAGTTTGAATCCACCAGCTTCTCCACAAAAGAAAGTTGAGCAGTCAACTCCTGTGTTATTTGCTGCCTCTGAAAAGTTGGTGGAGGCTCAGCTATGGGTCAGTTTCAACTCGATGGTACATAACAATAGTAACAACTACATTTATTAACCCAACATCACATATTACTTTTCTTAAACTCGTAAACGGGCCCAGTGGGGCCCAGTGTTAGAATTCCTGCTGTCCTCAAGGGAAAGATGCAGGATTTCATATAGACCAATGCAGCTCATGTGCAGCCATGTGGCTAAGATGTGAAACAGGTTTTAGTAGAGCTTCTAGGTTAAGATGGACTAGGAAGAAAGGCCTGGTAATCTACTCCTGAAAAACTCAGACCACCAAAGCCCTACAGAGCACAGTGATTTACCCAGGAAGTGATCACGAGAACAGCACAGGACTGGGCTCAGTCTGCATCACACGGCATTCTGCACGAGAGGTGAGCCAACTCCACAACTAACAGCAGTGAGCTCAGGGAGCTCTGGCGGCCTAGTGGTGAGAAACTGCTCTGCAATCCCAAAGGCATGTGGTTTGGATCCACCAGATGCTCAGCTTGAAAACAGGAGCAGTCTCCTGCTGTGCAATTTACTACCTCTGAAAGGCCACTGGAGGGTCGGTTATTGGTCGGTTTTGACTCAATGGTAAACAACAGCATCCAGAGGTACCCTCTTTCTCTCTCGCTGTTGTTATGTGCTTCACAGTCACCTACAACTCATAGTGACCATATGTACAATAGCTCTGAACCCTGCTCCAACCTCAATGTCTCTGACACACCTATCCCCATTGCCCCTGTCACTGAATCAACCCACTTCATCCACGGTCTTCCTCTCTTGTGCTATCCCTGTACCCTTCCAAGAATAATGTCTCTCTCCAAGGACTGGTCATTCCTTGCAAAATGCCCAAAGTATGTCAGATGGAGCTTCAGAATCCTTGCCTTCAAGGAACAGCCTGGTTTCACCCTCTACAGGACAAATTTGTGTGTTTTCCTAGCAGTCCATAGTGTATATTCAATACTCTCTATAGCACCACAGCTCAAAGGCATCAATTTAATTTCCATCATCCCTAGTTACTGTCCATTTTTCAGAAGCATAGCAAGTAATTGCGAAGAACAAGGCCTGGATCAATCAAGTGTTCTGGGATTCTCATTCTTCTCAGAGTTAGCCAAAGTTTCTTGTAATCCACACAGTCAAATGCCTTTACATAGTGAATGAAACACAGATAGACATTCCACTCATACTCTGTTTTCTGCCAAGATCCATCTAACATTAGCTATAATATCCTTAGTGTCACAAATTTTTCTAAACCCAGCCTGCACATCTGGCAGTTCTCTGTTGATGTGCGGTTCCAGTTGTTTTTAATAATTTTCAGCATAATCTTGTTTGTATGTGATAGTAACAATATTGTTGGATAATTTTCACACTCTGTTGGGTCACCTTTCTTTGGAAAGGAAACATATATGGATCTCTTCCAGTCAGTTGGCCAGGTGGTTGTCCTCCAGATTTCTTGGTACAACTAGGTGAGCACATCCAGGACAGCATCTGATTGTTGAAATATGTCAATTGATGTGCCATCAAATGAACCCTGGTGATCTCATGATTAAGCACTTGGCTGCTAATTTAAGTATTAGCTGTGTGAACCCACCCGTGCCCCTCAGGAGCAAGCCATGGCTCTGTGCGCCTATAAAGAACAGGGCCTTAACAACCTCCTGAGGCAGTTTTTATCTGTCTTAGGGGTTTGCTATGAGTTGAGATTGATTTGAAAACAACAAGGTTGTGTTTTTTTTTTAATTAGATATTGACTGGAAGAGATCTATATTTGTTCCTATCCCAAAGAAAGGTGACCCAACAGAGTGTGGAAACTATAGAACAATCTCACTGATTTCACATGCAAGCAAGATTTTACTGAAGATTATCCAAAAATGACTGGAACAGCACATCAGCAGAGAACTA
>NW_006399847.1:2398769-2403181 GCF_000299155.1 Elephantulus edwardii
AATGGCAAAGGACACACCGACAAAGGAGATTAATCAGAACTGACTTTGACAAGCACTGTGGCAATTGGACAATTAAAACAGACATTCAGATGGTGGGGAAGAAGAACAAACTGGGGAGGAGGGTGGAGAGAATGGTGCGGCAATGAAGGAGTGAAAGCCCAGAATCTCTGTGAGTGTTCATTGAAACTAATAAAATTTAATAATAAAAAAAATATTTCAGTTAAATAATAATAAAAAAAGAACAACATAAAGAATAACAAGTTAGTTTTGATGTACAGCGATCCTTTGTACAAAAAACCAAAACACTTCCCAGTCTCCTCACAATCACTGTTACGAGGCATTGTTGCAACAACCTCATCCATCCATCTCTGAAGGCTTTTCAGTGGCCCGCTAGGAACAGCAGTTGCGAAGTTCATCCTGCCTCGACCATCCTCAGTCTCTGCCGTGCTCAAGCTCATTGTTGCTGTTATTGTGCGGGTCTGTCTCATCAAGAGTCTTTCTCTCCTTTCTCTCACCTCTACTTTACCAAACATGACATTCTTCTTCAAGGACTGATCCCTTCTAACAACACAGCCAGTATATATGAGAACAAGATCTCACTGGCCTCACTTCTAATAAGCATTCTGGTTGCACTTCACCCAAAACAGATTTGTTCATTCTTCTGGAAGTCCACAGCACATCCAGTAGTCTTTGTCAACAACAAAACTCAAATGCATTGATTCTTCCTCACTCATCCTATGAAATGTCCAACTTCTGCATACATGCAAAATGATTGAGTGTTACAGCTGCACCGTCAGACACATCCTAGTCCTCAAGGTGATGTCTCTGTTTTCCAACACTTTAAAATGCAGACCTGACACTTGCAATCTGTCACTTGAGTACCTGACTGCTGTTTCCATGGTCATTGATTATGAATTCAAATAAAATAAAACCCTTGGCAACTTCAATCTTTCATCCATTTATCATGTTTCTTATTGGTCCAGTCATGAATAATTTGTCTCTTCATGTTGATATACAATCCATATTCATTATCGTACTCTTTGATCATAATCAGGAAATACTTCTAGTCATCTTTGCTTTCAGAAAGCAAGAATGTCATCTACATACTACTGGTTATTCAAGATTCTTCTTCCAATCTTGATGTTGCATTCATTTTTAGGCTGTTCAGCTTCTTGAATTATTCAACATATGTTGTTGTTGTTGTTAAGTGCCATCGAGTCATAGGCAATTCATAGCAACCCTATGAACGAAAGTTTTCGACACTTGTGTGACTTTCATCCTTTCTCCAGGTTCATAGGGTTTCCGGAGGCAAGCTATTTATGGAAGTGGATGCCACTTCTGCTTCCAAGCTTGTTTTAACCAGGGAGCACCACCAAATACTGTCCACCATGGGTGACCATTACCGCATTTGACACATTGGTGTCACAGTGTTCACCTTCACAGCAACCACAAGTTACCTCTGTAAGGCAAATGGACACACCAGGGCTATACGATCTAGAAGAATGTTTCACCAAAAGCAATTAAAGACAGGTCTTAGGGCCACGGATTAGAGTCACCCATTTCTGGCTTGGTAGCATCACATTTGGTCCACTAGGCCAAGTGGTCTCTCTCTATGTTGTTAAGTGCCATCGAGTCCTAGGCAACTCATAGGGACCCTATGAACGAAAGTCCTCAACACTTGTGTAACTTTCATCCTTTCTTCAAGTTCATAGGGTTTCCAGAGGCAAGCTACTTATGGAAGTGGATGCCACTCCTGATTCCAAATTCAAAGTATAGCATGCATAAATTTGATTAAAGGATACAACTCTGACACACACCATTCCCAATTTTAAACTACAATTCTATGTGAGGTTTTGATTTGGTAATAATCTCGTACTGGTGTGCCTCACTCCAGCCATGATATTTTCAAATGGCTCCATATGCACATGAAAGTTAGACAATGAATAAGGAATACCAAAAAAAGAATTGTGGTCTTGGTGAAGAATATTAACTGTGCCATGGATTGTCAAAGGAACAAACTTGTCTTGGAGAAAACAGAGACAGCTGGTGAATCTTCATTTCACATTTTTTGGGTTTTTTTTTTTTTTGCGTGGGTTAAGGGAAGTCAAAAGGTTTAATCCAGGTTAGTATCAGAACACAATCAAGACAACTTCAGAAAATGTGCTCACAGGTGCCTCAGCCTTGAGCCTCACAGCTTTGGGCCAGTATTGTGAAGTTCTCAGTCTTGCCAATGTTGGCTTTCCTCCCCTCCCCCTCCCATTCAGTCCTAGGCACTTAGCTCTCATTCAGTGGAATAGCAGTCCAACGTGAGCCATCTCACACCAAGTCTCTGGTTCTCTGTTGTGGCTGTTATCACTACTCCTTCTATAGGTCTTAGTCTGGCTGAACAAGAATCTCTGGCCCCAAGGAAGTGTCACATTTTCTTACTTCATCACTAGCCGTGAAAAATCTCATCTCACATCATTTGTGCATGTTGCCAGGAAGGGGAAGTCCTTAGGAAGATATGTCATGCTTGTAAGAGTAGACAGTCACGGGAGAAGAGCAAGACCTTTACTGAGATGGATTGACATAGTAACTGCAGCAGGGGGCTTACATATGGCCAAGATTGTGAAGGTGGCACAGGATGGGTAATATTTTAAACTCATGTTCACAGGGTCACTATGAGTTGTCATACACTCACTGGCACCTAAGAGCAAGTTTTCATTTCTTTCTCTATAAAATGGGGATAATGGTATCCAAGTTATAAGATTGTCTTAGAAATTAAATATAATCCAGATAAAGCAATTAATTCAATGTTGTTATGTGCCATCGAGTTGTTTGTGACTCATAGTGACCCTATGTACAAGAGCCCTAAATGCTGTTCTATCCTGTGACAACCTCGCTGTCTCAAACATATTCATTCCCACCACTCCACTCACAGACTCGATCCATCTCATCGAGGGTCTTCCTCTCCTGCGCCGTCCCTCCACTCTCCCAAACATGATGTTCCTCTCCAAGGACCAGTCCCTCCTTGCAACCCGCCCAAAGTATGTCAGATGAAGCTTCAGAATCCTTGACTCCAGGGAGCATTCTGGCTTCACCCTCTCTAGGCCAAACCTGTTTGATCTCCTAGCAGCCCTTAGTATATACCTACCACACAACAAAAGGATCAATAAATGTCCAACTTTTAATATTTATAACAATACTTTAAAAGCTCATTGCTCAGTTTATATAGTGTTCTAATATATTGAATTTACATCATGACAGTGACATTACATCAACTAAACATAGGTTGCTGTATTTATCCAAATATTGAATAGACTCAATACTGCAATATATTTTGTGATGATTTAATCAATAGTAACTAAAGATAACACTGTTAAAGACCCACCATGTTCTAGGCACTAAGATAGGCATGATCTCATTTAATGTGATACATGACCTCATTTAACTTCCCAAACACCCCGCAATATGCATATCATTAGCCCCATTACACAGTTGAGGAGCCTGAAATTTCCAGAAGTTAATTAACCTGTGAAAATTTACAGACAGCAAAATAACACAAATGCAATTCCTTCAGAGATGTTTGGATTACCAAGCCCATATTGTATCTTCTAGTGACACTTTGTTTAGAAAATTAAATATTTTGAAATGGTCTTTAAAATATAAACTACATCTCCATTCATATCAGCTTCTGAGCAATTGGATACATATAGGAAGAATGTACTTAATACTAATGGAGTTTCCTGGTAAAATCCAATGTAGGATTTCTCTGATTATAAACATTTCCTGTGAACCTACACATGAACATTTTAGATGTCCTGAATCTGCAGGAGGATTTTCCAAGTTCCTAGAGTTCCTTGATCATTCATCTGCCTTCTAAGTATCCAGGGCCAAATTGATCACCAGATTGCTGATGATCCTTTCCAAGTTCTACCCACCAGCCGTGAGAAGGTGGCCTGGTGAGCCATTTCTCTAGAAAATGTGATAAATAACTTCTCAACATATCAAAGCAGAAAAGAGGAAACATAGACAAAAATAAGTTATCTACATCATCATAACGCTAGCTAATATTTAATAATTTCCATATGTAAATTAGGTACTAAAAAGGTCTTAATGCAAATTGCTTTCCATGCTCTTATTTGATTATTAAATACATATAAAGGGGTTTCATGGATTATGAAGTTGAGATGAAAATAAATTAATATTTTTAAAAGCACAACTAGAGACAGAGGATTCAAGTCCAGGTTTCCTCTGCACAGAGCTACCTGACAAACATTAAACTGTGTGTGTGTATGGGTGTGCACATACACACCCATTCACACACACACACACACACACACACACACAGCATACTTTTGGCATTTCCAATGATGTCCAACAGAACCTTTACTGAAAAAGAGTTCTGTTTATAGTTTCTTCTTAATTATGTA
>NW_006399847.1:2409580-2417834 GCF_000299155.1 Elephantulus edwardii
AGCCTTTGCTCCTCTGGGGTTCCGCGATGGATGGCTGACTATTGCTCTTCCTGGGTGTCTTCCCGGCCCATCTGGCAGCAGAACTCCGTCTCTGGCAGTGGAACTCCATCTCTGGTGGTGGAGCTCCATCTCTGGCCAAGGCCCGACATATTGAATACATTTATCAGTGCATGAAATTATTTCGTGAATGTTGATCCTAGTTTAAAATGGGAAAAAGAGAAGTCCACGTGCACTTGTGATAAAATAAGAAAAATCATAATTTGCTCATACAGAGCTCCAGTAGAATTCCAAGAATAAATTACAAACAAATCGACAGTAAAATTGAATAGAACATGTACAAGCTGCATTTAAACAAATATCCCAAGTAGTTTTCTATTCTAGTGTCATCAGGATTCAGCCTTTACCCAAACTAAAACTTCTTAGATAAGTATGTTCTATTAATGTCATATAGATATATGTTATTTATAAAACTAAAATTGAGGAGAAAAATTTAGTTGGACTAAGTCGTCAATTACTGTAACACTTACTCTGATATAATTGTAGTTTTCTTATAAATTCTCATTCATTTCAAATTTCCCATAAAACCATCCAATGCAAAACACTGCTTACTTGTATATAACTACAGAAATCTAGGTACTTCAGAAAATACTTGTTTCTAGAATTATTGTTATTATTTCTTAGTTTTTTAAGTAGTTGTGGCCTCTTTTCAAACTAACTAGAATCATACATAAAGCAAGCTTACTGCCCTTGATTTGATTCCGACCCAGAGAAGATCTGAAAGGACAGCATGGATCTGGTCTACAAATTTTGCACAGTAATCTTTATAGAGTCCTAGAGGCCTAGTGGTAGGGAATTGCACTGACAACACAAAGGCACAGGTTCAAATCTGCAGGTGCTTTGCAGGAAAAATTTGGATGATGCTCTTCTCCTGTGATACTACCTCTGAAAACCCACTGGCAGATCAGCTATGAATGAGTTCCCACTCCACAGCAATGACCTTGCATTTTTTATCTTTGAATAGCGAATCAGTTATTGTATACATGAGGGAACAAATAAATTCTTTCCAAAACAAAATCCAGATACCAGCTGAAAAGAAATTTGTTAGGGTTTTTCTTCCCCCTTTTAAACTGGGGGCTTTTCCTCTCCCCTTTTAAGTTTTTGGTTAACAAACTGAACTCACACATCAACATGGGGGGGAAGAGCTACATTGATTCAGATCACTTTATAAAACCTCTAATGAATACCTACTAATATGCCAGAGGCTGCGCTGTGCTTTAGTTTACAGAGGTGACTAACTCATGCATGGAGTTGGGAAACCAAAGTATATTTGAAATTCTTGAGCTAGAAATGTGATAAGTGAAACGATGAAATGGTGGCAACAGCATAGGCTTGTTTATATCTGTCCAAATCAACACCAACAAGAACCTAAATTCTTTAAAGACACGAATTGCTGGAGCACATTTTAAATTGCCATTCCATGCACACCTATCATGCATGCAAAGCACTATGTTGACTATGGAATGCAAAATCCACTGACATGGAACATTCTCAGGGAAGTCCAAATTCTGAGCAATATTTCTCCAGTATGGATCCTTCCAACAGAAGGGAAAGCTCAAATATATTATTCTATGAGCTTTTTTAAGATATTAATGTGACGTCACCTTCCTATCTCAGAGACACCTAACTAAATTTTTAAAATTGATATTGGGTATCTTGCATCTACTTCTGTTACTTACTGTTTATTGTGAGTTTATTTGGGGGAATAAAAATCATTTCACCTTTCTGACTTTTCTCATATAAAAGAAAAGGTTTGAGCTGTATGCATTCCAAGTTGCTTTCTAGCTCTGTCAACCTGCGCAGTCACTCGGAAACATAGCTGTTTTGTCTTTCTCATTGGCAGATTAGCAACATCCTGTGTGGAGCAATTTTGAGGGGAATAAAATAAACCCTCCTTGCTCTAACACATTTTATCATATATCTGCTTCGCTCACATCTGAGATGTCCCCTCCCAAGAGTGACATCTTGAAAATTTGATCCCTATGAAGCTTAAAATAATGTTGAAAGAGACTACCCTTTTCAACATACAATTAGTTATTTCAGTCTTTGCATGATGGGTCAGAGGCTGTGATTTCTTATAGGCGGAGGAAGAAAAGATGGGAAAGAGTTAAATAGTGAGAGCTAACACTCTATCTAACTCAGTGGCCAGAATTCATCTACTAATTAAATGAACTAGATCCAAACTAGGTGAACTAGATCTAGACCTAATTTTAGAACGATCTTACTTGTAGCTGGGCAATAATAGAATTAACCTAGAACAGCTGATTTGCGGCATCAAGAACTCCAGGCTGGGAGGGTCCTCCAGGCTCGGGGCAGGGAGGAATTCCTGGGGCCAGCAGCCTAATACAAAGAGGACTGTCATGCTGTGGTGTAGACCTGGCAGGGAATCTGGTGGAGTGGATCATCCCTGCTCAGATCTCACCCACCATCCTCCCCACAGGCACCAGGAAAGCACAAGCGCCAGCCCACAGCTGCCTCGGATTTCTGTGGTCTCATGCGCTCATGGCTAAAAGTACAGCATTGCCTTTTATTCTTTACCAGCTGTCCCAGCTCACACTCCTCTCCAACTCCCTTCCAATCACAAGAATTTCCATCTTGCTTATTGAAATTGTACTGTTTACAGGAGCCAGGAAAGCTCTTCCTTGTTAAAGAGTGCTTCATTGTTACCATATGCCATCAGGGGGATTCTGAATTACAATGACCCTATTTAGAGGAGAGCTGCTCCACAGGGCTTTCGAGGCCCCTTTTCCTAGAGCAGGTCTTCTCAAGATGAAGGAGGGCAGAAGTTTATATGAATGAGCAGAATCCTAAATATCAAGCATGTCTTAAGCCTTGGCCAAACCCTGTTGTGTGCTGTAATTCAGATGCCAACTCATTGTGACTCTGGAATAAAACAACCCTATAGAATTTCCTAACTTGTGATCCTTGTGGCAGCAGATTGCCAGATCTCTTCTCCTGTAGAGCCTCTGGATGGGTTTGAACCACTGACTTTTCCATTCCCAGCCAATAGCCTAACCTCTGGGCTACCAGGGCTTGGTTACCTTTAACCACTTCTAGTGTATCCAAGAATAATAGAAAGTTGGTTGTCAAGAAGCCTGCTATTAGAAAGTCTGCTTTTCAATCTTATTTCTCCTTACTGATTTTTCTGTCTTCTCATGAGTAGATGAAAAGACAATGCTGATGATAATTACTTTGGAATAATGGTATGCTTTCTTTTTCCTTGTTCTGTTTTTATTTATATTTTTCCTTATTGCTTATGGTTTTGTGCTTTTTATAATTAGAGTCAATTGACAAAGGTTTAAGACTTCACCCAACTTCACCAACAAGCTAACAAGTTCCACGGATGATGTCAGAAGACACAGGTCTCCTGGGTTGAAGACACGAGTTTCTCCTTTTTTAATTTTTTTTTATTTTATTAATTTCAATGAACATTTACAGAGATTTTGGATTTCCGTTCATTCATTGTTGCACTTTTCTCCCTGTCCCCCCTCCCCCACCCCAGTTCACTCCTCTCTTCAAAAAGCAAAAGAAAAACTCCTTCATTGGTATACAAGTTCCCTGCCCCCCCACCCCGAGTGCACTCCTCTATGCAACCTTAATTCTGGACTTCTGTGATAACCATAATACCCTATCATATATCGCTTTTAAAATGTTCTCTCCCTCATCTATTTCAATGCAGTATACATAATTTATCTAGTTTTTCTCAGTCTTACCCCAACCCTGATGTCAGTCTCATTCTATAACAGTGGCACTATGCAGTATTTAAGACACGAGTTTCTTATTCACAGCAATGGTAGTAGCCAAAGTTATACTTCACAGCATATTTTTTCCCACTTATTCACACAGAACAACATGAAGAGGTCAGGGAGTGACAACTACACACACAGTGAGTTGCATTATAGGGGAGAAAGCCTGTTGTTCTAATACATCAGGACCTACACAAGAATAGCAGCAATCCCAGGAGAGAACCAGAGACAGACATAAAATAGAGCTGCCTTGGGACTACTGACCCATGGGCAAGAGCTAGGAGCCTTTGCCTAAACTTCTTGGTGGGCTGGGGGGAGATGTGATAATTGGTAGAACTAAGTGAGCTTTGTGACACTGGCCTAGGCTGTGAGGCTGAAGGTCAAAGGGCCTGTGAGCACCTGGGAGAAGCTGCCCTATTGGAGAAACAGTATCCTGTTGCCAACCTGAACTGTAACCTACTAAATTCTCTAGTAAATCCCATTACTGTAACCATAAGTATGGTTCTATGATATCTATGTGGTCATTGCAATAGATTTTTGACTCAGTAATAGGGCAGTATGACTGGTGTTGGAATTGGTAGACGTAGGTCCAGAAGTACGGAAGCCACGTCTGACTTTATGAGAATTGATTTGATATTATGGATGTTGCTAATGGGGAATGTCCCCTTTGTGAGGTTAATAGAGGTCATATTCTGACTTCACCCCTTTTACAGGGTGACAAACTCAGGGCAAGAATGTGGAAGTGGTTGGTTTCTAGTTACTCAGTCCAGTAGTCTGATTTTTTTAAAGAAATTTGTTTTTCCTTCTACATTTTCCCCATCCTATTTATTCTTGACCTGAATAGTTGGTAGTGGTAGCTGAGCACAAGCTAGTTCTTCTGGTATCAGTTTAGAAGAGAAGAGACTGTGGTTAATTTGGAGTATTAGTTATATGGATAACTTTCTTGGATCCTTTTATTTCCTTCATTCTCTTCTGCTTCAAATGAGTAGTGATCAACAGTTGTCTTCAATAGCTTCTAGCAAGGCTTTACAATGCTAGACACCTCTACCAAGATTCAGAACATCATCTTTGTGAATTATGTTATGCTAATTGTCTAAATCATCTTCTAAGACTGTAACACCAAGCAAATTAATCCCACAATTTATTTGGAAATGTAGAGGAAAACTTTGTAACTGTGCCCTTGAACAAATAATTTCTTTGGAAATTATTGATTGGTACAAAGCTGGCTCCTATTAGGCAGAGGTTAAAAAGGTGTCAATTTTTCCAAGTTGCTGTACCACTCCATCATCTCTAGCACCAATTAGTCCTTTTTCCCTCAGCCCTCATACTCCCATCTTTATCTTTGAGATCTGTAGTTACAGAGAAAAGTCTTACAGAATCTGAAAAATCATCAGAGAGATGACTCATATGGTTGTGAACGTGGCAAGTCCCAAATCCGTGCATCAGGATTGAAGGGTGGCGGGCATAGGCAGATGTACATAGTTGCGGAGACGGTGAAGTTCACTGGATGGCTGCAGGCTGTGGCCCTTAGCTTTCGGAGAAGCTGGATCAGGTCAGATACAGTGTCCAGAGCAAAAAAGGTCAAATTTTCCAAAAGCATTCCCCTAAATAGGATCTCAAGGTTATAAACCACACCCTCAAGAGAAAAATAACTTGGCGCAGAAAGAGGCTAGAATTTACATTACAAAATGAAAGTCTATGGAGAAATATATATATAGATAGATGATAGATAGATACATACATAGATACATAGACTGATTTTGTGGTTTACCATAGAGTCAGAACCAACCCATAGCTGACCCCCTGGCAGGTTTTCAGAGGCATTAAATTGTACGAGAGGAAATTGCCCATCCTCCCGCGGAGCAACTGGTGGCCTTGAACTGAAATGCCTTTCGGATTACATAGCAGTTTCTTGCCACTAGGCCACCAGAGCTTCTTTATAGATACATATAAAACAGACAGACATGTACGTGTGTGTGTGTGCACCAATCACTACACATGCATATATTCACATAAGCCTTTCTTTCTACATACATGCATCCATATCTATGTATCCACACTTTTTCTTAAGAACAGGAGTTCATGTGGTGTATTAGTTATATGGACACATTTCTTAGGTCCTTTTATTTCCTTCTTTTCTGCTTCATATGAGTAATAATCAACAGCTGTCTTCAAGCAAGCTTTTTTATGAAGCCAGACACTGCTCACCAAGATGCAAAACATCTTTGTGAACTATGTTTTTCTAAATCAGCTTTGAAGATGTAGCTTGGCTCAAAATGAGAAGAAACCACCACAAACATGCATTGATAACCTGAATGTGGACTGTACAAAGTACAACGCTTGGACAACTGAAAGTTGTAAGAGATAGATAGATAGATAGATAGATAGATAGATAGATAGATAGATAGATAGATAGAGATAGATAAATGCAGCACACAAAAATCAGTACTTTTAGCATTAATGAGTTTAAAGGAATGGTACTGACCATTCCTTTTAAACAGACATTCACATGGCATTTCTTAAACTGAAATAAATGAACAACAAATTTAAGCCTCAAGTAGCAAAACGTGAAGGCAAAATACATTATACCTAGGGTTGGACCTGACTTGACAGCAGCTAGCCGCTACATTGTCTCAGGATGTCACCCATGACTCCTGATAGCTCTTCAGGATTTTTCTTTGTACTGGAATTTGGTTAATTTCTTTTGGTTAACCACTTCAAAATGTCCAAATTTTTAATTTCTTCCTCTTACCACACCCTACTCTCTAGTTCTTCCCTTGTGATCTTTATTTCAGTAGGTGGCATTACCATCTACAACAAATCTTGGTTTTTCTCCTATGCTTCTTGTTGTTGTTGGTGTGTACCATCAAGTCAGAATCGACCCATTGCTGATCCTCTAGTCGGCTTTCAGAGTCAGTTAATCACATGGGAGGAGACTGCCCATCTTTTTCCTGCAGAGCAGCTAGGGGCCTTGAACCACGTGCCTTCGGGATCTCAAAGCAGCTTCCTGTTCTAGGCCACCAGAGCTCCCTTCTCCAAGCTTACTTCCTGTTAATCCTTTTATTATTATCAGACCAATTTAAAAATAGCTATATTATCTTCCCATACTTACTTTTGGTAAAAATGGAGCCTTTCAATATACTGTACCCCTTTGACCTCACATAGTGCCATTTTCCTTCATCTTCTATCTTCTAGTTATTCACTCTTTCAGTCTGTGCTTCTATTTATTGATCAGCTCTAAAAAAATTCTGTCTTTATGGACTTTACCATGGGAGATAAGCAATAAACAAAGTAAATGTATAGTGTGTCAGAAGGCAATATGAGCAAAGGAATAATAAAACAAGGGAAAGAACCCTGCAGGTGGTAGATAGGTGATGAAATTTTAAATAGAATGAGCAGGAAAATTTTTACTGACATGTGATCTTAAAAGAAAGACTTGACAGAGATAAGGAAATGGGTAACAAAAATATTGTTGTTACTATTGTTAGGTACTGCTGAGTCAAGTATGATTCATAGTGACCCTATGAACAATGGATATAAACCCTGCTATGTTCTGCTCCATCTTCATCATCTCTAATATACTTGAACCCATTGTTTAGTTGGGGGGCTTTGTTTGTTTCTTTTTACTTGGCTTTTTTTTTAATTAAGATTTTAATGAAAGTTTATAAAGAATTTGGATTTCCATTCATTCATTGTTGCACATTTTCCTCCCTGTCCCCCTTTCTCTCCAGTTGGCTTTTTTCTTTGGAAAAAAAGTTCTTTCATTGTTATACAGTAACCTCCCAACCCCCATTCCCAACCCCACCTAGCAGACTACTTTCCTAAGCAGTTCTTATTCTGGACTCTTGTCCTGCCAATAATACCTAATCATATATTCCTTTTATACATTCATCTCCCTCATCTGTTTCAATGCCATGTACATTATTTATCCCCTTTTCTTACTTACCCCCCAACCCCCATGTCACTCCTGTTTTAAACAGTAGCATTATGCAGTTCTTGTCTTTTTGTGACTGAGAGATTTCACTCAACATAATGTCCTCCATAGTCACCCATTTTATATAATATTTCATGAGTTCTCTGTTATTCAGAGTTGCATAGTATCTATTGTGTGAATATACCACAGCTTCTTTATCCATTCATTTGCTGATGGGCACTTGGATTGCTTCCAACTCTTTGCTATTGTGGACAAAGCCACAATAAACATATGTGTGCATCTATCTGCTTGGGTGGCAGTTCTGGTTTCTTTATATTCCCAGTAGTGGAATTGCTGGGTCAAATGGTATTTCTATTTCCAAATTTTTGAGAAAGTGCCATACTGCCTTCCATAGTGGTTGCACAATTTTACACTCCCACCAACAGTATATAAGGGTTCCAGTCTCTCTACAACCTCACCAGCATTTACTGTTTGCTGCTCTGTTGAATTTTTCTATTGTTACTGGGGTGAGATGATA
>NW_006399847.1:2420009-2423112 GCF_000299155.1 Elephantulus edwardii
TGTCAGAGGCAGTGCGATTGGCACAGGATAGAGCAAGGTTTAGGGCTATTGTACATAGGGTCGCTATGAGTCGCAGGTGACTCAACAGCACATAACAACAACAACAACAGTTCCCACTCATATTCAAGCAAGGTGTTGTTCAGTCTCCAAATGTATGGCTTTTTTCTCCTTTATCCTCTTGTTATTGATTTCTAATTTTGTAGCATTGTGGTCTGAGAAGATGCTTTGTATTATTTCTGTTTTTTAATTTATTGATGCTTGCCTAGTGTCATAAAATATGATCTTCTCTGGAGAACATTTGATTCACAATGGAGAAAAGGGTATACTGTGTGTTTTTTTTGTGCATTAGCCTATACATATCTATGAGATTTAGTTGGTTTATAGTGTGGTTTAATTCTTCAGCATCTTCGTTGAGTTTCTTTCTGGAAGTTCAATCTTTTCTTGAGAGTGGTGTATTGAAGTCTTTAACTACTTGAGTAGTGTTGTCTATTTCCTTTTTCAGTTTTGTTAATGTTATATATTTCACAACTCTATTATTTGGTTCATAGATATTTATTATTGTTATATCCTCTTGTTCCTTTGATCCTTTAATCATTTTTAGTGACCTTCCTTGTCCATTGTGATGGTTTTTGCATTGAATTTTATTTTATCAGAGATTAATATCACTACTCCTCTTTTTTCCTGGTTGCCATTTGCTTGGTATATTTTTTTCCCCACCTTTCAGTTTTTAGTCTTTCTCTCTCTTCATTTTTCAGGTATGTCTCTTGTAGATATCATATTTATGGGTTTGGAGTTTTTATTCAATCCACTACTCTTTATTTCTTCAGTAGTGCATTTAAATAATTTAAATTCAGTGTGACTATTGAGAGGCAAGGTTTTGTTGCTATCATTTTGTTGAGTTCTTTATGGCATTGTTAATAGTTAATAGAAAGCAGGTCCATCCTGCTTTCTGTGACATCTCTGTAAGAAGGATGCCTCTTAGTGTTTCCTGCAATGCTGGTCTTGTTTTTACAAACTCCCTTATGTTCTGTTTTTCTGGGAATATATTGATCTCTCCTTCATATTTGATGGACAATTTTGCTGGGTACAATATTCTTGGTTGACAGTTCTGTTCTTTGAGTGTTCGATATGTGCCCTTCCATTATCTTCTTTCTCACATGGTTTCTGCTGAAGCAGTGGCAATTAATCTTATTTGCTTTCCCTTATAGGTTACTCTTTGTTTCTCCCTGGCTGCTTTCAGAATTCTATCGTTATCTTTAGTTCTAGCAAATTTCACTATGAATTGCCTTGGTATTTTTCTTTTGGGATCTATTCTATATGGTGTTCTCTCAGCTTCTTGAACATATAATCTCTCATTCTTCATTATGCCTGGAAAGGTTTCTTCTAATAATTCTTCCACAACTTTTTCTGTTTCTTTAGTTGCTTCTTCCTGTCTGGGATTCTGATTATGTGCATGTTATTTCTCTTGATAGTGTCCCACATTATTCTTGGGTTTACTTCTCTTCCCCTTCTTTTTGATGCTGCTTTTTGTTCTAGCAGATCAGTGGTGACAATTCTATCTTGTATTTCACTGGTTCTGTTTTCCATTTCTTCAACCCTGTTCATGTGTCCCTCCATCATGTTGACAGCAACTGAAACATTGGTCCTTATAGTTTGGATTGTGGTTTCTTGTTTTTCCAGCACCTCTAATGCCTCATTTGTTTTATCTGCATTGTTTTTGATTGATTTTTTTAAAGCTCTTCCTAGTTTTGCTTGCAGTGTCCTGTAATTCTTCAAATTTGTGTTTCACCCATTGAAAATATTCAGTCATTGTTGTCTTCCAAAGGAAAAAAAAGAGATTGGGACACACAGGAATGGGGGTCAGGCCAGAAAGTGTGAAGGCAGGGGGCTAACTGCTGGGAGAACTGAAGCCATTATGCTATGCCTTTCTAGGTTTTTATTGAGAATCATCAGGAAGGTAAACAAAAGAAAATCACAAGAGAGTAGTAAATAAACACAAAGGATCATGGGGAAGGCTTCTGTAAATAAGGTCAAATTCTTCTCTATTATTTACCTTCTGCTTATCTCAGAAGGCAGGGATTCAGTAAATACAAACAGAGAATTATGTAGATTCTTAAGGATTGCCTTAATGCCTACCCTATAAACATTTAAGGATTGTCTTTGTGCTACAGGTTGAATTCCAAATTGTATCAGCCTCCCTCCTATCCTGACATAGCATTTGGTTTATTGTCAATATTAAATTTTATATTTGGCTTCCCACAAATCATTGTTCTTTAAAATTCTGTGTCAGAAAGTTTCATCGGACTTCCTAGCTTCAGGAAATCCATTTATACTGTGTCATTTTGGGGGGGGGTGATATCTTGCTTTGGGCTTGTGTAGGGGGTAAGGTAGTCTGCTTCTTATATAACACTACTGTGGTAGAGTTTTTCATGTCTGAGGCAATAGCAAGTTTTTGAACTGAAGTCACTGCTCCAGAAGAAGGTGGGGCATCTACCCTACCTGTATTTCTGTCTGCCTTCTGAAGAGTAACTGATAGATTGAAACTGGCCACTTCTGGCTGGCAACAAAACTCCTTATCACTAGATCAGCAGAAGTTTTATCAGCCAAAAGCGCACTGAAATGAGAAGGATCATCAAGTGCAAAGACCTCAATGTAGAAAACCATTAAAATTTCAAGGAGGTGAAAATGACTAAACAGACTAGAGAAGGCAAGAAGTAGGGGATGAGGTCAGAGTGGTTCCCAAGGTCTGTTCTTGGAGTCTATAGGAATATTAGTAGCACAGTTAAGTGTTGAGCTGCTAAATTAACAATTAACAGTCCCAATTCACAAACTGCTCGAAGGAGGAGGATGAGACATTCTGCTTCCACAAAGATTCATAGCTTTGGAAATTTTAGAGTCTATTCTATTCTCTCCCAGAGGATTACTATGATTCAGTAATAGGTATGATTTTGTTACTGTTTAGGCCATTGTATGGTTTCTGTCTTACTCTGTTGTTGTTGTTGTTGTTAGGTGCCATCGGGTCGTAGACGACTCATAGTGATCCTATGAACAAAAGGCCTGAGCACTGTTCGTACATAGAGTTTCCAGAGGCAAGCCATTTTGG
>NW_006399847.1:2423212-2424446 GCF_000299155.1 Elephantulus edwardii
TTCTGTGTATGGTGTGAGGAGTGGATCTTGCTTGAGTTTTCTGCACATGGTTTTCCAATTTTGCCAACACCATTTCTTAAAAAGACTGTCATTGCCCCACTTGACTGATTTCATCTCCTTGTCAAAAATCAGTTGACTATAGGTAGATAGGATGATGTCTGGGTTCTCAATTCTAGTCCATTGATCTATGTGCCTGTCGCTGTATCAATACCAAGCAGTCTTGACCACCATGGCAGTGTATTAGGATTTGAAAACAGGGAGTGAGATGCCTCCTACCCTGTTTCTCTTTTTAAGGAGAGCTTTGCTTATTCAGGATGTCTTTCCATCCCAAATGAAATTATAGATTGCCTTTTCCATCACATTGAACAATGGAATTGCTATTTGTATCGCGATTGCATTGAACATGTAGATTGCCTTTGGTAGGATTGTTATTTTCACAATATTGAGTCTTCCTATCCATGAGCAAGGTATATTCTTTAATTTCGTCATGCCTTTTTTTGTTTCTTATAGTAATGTTTTGTAATTTTCTTTGAGGTTCTAGTTAGATTCACTCCCAAGTATTTAATCTTGTGACTAGCTATTGCGATGGGTATTGTTTTTCTTCACTCCAGTTCTGTATTCTCTTTGTCAATGTAGAGAAATCCAATTGATTTTTGTATGTTGACCTTATATCTAGTCACTTTGCTAAATTGGTCAACTATGCCCAGTAGTCTCCTTGCTGAGTTTCATATCATCTCTATATCATCTCCTCTTTGCCAATTTGGATACCCCTTATTTCCTTCTCTTGTCTTATTGCTATCACTAAGACTTCCAACACAATTTTGAGGTGATAGTGGGCATCCTTGCCTAGTTCCTGTTCTCAAAGGGAATGCCTTTAATCTCTCTCCGTTGAGAACAATGTTGGCTTTGTGTATATACTTTTTCCTATGTTGAGGAAATTCCTCTCTATTCCTAATTTGTTGAGTGTTTCAATCAGGATAGGGTGTTGGATTTGTCAAAGGCCTTTTCTGTATAAATTGTTATGATCATGCAGTTCTTTATTATGTTAATGTGATGAATTATACTGACTTTTTTTCTTATGTTAAACCATCCTTGCATACCTGTTATGAATCCCACTTGGTGATAGTGAATTTTTTTTTTATGTATCATTGGATTGTGTCCTATCTCCATACCTTTTCAACCTGTATGCAGAACAGATTATCCAAGAGGCTGGGCTCTATGAGGAGAAGTGTGG
>NW_006399847.1:2426251-2433624 GCF_000299155.1 Elephantulus edwardii
ATATAATCTCTCATTCTTCATTATGCCTGGAAAGGTTTCTTCTAATAATTCTTCCACAACTTTTTCTGTTTCTTTAGTTGCTTCTTCCTGTCTGGGATTCTGATTATGTGCATGTTATTTCTCTTGATAGTGTCCCACATTATTCTTGGGTTTACTTCTCTTCCCCTTCTTTTTGATGCTGCTTTTTGTTCTAGCAGATCAGTGGTGACAATTCTATCTTGTATTTCACTGGTTCTGTTTTCCATTTCTTCAACCCTGTTCATGTGTCCCTCCATCATGTTGACAGCAACTGAAACATTGGTCCTTATAGTTTGGATTGTGGTTTCTTGTTTTTCCAGCACCTCTAATGCCTCATTTGTTTTATCTGCATTGTTTTTGATTGATTTTTTTAAAGCTCTTCCTAGTTTTGCTTGCAGTGTCCTGTAATTCTTCAAATTTGTGTTTCACCCATTGAAAATATTCAGTCATTGTTGTCTTCCAAAGGAAAAAAAAGAGATTGGGACACACAGGAATGGGGGTCAGGCCAGAAAGTGTGAAGGCAGGGGGCTAACTGCTGGGAGAACTGAAGCCATTATGCTATGCCTTTCTAGGTTTTTATTGAGAATCATCAGGAAGGTAAACAAAAGAAAATCACAAGAGAGTAGTAAATAAACACAAAGGATCATGGGGAAGGCTTCTGTAAATAAGGTCAAATTCTTCTCTATTATTTACCTTCTGCTTATCTCAGAAGGCAGGGATTCAGTAAATACAAACAGAGAATTATGTAGATTCTTAAGGATTGCCTTAATGCCTACCCTATAAACATTTAAGGATTGTCTTTGTGCTACAGGTTGAATTCCAAATTGTATCAGCCTCCCTCCTATCCTGACATAGCATTTGGTTTATTGTCAATATTAAATTTTATATTTGGCTTCCCACAAATCATTGTTCTTTAAAATTCTGTGTCAGAAAGTTTCATCGGACTTCCTAGCTTCAGGAAATCCATTTATACTGTGTCATTTTGGGGGGGGGTGATATCTTGCTTTGGGCTTGTGTAGGGGGTAAGGTAGTCTGCTTCTTATATAACACTACTGTGGTAGAGTTTTTCATGTCTGAGGCAATAGCAAGTTTTTGAACTGAAGTCACTGCTCCAGAAGAAGGTGGGGCATCTACCCTACCTGTATTTCTGTCTGCCTTCTGAAGAGTAACTGATAGATTGAAACTGGCCACTTCTGGCTGGCAACAAAACTCCTTATCACTAGATCAGCAGAAGTTTTATCAGCCAAAAGCGCACTGAAATGAGAAGGATCATCAAGTGCAAAGACCTCAATGTAGAAAACCATTAAAATTTCAAGGAGGTGAAAATGACTAAACAGACTAGAGAAGGCAAGAAGTAGGGGATGAGGTCAGAGTGGTTCCCAAGGTCTGTTCTTGGAGTCTATAGGAATATTAGTAGCACAGTTAAGTGTTGAGCTGCTAAATTAACAATTAACAGTCCCAATTCACAAACTGCTCGAAGGAGGAGGATGAGACATTCTGCTTCCACAAAGATTCATAGCTTTGGAAATTTTAGAGTCTATTCTATTCTCTCCCAGAGGATTACTATGATTCAGTAATAGGTATGATTTTGTTACTGTTTAGGCCATTGTATGGTTTCTGTCTTACTCTGTTGTTGTTGTTGTTGTTAGGTGCCATCGGGTCGTAGACGACTCATAGTGATCCTATGAACAAAAGGCCTGAGCACTGTTCGTACATAGAGTTTCCAGAGGCAAGCCATTTTGGTAGTGGATGCCGCTCCTGCTTCTAGGCTTGTTTTAGTCGGGAGGCTCCAGCCAACACCATCCACCGTGGGTATCCATTATCACGTTTGGCACATCACTGTCAGTGTTCAGCATCACAGCAACCATGAGTTACCTCTGTACAGCAATGCACAGACCAGTGCTATACCACCTAGAAGAATGTTTGACAGGAAAACAATTAAGGCCGGTGTTACTCTGAGTGAAGTAAAAGCTATTAAAAGGTATTGAGAGGAATAATAACATGATCTGATTTCTATTTTCAGAGAATAATTCTATTACATTCAGAATAGACTGAAGAGAGTGGGATCTGTAAGAAGGAAGACCAGCTGGGAAGTTATTGCAAACAACTAGAGTTGAGATGAAAATACTTTGGACTCAGAAGAAGTTGCTCTTCAGTACTTTGGAGAGGTCTCTGACAGCAGACTTTCTCAATGCAATTCATCTTTTAATTTCCTTGCTGCTGGAATCTAAGGACACTAGAGTCCTGGAAATTAAATAACCATAATTCAGTTAAAGAGAATGTTGACATAGCATGAAAAAGACAACGTCACCAAACAACTTTAAAGAAATTGTCTGAGAATCTAGTTTGCTGTGTACTTTTGCAAAAACAGAGTAACAATTCTTTGTAAAAATAATTAATTAATTAAACAGCCAGAGGACGCATCCCTGGCTATATATTCATTGTTTAAAATATGTTCATTTGGCTGACAAAGGAAAATAAGCAAGGTGGTTATCTCATTTACTGTAAAAGCAAATAAATATATGGCTCTCTGTCAAGCTGAGGAGGAACTAACCTGTGTATTTAGTCCTCCTGGTCTAGTGTTCATTAAGAAGAAACAGTCCAAATGCCGAACTACAATGGAATGGATTGATAATTTATTGTACATACACATGATGGAATACTATGCAGCATGCAGGAGCAATGATTTTGTAAATCACTACCTAACTTGGGAGGGACTGGAGAGCATTATGCTAAGTGAACTAACTCAGTCCCATAAGGACAAATGCTGTATAAGATTGTTATTACAGAATGTGTACAAGGATCCAAGGTGGGTAGGGGAGAGCAGAAAGGTGAAGATGGGTTGTGAGGGGTGGAGGTTGCTTAATCATAGGGTTGCACAATTTGATGAGTGGAGGGAGGGATGGGTAAAAGAAAGGGGAAAGATACAGTGCGAAAAACAATGTATACAAAATTTTTAAGTAAGCCAGTATAAAACAGAAATTTTATATTTTAAAAAAAGTCAAGTTGGAATTTGGACATGTGTTCAGAAAAAAAAAGAGGCTGTGGTAGTAGGTATGCTGTGTGTGTGGTGGGAGTTCCCCCCTCTGTGGAGGGGAAGGTGCACTGCAGGGAGTGTGCACCACTGCCTACACCAACTCCAGAACAGGCTGTCCTGTCCTCCTCTACTGCTCACCCTGTGTTTGTGTTGTCACTATGTCTCAGGCTGCAAGCTGTGTAACTCTGTGTCCCCACTTCCCCAAAGAATGTCACCAAGTTAACACTGATGACTTCCTAAGCACTAGAAGGTTCTGACCCAGTAGGCCGAATCATAGAGCAAAATGACAGTTTGATTGTAGTGAAATAGAAAGTACTTTTATTGAGGGGTCAAGCAACCAGCAAACTGGGAATCAAAAAGTCCAGAAGATTCCAAACCAAGTAGTCCAAGAGATTGTACTGAGTTTATGTAAGAAAACACAAGGGAATTCAACAAAAATTCAGTAATTCATTGACATCAAGACTATAGTTACAAAGTTGAGTGGCTGTATACCTGATTGATAGATTATACATATTTCTAAAGTCCCACCTCCTGGGTCCTAATTGCTTTCAAAAAGAGGCTCCCAGCCCCCCAATGACTGTTATTAGAAGGATATTGAACAATATCAATGTCACATGCAAGCAAAATACTGCTGAAGGTAATCAAAAAATGGTTAGAATAGTACATAGAGAGGGAACTAACTGCTACAATATCAAATGGGATTTAGAAGAGGTTGTGGCACCAGGAATATCAATGCTGATGTCAAATGGAACCTAGCTAAAAGTAAAGAATACCAGAAGAATGTGTCTTTATGCTGTTATTGACTATCCAAAGGCATCTGACTGTGTGGATCATAACAAGTTATGGCTAACATTGAGAAGGATGGGAATCTCAGAGCACTTAATTGTGCTCACGCAAAACCTATACCTAGAACAAGAGGCTATTGTGCAAATAGAGCAAGGGAACACTTGTTATTGATTGCCATCAAGTCGAGCACAACTCATAGCAACCCTATGAACAAAAGACCTAAAGCCTTTCTATAACTATCATCATTTATCAAAGTTCATAAAGTTTCCAGAGGCATGTTGTTTAGGAAGTGGATGCCATACCTGCTTCCAAATGTAGAGTAGCAAAAGAAAATGGGAAGCAACAAGGAGGCAGAAACAAAGGCTGCTCAAGAAGACAAAGTATTACAATGAAATGTGCAAATGGTCCACAGGAAAGGTTCCATGATTGGCAGAATAACAATGGAGTTGTTTAAACAAAGATATAATACTGGAAGGATCACTCTAGACTTGATTTAAATATTCCTCTACTGATAAAGTGTTTCTGTTAGAACCTTATAGGATATCATTCTATAAGTGGAATTTGGTCAAGGAGGGAAGAATTTGCTTTTCTCCCACAACCAATCATGTTTGCATGTGGCCAGATCCAAGGGCAAATGTGATGGAAGAAGGGCAACTCTGATGAGGCAGAGAGACTACTACATGGTTTAAAACTAAGAAGGAGTGCATCATGATTGTATACTCTCTCTATACCTACTCAATCTATATGCTGAAAAATGTGGCATCAAAATCAGAGGAAGATTCATCAATACCTGCCTTATGCAGATGACACAGCCTTGCTTGCTAAAAGTGAGGAAGACTTGAAGCACCTGTTGCAGAAAATCAAACACTGCAGCTTTCAATATGGATTGCATCTCACTGTGAAGAAAGCAAAGATTCTTACCACTGGAATGATAGGCAACATCATGACAGATGAAGAAAAGGTTGAAATTGTCAACCATTTCCTCTTACTTGGATCCACAATCAACACCTTTGGTACCAACAGTCAGAAAATCAAGAGACATATTGCACTGGAAAAGTCTGAAGTCAAGGACTTCTTCAAATTATTGTGGAGTAATGATGTCAGTTTGAGCACTAAGGTGTGTATGATTCAGGTCATGGTCTTTCCGATTACTTGTTATGCATCTGAGAACTGGAAAATGAATAAGGATGTCAGAAGAAAAATTGATTCCTTTGAGCTATAGTGTTGGAGAAGACTACTGAACATAGTCTGCCAAGAGAACAAACAAATACGTCTTTGAGAAAGTATAATCAGACTGTTTCTTGGAGGCAAAATGATAAATCTTCACCTCACACACTTTAGACATGTTGCATCATTTCCCCATACCTATTCAACATGCATACCGAGTAAGTAATCTGAAGAGTGATCTATGTGAAAAAGAACAGGGCATCGAGATTGGAGAAATATTCACCAACAAATTTCAATATTCAGATGACACAGTTTGGCTTGCAAAAAGTGAAGAGCACTTGAAACACTGAGGAGGAAAAAGTACTGCCTTCACCATGACTAATACCTCAACAACAACAACACTTAAAAAAAATCCTCATAAATGGGCCATTAGGCAACATCATGATAGATGGAAAAAAGAGCGAAGTTGTCAATAAGTTCTTTTTACATAGATCCACCCATGACAGCAGCAGTCAAGAAATCAAATGGCATGTTGCATTGAGAAAATTAGCTCTCAAGTATCTCTTTAAAGTGCAAAAAGTAAGGGTGACTAAGTTTAAAGACTAAGGCGTGCCTGATCCAGGCCATGGTTATTTTAAATTGCTTCCTCTGCAGCTCAAAGTTGAACAAAGTTCAATTGGTGATCGAAAGAGAATTGATGTCCTTGAACTAAATACTAAATACCCCATGGACCACCACAAGGACAAGCAAGACTGTTTTAATGGAATTGCAAACAGAGTGTTCCTTGGAGGCAAAGATGGTGACGGTTCACGTCACATACTTTGCACATGTTGTCAAGAGAGGCCAGTCCTTGGAAAAAGATTCTCCTGTTTGGAAAAGAAGAGGGCTTGGCAAAAGGGAGGAAGACCTGCAATAAGATGGATTAATGCAGTATCTGTGACAATGAGCTGAAGCATGAGGATAGTGCAGGATCTGTTTGTTCAGAACATCACTGAGTTGCAGTCCATTCGATGGCTCTAACAAGAACATCTGTGTAAATGAATATTGGACAATAAATAAAGAAACAGAAAAATTGAGGGTTTTGAATTGCATTGTTGATAAAGAGTATTTGGTATAGACTGCTCAAAGAACAAGCAAGTGTGTGTAAGAAGAAGTGCAGCCAGATCATCTCTTAGAAGCAAAAAGTATGAGACTTCATTCTACATACTTGGACACGCTTGTCAGCAGAGGTCAGCCCTTGGACAAGGACAACAAGCTTGGAAAAATGGGTTGTCTTCCAAGATGAGGAGGACACTGAGAGAGATGAACTGACACAGGTGCTGCAATAATGGATTTAGGCACAGTGCATGGACGTGGTCCAGCAAGGTTGCAATCTGCTGTATTTGAACAAAGATGGCCACTATGAGATGGCATCAACTCAAAGGCAACTAATAATAAAAAAGGAACATGAATTAGTATGATTCAGTAGCAGTGGGTTGGGTTTGGTTATTTCAAAGATAACACTGGAATATGTTGGAATAGTTGTTAGTTGTGTTTCATACAAAATTTGAGTGTTACTAATACTTGCTATTGTTGTTGAGTATCGAGCCGGAACTAACCCATACCTGATTCTCCAGTAAGTTTTCAGAGTCAGGAGGAGATTTCTCAGCTTTATTCAGCTTAGCAGCTGGTGGAATCAAACTACATACCTTTGATTGGGAGTGTGGTGCTGAAGAAGAGTCTTGAACATACTTTGGACCACCCAGAAAACAAATAGGTCTGTCTTGGAGAGGGTGAAACCAAGTCTCTCCTTGGAGGCAAGGATTCTGAAATTCCATCTCACATACTTTGGGCATGGTCCCAGGAGGGACCAGTCCTTGGATAAGGAAATCATGCTTGGAAGGGTGGACAGGAAGAGGAGGAGAGCACAGGAGAGGAAGACCCCTGATGAGATGGACTGACACAGTGACTGGGGCAATGGAGGTTGGTGTGTCAGAATTATTAAGACTGACTCAGGACAGGGCATGGTTCAGAGCTGCTGTACATAGGTACTCTATGGGTTGCAGGAATCTCGACGGCACACAACAACAGAACCCTTATTAATACTTGTTGGTGCTGTGACCCTATGAACAACAACAGATCTAAATCCTGTCCTATCCTGTACCATCCACACAATCTCTGGCACACTCAAGCCCACTGCCAGAGTCACAGCATCAATCCACCTGCTTGATCATATTCCTCAGCTGTTGTTGTTATTATTATGTGCTGTTGAGTTGCTTGCGACTCATAGCGACCCTATGTACAATATCCTTAACTCTGCTCTGTCCTGTGCCAATCGCACCATCTCCAATACACCCATCCCCATTATCCCAGTCACTGAATCAAT
>NW_006399847.1:2435896-2444357 GCF_000299155.1 Elephantulus edwardii
GGATCTGACTGGTACAGGAGGAGATTGCCCCTCCTTCTCCAGCAGAGCCTCTTGTGGATTTGAATTGCGTACCTCTGGGATTGCAGTGCAGCTTCTTGCCAGTAGGCCACCAGAGCTCCCTTCTCTCTCTCTTTTTAAAGGGAAAAACATTTAATTAACTAATTTCCATGCAATTGAGCTTTGGTGGCCTAGTGGCAAGAAGATGTGCTGTAATCCTGAAGTGCACAGTTCAAATCTACTAGTTGCTCTGTGGGCGAAATATAGGCAATCCCTTGCTTTGCAATTAATTGTCTCTGAAAACCTGCTGGAGGGTCAGCTATGGGTCGGTTCCACAGCATCAGGCCACCACAACACAGGGGACCCCAAACTCAGTTCTTCTTTTGAAGAATTTGGCGTTTTCAATGACTGGCTGTTTGAGGAGCTTTCTCTTCCTGAAAACTTTGTAGTAGCCCAACGGAATCACATCACTGATGGGAGTACCCCATCATTGAGGTGATTCTGTTGGGCTCCAGTCTTGATTTTGGCAGCCATTTGCCCTTGTCTGCTCCCTGACCAAGGACTATAATCTGTCAAGGTTGACAGTTGGGTAGAAGCTCTGATTCCTCTTTCAGGTGGTGCTGACTCATACCACCTTCGCAAAATAACCTGGATGACTAACAATTGTAAAGGTCAATCTGATGCCTGTCACTAACCTTGTATTACTTTTGTGTAACTGTGCCCCAAGACCGACAGCCAATCTGAATAAAGTCAGCAATTACTCTTCAAAAGTTCTAGCACAACTATGAGATATCATCTCATCCCAGTAAGAATAGCAAAATATAACAGAACAGCAAGAAACAAATGCTGGTGAGATTGTGGAGAAACTGGAACCATTATACACTGTTGGCAGAAGGGTAAAATGGTGCAACCACTGTGGAAGGCTGTATGGCGCTTTCTCAAAAAAGTTACAAATAGAGATACCATTTAACCCGTCAATTCCACTACTGGGAATATACCCTAAAGAGACCATAACTGCCACCCCAGCAGATATATGCACACCCATGTTTATCACAGTTTTGTTCAAAATAGCAAGGAGTTGGAAACAATTTAAGTGCCCACTAACAAATGAATGAAATGGACAGAGAAGCTGTGGTATATTCACACAATGGAATACTACGCTGCATTGAAAAACAAGGAACTCATGCACTATTACCTTTTGGTGGACATAATGCTGAGTGAAGTATCTCAGTCACAAAAGGACAAATACTGCATGGTGCCACTGTTGTAAAACAGGACTGACATCGGGGTTGGGGGAAGACTGAGAAAGACAGGTTTAATAATGTATACTGCATTGAAACAGATGAGGGAGAAAACTATTTATAAGGGATATGTGATTAAGTATTTTTGTCATGACGGGAGTCCAGAGCAAAGGCTGCATAGTGGAGCAAACCTGAGGGGAGAGACTGTAAAACAATGAAAGAAGTATTATTTTACTTTTCCAAGAGTGGAGTGTACTGTGGGCGGGGGGCAGGGAGAAAAGTGCAACAATGAATAAATGGAAATCCAAAGTCTCTGTAAATTTTCATTGAAATTAATAATTTAAAAAAAATTTTTTTTAAGTTCTAGCACAACAAGGCAACAAGTAATGCCCAAGCATGCCTCTAGCCTCTGTGCACCGTTAGAAACTGTCTTAGACAAGAAGCCCTAAGAGAAAAAGAGACACTTAAAAAGAGACATCAGTCATTTTCCTACACAGCAAGGGGATCTTTTTTGTCTTTAACAGCAAACGTTTCTGAAGAGATAAAGTCTGGGGTGTGGGGAAGTAATCATGTTGGGAAAGGTGGAGGTCAGCAAAAGAGGAAGATCCTAAATGAAATGGATTGATACGTGACTTAATAGGCTTGAGCCTGTTGGAGATTGTGAGGTTGACACAGGAAAAGTGTCACTATGAATAGTGGTGGACTCGATGGCACTCAACAGCAACAACAGCAATGGTCATTTGTCTGAGGGCGCTTGGAACTTCACAACTTTGCTTCCCAAGTTGTAGGACTGGAATTATTCAACACAATTCAGTTGTTTGAGACCAAAACCGCTTCTGAGAATTTTCACAGAGGAAGATATTCAAATGGACAACAGACATATGAAGAAATCCTCCAAATCACTGTCAATGAGATACCATCTACTCCAGTAGCAGTGGCAAAAGTTAACCGGACAGCAAGTAATCAATGTTGGAGAAGATGTGGTGAGATAGGAACATTATTGGTGGGATTGCACAATGGTACAACCACTCTGGAAGGCAGTTTGATGTGACCTCAAAAAGCTGAATATAGAAATTCCGTATGTTCTAGCTATTCCATTGCTTGGAATACACCCCAAGAAAATGAGAACTGAGGTTCAAATGGGAACTTGCACACCATCTCAAGAACATGGAAACAGCCCAGATGTGCAACCACAAATGAATGGATTGAGAAGTTGTGGTGCAATTCACACAATGGAATACTATGCAGCATGAAGGAGCAATGATTTTGTAAAATATTACCTAACTTGGGAGGGACTAGGGAGCATTATGCTGAGTGAACTAACTCAGTCCCACAAGGACAAATACTATTTAAGGCCTTAACTATAGAAAGAGTATGAGGATTCAGGGGCGGGGGAAGGGTGGAAGCAGAGGGATGAGGATGGGAGGGGGGTGCGTTGCTGTTAATCACAGGGTTGCACAATTTAATGGGTGGATGGAGTAAAGGAAATGGGAAGGATCTTTTGTGAAAAACAATGTTTTCAAACTTCGTAAATAAATCAGTATAAAATGAAAAAAAAATTGTATTAAAGACTCAAAAACCTGCTTCCACTAGCTCGGGGTTTCCCACAGTTGCTCTTCTCTTGGGGAAAGGGGGGGGTTGACTTCCCCTTGCGCAGGCGCAGAGCATTTGGCGGAGAGGCGGAGGTGGGAAGTGGTCTAGGGGGCGGGGCAAGGCGGAGCACTTGGGGTGTCCTGGGGGCGGGGCGGTTGGGCAGCCTGTTGCCCCGGGCGAGGGGAGATTGGACGGGGCGAGACGGACCAGGAATTTCCCTACAAGGACTTGAGCGGGCTGGCCCCGCCCATCCCGGACGCTGGGCGGTGCAGAGGGGACCAGACTGAACCAACTGTGAAGCAAGGAGAAGGGGTGTGAAGGTTTACACGTTCACTGTAGACGCAAAAATAGAAGGAAACTCGGTAACTGGACCCACGCACCATCACAAAAGTACTTTTGTTCTAAGTCGTCCAGTTTGTACTTCCTTTGCCTCCCGTAGGTCAGAAGATACCTGCGGACCACTTGCCACTCCCTCCCTCTCGCCCTTGCTTGGAGTTAGGGCCATGCCTCTCGCCAATAATGGTGACCAGCTTCCTTCCGGTGTTGTAAAGGGGGCGCCAAGTGCTGGGTGTCAGCGCTTCCGGGTGAGCAGGGTGTGGTGATCGCGGCGCGCGGACAGTGCGGACGCGGCTGGACAGTGGCCCGAGCCCTTGGATTCTTCCGGCGGCGCAGGTGAGCGTGCGCGCGGACAGGCTCGTGGGAGCCTCTGGGGCCGGTCCCCTGGTGAGGCTGTGCTCGGCGCCGGGGCGCACCTGGGCAGGTGTTCCAGCGCGTTCCCGAGCTCGGGAGACAGTGTGGGGATCCGTGAAGTGCACCTTTCTCTATACCTGGACTCCGGAAGTTTAGCCGAGCTTACTGGCGCACGGGCTTGGGCGACTGCCTGGACCGCAACACCTGAGTCCCCGGCCCGACTCCGGGACCGTCCAGTTGGTAACGCAGACTTAAGGGATTGGAGAGAGTTTGCGTAAAACCTATAGCTTAGCGTCCTTCCTGCTGCTGCTCTTGCAGCTGTGTGCCTGCGTTTAGGAGGAATAACCAATTCAAATTGGGAGCTAAGCCTGTTTAATATACGCCTCAGTAAAAGGAACGTTTACAAAAGTGGTATTTGGACACGGGGAGACTTGGGGTTTGATTTTATATCTACAAGTGAAGGAAGCAAATATTTCTTAATTACTGGTATTTGTTTCATGGCTTATAAGATCTTTATTAAAACTTAATAATTCCCCCTTCCCCTTTTCAAATGTTCTTTCGTTTGCAGGTGCAATCGTCCTGAAGTAGTGAGAACTTCGAGGTTGTGACAGTTTTAGAGATGTAATCCTATTTTCACCCGGAAGCTTGCGTAGGAAATTAAAACTTGGTTTCATTGGGAAGCACCAACCTAAAGTTTAGTTTTTAAAAATTGTGACTAAAGGGAAAAAAATATATATACTTACACTTAACTTTTAAAAATGTATTAAATGAGCAATGGATTTGCAAAACAGCAAATACTGCATGATGCATATAACCACAGTGTGCCTTGGACTATTTGAAGGGTGGAGTTAAGTATACTCTTTTTTTAAAAAACTGCATTCGCAAAAGAGGGGAATATTTCAATTCTATATAGTGTAGATGTTCCTCCAAAGGATGGGAGGAAAAGAAGAATCTACATGAAAATACAGATTCATGAATAGTTTAGACAAGTTCCTGAATAGTTATCTTGTGCAATTTACAGCCTCTGAAATCCCCCTGGAGGGTCAGCCCAACAGCCCAGGAATATTAGAGCCCTCTGGAGGCATGGGTGGGTAAAGAGTTGTGCTGCCAAACCAGGACTCATCATGGAAGAAAGATGGGCAATTCTCTCCAGTGCAATCAGCTTCTGAAAACCTGCTGCAGGGTCAGCTGTCTTCCAAACAGAGATTAAAGGAAAACTGGTGGTTTCCTTAGGGCTCATAGCTGACCCTCAGCAAATTTTCAATCTGTAAATAGCACAGGCGGAAATTGCCCATCTTTCTCCTTAGGAGCAGCTGGTGCATTAGAATCGCTTGCCTTTAAGTTGGCACTCAATTTCTTACCAACAAGGCTTCCAGAGTTCGCAGAGGAAACAAAGATCCAGTATTAAAGGAAACTTTGTCTCCGAAACTTTGGGCTTGTTCTCAGGAGGGGCTAGTCCTTGATGGGGGGGCAGCAGAGGGGGGTGGGTAACAGGCTGGGAAAGGTCAGCAAAAGAGAAGACTACCCTCAATTAGCTGGATTGATAGAGTGACTCTTAACAGTGGTCTCAAACGTGTTGGAGATTGTGAGGGTGGTCCTAGGAGTAGCAGTGGTGCCCAACAACAGCAAAGGACCCAGTGTATTGTAATGTATAAGAAATGAACATTCTGGGGAGCTCTGGTGGCCTTGTTGCAAGGAGCTGCAACTACAATCCCAGAGGCGCACGGTTCAAATCCACCAGATGCTCTGCCGGGGAAGGAGGGGCAGTCTCCTCCTGTACCAGTCAGATCTGATATGATGGTACACTCACACACAAAAATAATAAAATTAAAAAAAAAAAAGAAATGAGCATTCTTTGAAAAGGATACTGTATTTTACAGATTTTACTAATTTGAGTTTTCTGTAGGAAGAGTTTCTAGACTATTTTCCAGTTAGCGTCACTTTATAATTGTTGAGCTTTAAGATTCTAGGTAGAACAATCTATGAATGTATTTGTAAAAGAAACCATAGAATCTGAAAAATCATCAGGTTATCCTTAATGTGTGGGGTATGCCTCTAAAGATCTGTCTTCCATTTCATCCCCTGCCTCCCTTTCTAAGCAAGATACACATCTTTCCTTTTGTTATAACCTTAATTCTTCTTTTCCTATCTTATAAAGTTAAAAAACCCACAAAATCACTGCCATCGGACTGCCTCTCCTAACATGAAACAAGATTATGCTCTTTCTAGATCTGTAAAATTAATCTCCTTACCTGGGCCTCACCCACCTCCTTTCTGAATCCTTGAAGCTGCTTTGCCAGTTTCCATCCTTTCAAGTAATCTATGATGAGCATTCTCGCTCCCCTCATTCCTGTTCCCATAGCATAAGCAGGTACTTGACACCAACGTGTCTTTCAACAAACGCTTTAAAGACTGGCGATTCTTATTTAGGATGGAGTGAGAGGCCCATTTGGACATCTCAGAGGCATAATCTCAAAAAAAGGTGATCTTTCCAGGTTAGATAAAGAATACGTATGTTCTTATTGCATACCATAGAGTCTGAACTGACCCATAGCTAACCCTCCAGCAGGTGTTCAGAGGCAGTTAATTCCATGGGTAGAGATTGCGCCACCTCCTCCCGCAGAACAGTTGTTGGCATCGAACCTTTGGGATTGAAGCACCGCTTCTTGCCAGTAGGCCACCAGAACTCCCTAGAATACTTAACATTGGTATAGAAAGTCCTTGTTATTGTTGTTGTTATGTGCCTTCAAGTCGCTTGAGACTCATAGTGACCCTGTGTACAACAGCCCTAAACCCTCCTCTGTCCTGTGCCAATCAATCGCACCGTCTCTGATACACCCATCCCAATTACCCCAGTCACTGAATCAATCCACCTCATAGAGGGTCTTCCCCTCCACCGCTGTCCCTCCACCCTACCAAGCATGATGTCCCTCTCCAAGGACCTGTCCCTCCTTACAACATGTGCAAAGTATGTCAGACGAAGCCCCAGAATCCTTGCCTCCAAGGAACAGCCTGGTTTAACCCTCTCCGGGCTGAATCTGTTTTCTTGGCAGTCCATGGTACATTCAGTACTCTTTTCCAGCACCACAGCTTAAAGGCATCAATTTTCCTTCTATCCTCCCTAGTCATTGCCCTACTCTGATGCATAACAAGTGATTGCAAAGACCATAGCCTGTATCGGATGCACCTTAGTCCCCAGAGTGACACCATTGCTCTTCAGTTCTTTGGAGAGGTCCCTAACAGCAGACTTTCCCATCGCAATATGTTTTTTGATTTCCTGGCTGCTGGTGCCAAGAGTGTTGACCATGGAGCCAAGCAAACTTAAGTTGTTAACAATCTCAATCTCTTCACCATCCATCCTGATGCTGCTAATTGGTCCAGTGGTGAGAATCTTTGTCTTCTTGACATTGAGCCTCGTCCGTGACTCTCTGCAGCAAGTGCATCAGGTCCTCCTCAGTTTGAGCAAGCAGGATTGTGTCATCTGCATACAGTTTCATTTTTCCTATTTTTGAGAGTGATGCATTTGCTGACAGCCTGTTAAGTAGACAGCAGTGATCTGGAACCCTAACAGGGACACAGTTAGATATATCTCCTCCTTGAGATTTTGCCAGGTTCTGATGTGACTTCCTCTCACCATGTTTATTCCACTCATTCTTGTAAGTTTGGCAGGAAAAAAATAAACCACAACTTCCTTCTTCTGGAACAGCTGACTGTGAAGCTGCTCTGCCCTCCTTGCCTCAGAAGCTCCCCATGTCGCCTGGGAGGAGATAGACCAGTAATCTGAATACAACATCCTTGACAAAGGACAAGCAGGGGAAGTAACTACCCAGTGCTATACCTCTGGTTCGAGAATTAGGCAAAACCTTAAATCTGTTAGTTCTAGAGACCCTTGTAGGTGAGCTCTGGTGGCCTAGTGGCAGGAAACTGCACTGCAATCCCAGAGGTGAGCAGTTCAAATCCACCAGATGCTCTGCTGAAGGAGGACCAATTGCCTCCTGTACCAGTCAGATCCAATTTGACGGTACACACATAAAAAGAATAAATAAATTAAAAAAAAAGACCCTTGTAGCTGTTAAAGGACTACAATATAGGCTCTTTTAAGATCCCCCCCCCCGCCTTTTTCTTTTTTTTTTACTGTGGAAAAGATTTATTAGTCTGTACAAGTTGGGTTTGGTTGGCTACTTGTTATAGTGAATTATCAAGACTTTCATTGCAATAGTAGGCTCCCATGCAAATAAAAATCTGGAAGACTTTCTCAAATTGTCATTTAGTGGATTTTTTTCCTATTTCTCAAAACATAGAAATAGGGGTTTCTGACTACTATCTAGCCATTTACAGAGGTCAAAAGATACATTAAAAAACATAAAGTTAACGACTGATGAACGTGTATGAAAAAAGGAAGTTGATTTTGACAGTTGTAAGAATTACATGAGTTACAGTAAACATGTAACTTCATGTCCTTCTGAAATTAAATGGAGGAAAATCTTTACGATCACCCTGCCAACCACAACATGACTAAAAATGCATATAAAGGGGCCATGAATCCAACATACATACCACAGAATTAAAACCCTAGTTATTATGTAAATTTAAAAGTAAGCTCAAACTTCTTTAACATATCACTGCTAGTTTAGAAGCATCACTAGAACAAATAGATTTAATTATAAATTGGCTGGGGCTTTCCATAATGAAACTCTTAATAATAAAACAGAATCTGTCGGCAAACATCCTATAAAAGCATGCTCTTTGTATTGGCAATTTGCCAGATTTGATGATCTAAGTATACTTCGTAGTGTTTCAGGAGTTCTAGATACCAAATAATTCAATAGTTAATAGGAGTATTTGATTCACTGTTGGTGGGAGTGTAAAATGGTGCAACCCCTGTGGAAAGCAGTATGGCGCTTTCTCAAAAAGTTGCAAATAGAGATACCATTTGACCC
>NW_006399847.1:2445287-2446788 GCF_000299155.1 Elephantulus edwardii
AGCCCAAAATCTCTGTAAATGTTTATGAAAATTAATAAAATATAATTATAGGGAAAAAAATAGGAGTATTTGAGGAAAAAAGGAGATTAAAAGCAGACCTTGTATCAACATACAAGATAGTTGTGTTTTTAAAAAATTACATGTTAAATGTAAATCATAAAATCAAATGTACCTATAAAGGTACACCTATTTTATGTTACACACAAAAAAACTGTAGACTACAAACTGCATGCTTGCTATAACATGTTACTGGGAAGGCCAATGAGTGGAATTTCCTGCAATTATTTATCATCATGATAGAAAACAAATATGTGCAAACTGCGAGGTTCCAAAAATAGCAGTAAAAGAGTTTATATACTGAAAGATGTCACTGAGCAAATATGCAAGAGATGGAATTTCCCAGAGTTTATAACACAGAACAGTAAACACCGCATGTTCCTCCTCCATGGCCTTCTTCTCTTTGTGACGATTTTACTCCTTTATTCTCGTTCTCAGTTTCCCACAGTCCAGGGGTTTGAATGATCTTTTCAACTAGTTCCTCAAAGGCACGTTGTACACCATCCGTGGTTTTTGCACTTGCCTCAATAAATGACATAGAATGCTCCCATGCAAATTTCAGGCCTTCATTTCTATCAACTTCACTGTTTTCCTTATCAATTTTATTTCCAACTAACATGTTTACTATGTCATTTCTCTTGAAGTGTTTCCAGTTAATTTAACCAGCTATCAAGTTTAACAAAGGTGTCTCTTTTTGTAACATCATCGACTAATATAACACCCTTTGCACCTCTGTAATAACTGGGAGTTAATGTTCTGAACCTCTTCCGACCAGCAGTATCCCGTATTGCCAAGTTTAGCATTGTTTCCTTCCATTGAAATTGTTTTCACCTTAAAGTCAATGCCTGTTGTTGCTGTAAGCTCTGGATCAAAAGTGTCATCTGTGAACCTCAAGAGCAGGCTGGACTTGCCCAGCCTGCTGTCGCCAATTATGAGGATCTTAAGGGTGGTCAGCACGTCCTCGTCCATCCTGACCCAGCTCAGCTCCTACCCAGCTGGCCGCCTGGGTTTTCCTCTCTACCCTTAACCAGCCCTTTTCTCTCCTGTTTTAGAAGCTTACAAAAGTGAATTCACAGTGTCTGTCAGTTATGCACCTCTTATTCCTCCCCTCCTCCACCCATTATTGTCACATACGTGTTGTTTTAGCTTCAGTCATAGCTCTGGAATGAGAATGATGTGACATATTTCCTGAGCTGAAAGAGTCATCTCCAGTTTTTATAGATGCCTCTTTAGCCTTCTTTTTAAGCTCCTTGTAGTTAGAACACTTGCCTTACATTTCTTAAATCATAAATAGAATTAAACACGAGTGATGTTTAATGTACATTAGCATAATTAACTTACCATACTGAAGTTTGATGATTAAGTACTGAAAAGTCTACGTGAGACCAGAGTCATTGCTAGGGGTGAGTGGGGAAAGGGCTTTATCACTTTTTTTAAAATTTTA
>NW_006399847.1:2448298-2459775 GCF_000299155.1 Elephantulus edwardii
AAGAATGATATCTTTCTCCAGAGACTAGAAAATGTATCCAAAGGACATAAGACCAAGTCTCTTCCAAGGAGCTTTTTGGGATATTGCCTCCAGTTATTTCCAGAATAAAGCATTTTTTGATGGCTTCCGTGGGGTTGTGAAGGTTAACCTCCTAAATGGTGATGAAAAGAAACTAGAATCATAGGGAAGGAGGAACTTAACAGAAATTCTCAGGCCATGTAAGCAGCACATTCCAGTCCTTAAATTGGAATTTGTGGCTATCCATGTGGGGTTTCTTTCTAAAATCCGAGAACAAGCTTATTTTAAAAGTTAAAGCAGAGTTTTTCTAATAATCTCTAAAATGGAATTTATTTCTTGCTGATGGGGGTAGAATCCGAGGAAAGAATACGCAATAGATTGTTTAACTCATAAGAAACTTATTCACAGGGTCACTTTGGAGTGCTGTGATCGAGGTAGCTCATTCGGTGCCATCCACACACTTATTTTTAGAGCAAGGGCATGGTGATGTGCGATATCATAGCTGAGTGTTGTTTTCAGAACGTAAGTTTTAAAATTGTTATCCTGGTCAGAGAGTGAAATCAGTAGTGCCTATTTTAGACCAGCTTGGAAAAATATAACTCAGTACATTGTAGCTTGCTGGCTAGTTGTTTTGCAGACTACCATCTCCACCTCAACTCTAAAGAATGGTATGGTAAAATCTTATTTGCTGGGGACTGTAGGATTTTAGACTGTAGGATTTGTTGAGTATCAAGAGGACAAATGCCTTTCATTTTAGTTCTTTTTAGATAATTTCATTTTAATTTTTTTTATGGAAACAAATTTTATATTAGTAGAGAGAAAGTGTAGTGTTATACTTAAGACATTTCTAAACAGGTGTTTGCTTGTTTTTAGTATTGCTCTATACAGGAAATTCATTTGAGTAGAGTGGAAATGTCTATAAAACTTAATTTTAGGTAAATTAACTTGAGGTTTTGATACTTTAAAATTAGCCTTTCAACAAATATCTGTTTAAACTGCATTGATTCCAGAGTTTAGAGTTCAGAAAGAAAGAAAGAAATGTTAGTGGAAAAGTGGCAGAGTGGTATTTGACAGTAGAGGGTAGGAGATGAAGACCTGGCAGTTTGCCTTTCACTACTTCACGCTGCGTCCACAGTCGCCTGGGAGAGTTAGTTTAGGCCAGTGCTGCAGGCAAATTTATAGCCCTCAACACCCCATAGTATT
This sequence comes from Elephantulus edwardii, assembly GCF_000299155.1. NCBI lineage: Eukaryota > Metazoa > Chordata > Mammalia > Macroscelidea > Macroscelididae > Elephantulus > Elephantulus edwardii. The sequence continues at coordinate 2,449,520 of NW_006399847.1, forward strand.
GATGTGTGTAAAGAAGCACTGATTCTCTGAGCATGTCTCTTTGTTTCTTGTTCACTTATTGTTATGCCAATAATAAGTCAGTTATTAGTAGGCTATACTTAACAGAATTGAGATTATATACTCTTCTTAATGTGCTTTGAACTTTGAGTTGATATGGACCTTGGGTTGTAATAGTAAGTTAGTGATGGACTTTAGAAAGCATCACAACTACTCGGAGTGCATGAGGCTGGTTTTTCCTCTTTATTAGCCTGGGTACAATTAGTAATTGTTCCCATCAGTTGAGAGAAATTTTTGACAAGTAATACTGTTCTGCTTGGTAGTTCTTAGATGCATCTCTTTTATTAGTTCAAACTCACTAGAGAGGTTGATTCCATTTGCTTTTGTTAGTAATTTTTTTTTCTTTTAAATTACCATTCAAACGTAAGCAATTGGAAATGCTGACCTTGTTTAAAAAAATATTCTCTTTTCTAATTAGGATTTAACCCCCACCATGGCGAGCAAACGGAATAAGATCAAGGGCAGGAAGCACCTTCAGCGTGCAACATCCAACGTGTTTGCCATGTTTGATCAGTCCCAGATTCAGGAGTTCAAAGAGGCCTTCAACATGATTGACCAGAACAGAGATGGCTTCATCGATAAGGAAGATTTGCATGATATGCTGGCCTCTCTAGGTAATAGTCACTTTTGACAGAAATCTGTGAAATCTAATTTCTTTAAAGCCTTTTATGTTTGTGTCTTAAAAGTTCTGTGAAATGAGCTTAATGGTTTAAATAGTGTACTGAGATTTTTCAAAATTATGTTGGAGAGTAAAAATACTGATCTCGATTGTCAGGACATTTCCTTCTGCTAGCCCAGAGGAGTAACAGCCTCTAATACAGAGAGCTCTCATGGCATAGTCTGGAAGGAGTTGACTTGCTCATCCAGAGACAACACTGCTGGTGGTTCAAACTCACTGCTGCCCTGTGGGAGAAAGATGGGCATTCTTCTGTGCCATTACAGCCTCATAAACCCAACAGAGGGTCTGCTATTAACTCAGTTCCAACTTAACAGCAATGAGAGAGAGAGATTATTGAAAACTTTGCCCCTAAAATAGTTTTGCTTCCATGAATTCAAATAGCAGACTATATTAAATATAGTCTTTCTTGCCAAAATGTTTACTGTAATTAATAATTGGTATGTAATAAGAACAATTGGGAGGAGTGGCATCCACTTCCATAATAGCTTGCCTCCAGAAACCCTATGAACCTGGAGAGAGGATGAAACGCACCCAAGCATCGAGGACTCTCCTTCATAGGGTCGCTGTGAATCACCTGCGACTTGACGGCACTTAACAACAACAACAACAACAACAATAAGAACAATAAGAACAAACAGGTCTTTCCTGGAGACCTGAAATCAGGCTGCTCCTTGGAGGCAAGGGTTTTTGAAGTTCCATCTCACATAGTTTGGGCATGTTGCCAGGAGGGACCCCCTCATGGAGAGGGATAAGATGGACTGACACAGTGAGTGAGGGAATGGGGGTAGATGTGTCGGAGACAAAGAAGTTGGCTCGAGATAGAGCAGGGTTCAGATCTGTTGTACATAAGGTCACTGTGCGTTGCAAGCTACCCGACACACATACAACAATGTAATTAAAATTACAGCTTCATTTTTGTTTAGGGAAGAACCCTACTGATGAGTCCCTAGAAAACATGATAATTGAAGCTCCAGGGCCCATCAACTTTACCATGTTCCTCACGATGTTTGGGGAGAAGCTCAATGGGACAGATCCAGAAGATGTCATCAGAAATGCTTTTGCCTGCTTTGATGAAGAAGCGACAGGTAAGAAATAAATAGCCTTTAATTACAAAGTGACTTAATTTTTAGCTGTGGCAAATGAAATATGAAATAACTTAAAATATAACTAACCACCTTAGATTTATGATTTATAGCACACCTATTTTGAGCAAGATTCTGCTGTGTGTTCATCACTCACTCCAAGGTCCTTAAATACTTAGTTTACTAGTCAATAAGGTATACTTAAAACTTCTCCTGCACTAAACAGTTAACTCCATTAGGTTTTTAGGACATGTGGGTTCAATGAATAACTTCTCAGAGCAACAACATATTGACCAGTTATCTTCAGCTTTGAAATTATTTCAGTCTAATTTCTAACCTCTATTCTAAAATAAAACAGTTTAGGTTCTGAAATCAAACTGCCTGATTTCAAATGGCTACTCAGCCACATAACAATTGGGTCATTTGGGACACATTTACTTTTCTAAGACAGCTTCCTTATTCATAGAGTTAATGTGTTTAGAAGAAAGTAAACTACATAAATGCCTGATCCTTTGGCAGAAGTGCCTATGAGGAAGCCATTATAAGGGAGTATTTTCCTTATGCTGTAGCTCCATGGAGTGAAGTTTTCAGACAAGCCAGGCCTAACGTGCAGTCACTACCTCCCTTGGACTCCAGTGCCTGGTGGTCTTCAGGCTGGTGGAGGCACTGGTGCTGCACTCTGGCTGCCGGGGCTTCCGAAAATACAGCCTCATCCTAAGGCTTCATGTACCTAGTCTGTCCCTCCAGCCCTACTACCCATTACCGTCCTAGCTTTTCTCCATTTCTGCCCCTGCTTTCATAGTCATCCCGCTGGCTCCTTCCTCCTCTTAAAATCATCTAACCTCTAAACAGTTATTTCTGGAAAGGGTGGGGGTAGAGTTAAAGGAGGCCAAGGTAGCTCACATTTTTTTTCTCCCCCATGTACTGCTGGGTACTATAAGTGTGGGCAGGTGTTCCTTTTTCATGGAAGGGGATAAAACCATAAAATACTAAAAAAGTATAACCTTTCAGTGGTCACGTGACCTTCCTTTCTCCTGGCTCCAGGAATATGAAAGCTGCTCTTCCCATCGCTGAAGTTTTTTGAGTTGGTTTAATCTCTAGTTGCTTATACGCTATTTGACCTTATGTGTCATTTGTGTACATGTCTCATTTACCACAGTCCACCTCTCCTGGTCTATTCTTAAGTAGCGTTTTCCCCATTTTTGTAACCCCTGCTAGCATCTACCATTAGCACATAGCTCCATAACCAAACCCATGGCCATCAAGTGTGTTCTAACTCAGCAACTGTGTAGGTCAGAGTAGAACTTCCCCTTACAGTTCCCTAGGCTGTTGTTGTTAGTCTTTATGGAAGTAGACTGTCTTATCTTCTGCTGGAGAGATAGCTAGCTGATAGGTTCAAACAGCTGACCTTTCCATTAACAGTCAAGGACTTGACCCTTTGTACCACCAGGATCCTTTGCTCAGACCCAAACCAAACCTAACCAAACCCATTATGTCAGTTGCTTCTGACTCATGATGACCCTCCATTGATTCACTAAGCCTGTAAATCTCAGCAGGTGGAGGCTGCCTCGTCTTTGGCTCACAGAGCAGTTGATAGTGTATTTCATTTCATAATTCTGCAAGTAAATAGGGTTTTTTCCTTTTTAATTTTATGAAATTTGGAGTCTCTAGGTTTGTTATTTATATTTCTTAACAGTCCTTTAGGGAGTTCTGATGACATAGAAGTAAGATGCTGTGCAACCCTAAAGACATGCAGTTCAAATCCACCAACTGCTCCATGGTAGAAGGATGGGCCATCTCCTCCCATGCGATTTATTGCATCTGAAAATTTGCTAGAGACTCAGCTGTGGGTTAATTCTGACTCAGTGGCACACAACAATAGTCCTTTAGCAGTTCTCAACCTGTTTGTACATCAGAATTACTTAGGGAGCCCTTAAAAAAATGCCCAATCATGCATTAGGGTTGGCACTGGGCATTTTCTTTAGGCTCCTGGGTGGTGATTCTGATAAATAATAGGCTTTATGAGAACCTTGGTATCAAAAATAGAGAATTAAAAAACATGTCATAAGACTAACGCCTCTCATAACATCTGCCATATAGTTGACACTGAAATATTTTCTCATGTCCTAGGCATGATCATAGTGTTGTTAAATTGAATTTGATATATAAAGAATATTAGAAATCACTTCTTGCCAATGAGAAAACCATAATCAGAAGTAACATGCTCAAGATAACAGTTTGTTAAAACCAGACCTCGAAATTATAGTGTTTTTTACACAGCAGTGCTTTATTAATGAGTACAGAGTTTTAGCAATTCTAATACAGCAGGAAACTTACTTGCTTGGTGACCATTCATGCTACTTTAATAACTATGGGATTTCTATTGCTTAACCATCCTTCAGGAGTGCTGGTGATACAGCCTGTTGGCAGCAAGTCTCAAGGCAAAGGCGATGAGACTCCAGTGCTTCGAATCTGTCAGCTGCTCCCAGGGAGAAAGATGGGCAGTGTCTTCCTGTTAAAATTTACAGCTTCTCAACACAGTATAGGGTTATGATAAGTCAGAACTGACTTAACAGCTGCGAGTTCGAGGTTTTGAATCAGGCTTCACTGCTCTGTTCAAGCACAGGTTTCACCCCTGTGATCAGAAGACCGGAAAGTGGACATGGAGTTGAGCTTGTGGAAACCCAGCCCGCACTGCAGATATTTGCATGTTGTAGCTCTTAACACATAGGGTTAGTCCTTGAAATGAAATCTTCAGAGTAGTATGCATTCTGATCACTCTTTTTTTCTTTAGGCACCATTCAGGAAGACTACCTAAGAGAGCTGCTGACCACCATGGGGGACCGCTTTACGGACGAGCAAGTGGACGAGCTCTACAGAGAAGCTCCGATCGACAAAAAGGGAAATTTCAATTACATCGAGTTCACACGCATCCTGAAACATGGAGCAAAAGACAAGGATGACTGAACGAACTTCACATTCTGGCCAGATGCTCCTCTTTTTCACTTTTGGTGTTCCTGAGACTCAGGGGTTTCTCTTAGAGCCAATTGCATGCCCTTAGCTTTACAGCTTTTGCCTTTTTGTTGTATTTATTCTCGGCCATGTTGGGCACATAAATCTCTCTAATTAGACTGGAAATAGGACTTTTAAAATAATGATATAATATAGAACTGGAAGAAAGATCATTCTCTCATCAAAGCCTAGGAAAAATATTTTCAGATTTTCCTGATTTACTGGATTTTTACTTTTTTGGTAATAAAACTTTTAAAATAAAATTTATGACACATCACCTAATATTAATATTTTTGGCATTTTCAAAATAGAATTCATATCTTTTCCTTGCTCTTCCCATCCGCAAATTTTTTAATATACATAGTATCGATATCTTTTCTCAGACAAAATTAAACTTATATACTCAAATTGGTTTTTCCTCCACCACTTTTCAGTCCTAGAAAATGATACGGGTATTGAGCACTTCCCACTTTATTCCAGATTGTTTTCACAATCCTGTCTTTAAGCACCCTAATCATTGCTCCTATATCTTGTCTTCTAATATTCTAAAAATAATAACTCTATTTAACTTAGATACATTGGATAGTTTTCAGTCCCTTAAGTTTGGCATACTTGCCTACATTTCCTTTTTATCCTAAGATTTGCACATTATTTCATGCCATTTAAAATGAGAACTAGGACACTGAATGCAATTTTCATTTTTACTAATTTTAAAAACTGTTTTCACGCCAATGGTTGCTAGTTCAAATCCACCAGCCACTTCATTGGACAAAGATGGGCTTTCTTCTCCATAAAGATTTATGGCCTCGGAAACTCACCATGAATCGAATAGACAGCGTTGCATCTCCTTGTTTCGGTTTTTAGTTTCAAGGGTTCTATGGAATGCTTATATAAAAAGATTTGTTTTTCCTTTTGATTATATTCCAGTGTTGGAAATACAGTGCCATTTATTTTTGTCTGTATATGTGTTTTCATTAACACAATTCCTATTGAAATGCCATAATTGTTTACACAGAGAGTGTTCATGAATCCATGTGTAAGTTTTGGACATTCCTGACCTGCCCAGTATCAAAAACAGCTGAAAGTACATGCCTGAGAGAGTGAGGTCATTATTTGAATCCTAAAAATAACTTCTATTTACAGAAAGCCAGGACTATTTCAGTTATTCAAGGAGTGGCCGGCTATTTTGCCTTAAAAAAATCTGACTCATAAAAAGGTTTCAAAAAAGTTGACAATTAGCCTACTATGAGTATTTGATAATTATTATAGTAACTACAGGTTTTCTGTAAATGTTAACAAGACTGTCCTTGAACAGAGCTGTTACATCATTCCACAAACACTTGCCAAATCCCCTCTGGTTAGTGAGCCTTTGTACGAGATTAGAGTTGGGTTCCTCTTACTCTCTTCAAGATCAGAATCTTCATACCTCTCTCAATTCTTTATCTGTTATGAACTCCAAAATTTCCATAGGTTGTTTAAACAAAGTACTTTTCTCCCATGTGATAGTGTGCTAACATTTTGTTTGTTGAACTGACTTCCCATTTCAACTAAAAAACTTACCCTCTCTGCCTTATTAATAGATATTTAGTGGAGAAGCAGCCAGCCACGTTATTCATAGCACTCCTCCATCGGTTTCTGAGGAGACTGCTTATCTGTCTTCTGTAGAGCAGCTGGTGGATTTGAACCACTAACTATTCAGTCAGCAGCTCCAATAAGATAAATTTGCCTTATCTATACATTTCTATAATCTCTGGAAATTGAGTGTTTGAAACAAACCTTTTCAAAAGTTCTGGTGAAACATCCTTACCCATTTAACTGTATTGTCTTTTGGACTCTGGTGCCCAAGTTTTATTTGGTTCTGGTGGTTTATGGCTTGGTGAGAGCATCTGACTTGACATACACTGATGCGGGGAAAGGAGAGGAAGGGCAGACTATAAATAACCAAGAGAAAACTAAGCTGTCAAAGGAAGGGCAACCATTTCTGCACATTATGAGGACAGAAAAAAACACAAGAGTTAATACCTAGACTTAGTGTAAAAAGAAGAGGTAAAAGAGTCACAAAAACTGTTGCCAAGGGTGAGGAGGTTGGTCAATAGTATAAAATCACAAAAAGATCAAGTTGGAGAAAGTTTGAAATGAGACTTTAAGCTCTTCAGGTACAGTCACCTCTGTGAGAACTGTACGACTAGGTTGGCACGGATGCCAGGGTACAGTTTGGGAGGGTTTGCAGGCCAGGGAGACTTCCCCTGATATCCCACTTTTTGCTTCTTCATGGATTTATAACGGTAAGTTTATAAAGTGTTGTCTTCCTTTGATTTACCTGTAAAAATGAAAGCAGTGCTATTGATGCATGGTGGTTATAGAGTCAGAACCGACTTATAAACAGGCCCTCCAGTAGGTTTTCAGAGGCTGTAAATCACACAGGAAAGAGATTGCCCATCCTTCTGTGGAGCAGCTGATGGACGTGAACCACATGCCATTGGGTTGGCAGCACTTCTCCTTAGCACTAGGCCACCAGAGCTCTCTTATTGGTTCATAATAGGATGTAATTTCTACATAAAGCAGCCATTTGGGGAATTAAGAGTAACATAAGTTTTGGAGTCAGATTTCGTTGAACTTGTATTATTTGACCAGCTTTATGTCCTTGGGCAAGTCACTTTGACATGCTTTCATTTGTAAAATGGGGACAATGACCCTACCAAGTTTGTTGTGAAAATTAGGAACGCTAAAGGTGAAGGTCTGACACATAGCAGACATTCAAATCATTACCACTCTGTTTAGAGTGTGGAGTGTCACAAAGCCTGACTGTGCAGAAGAGCTTTAAGGGAAGCAGAATCCAAGAAACAGACCCTAAAGCACAGGTAGTAGGTAATAGGATTATCTATAGAATAATAAAGATGGATAGCCCTAAGGTGCACCTGATTCAGGCTACAGTCTTTGCAATTACCTGCTATGCTTCAGAAAGCAGGACAAAGACTAGGGATGATAGAAGGAGATTTGATGCCTTTGAGCTGTGATGCTGGAGAAGAGTACTGAATATACCATGGACTGTTAGGAGAACAAACAGGCTTATCCTAGGGAGGGTGAAACCAGGCTGCTCCTTGGAGTCAAGGATTCTGAAGCTTCGTCTGACATACTTTGGACATGTTGCAAGGAGGGACCAGTCCTTGGAGAGGGACATCATGCTTGGGTGGGTGGGGGGACAGCACAGGAGAGGAAGACCCTCAGTGAGATGGATTGATTCAGTGACTGGGGTAATGGGGGTAGGTGTGTCAGAGACAATCACATTGGCACAGGATAAGGCAGGGTTTAGGGCTGTTGCACATAAGGTCGCTGTGAGTCACAGGCGATTTGATGGCACATAAAAACAACAAGCCCTCCCTTTCAAAAGAGAAAAGCAGAGAATGGTAGGATTCTAGTAGGATTTGGAAATTACAGGCAGAGGTTAGAAAGGTTTGTCACTCATAGAGTCTGAACCAAACCATAGCTGAACTTCCAGTGGGTTTTCAGAGTCTAAATGACATGGGAGGAGATTGCCCATAGTTCTCTCTTGGAGCAACAGGTGAATTTGAATCACCTGCCTTCGGGTTGGCAGGGCAATTCCTTACCCACTCGGCCACAAGAGTTCATCAGAAAGGTTTATAGTCAATAGTAAATTATTTCAAACTAGATATTAAAGAAGAAGCAGCTCTGTGACATCGAGGTGGCCAAGGGTCAACACCTTGATGAGGCCTGATGGAGAGAAGGCCTATATTGGACTTATTCCTGACTATTATGTTTTGGATGTTGCAAAAGAAATTGGGATCATCTAAACTCAGTCCAGCTGACTAATTCTAAATGCAATTCCTTTTTTCATCAAAGTAAAAGTGAGGTGGGGAGGGGAAAAAAAGAATTTAATACCAAAAAGAAAATATTAAAGGATTGTTACATTAGTCTGTTGTCTATCAAGTAGTTTATATTCCTTGAGTAGGTCCAGTAGGCCAGACTTGTATGCATCACTTGGTGGTTGAGCAAAATTCATTTCCTGAAATCCGATTGTATCTGGTTCTAGTGGTGGTGACTGTAGCATGTAGGTGCATGTGGTTCTAACCCCAAGGCCACATGTCGGTGGTGCCAGTCCCCACCGACTGCCTCAAGGGGAATAAAATGTCCCATCTCTCCCATTTTGCGTTGATTTGATCTGACTAGTTGGCAGTGAGGATCTCTGGTGGACTAGTGGTAAGAACCTGAGCTGCAATCCCAAAGACATGTGGTTCAGAGCCACCAGCTGCTCTACAAAAGGATGGGCAATCCCTTCCTGTGCAATTAACTGCCTCTGAAAATCCACTAGAGGGTCAGCTATGGGTCGGTTCCAAATGCAACAGCTTACAATAAGATGGAAGTGAGTTGAACTGCCTGCCCTTAACTGGATTGCACTGGGCTAGTGGGTTTGAACCTACCAGCAGCTGCTCAAGACAAAGAAGGCAAAAAAGCATTTTAGAATGAGTATAAGGATCCAAGAGGGGTAGGAGAGGGTGGAAGCAGAGGGATGAGGATGTGAAGGGGAAGTGTTTAGTCATGGGGACATACAATTTGATGGGGTGGGGGTGAGGGAACTTGGAAGAATCTGTTATAGAAAACAATGTACTCGAATTTTGTAAATAAACTTGGATACAATTTTTTTTAAAGCTGGAAAAAATAAGACAAGACAGTGGGCCTCTAAAAGGTTACGGCCTTGGGCACCAGAATCCATTAGAAATCAAGAGCTTTAGAGTTAATCCCACATTGAAAGCATGCTGTCCACTTTCCCCAGTTTCCAGCAATGAGCTCCAGTGTCCCCTAGATTTCTTACAAGCCCCAGTGTTCTGTAGATTTCTTACATGCCTGCACAAAGAGTTATGTCTTTTCTCTAGTATTTACTCACATGGATTTTATCATGTTTTCATAAACACATAAAGCACATTTTGGCATAGTAATTTTTTGTTAAGTTATGAGTACAGGTATCCTGAACTTATGATGAGGTCTAGTTCTGACCTCTGTCATAGTCCGTTCTAAATTGAGTGTTGTTTCCGTAGTGTAGTGGTTATCATGTTTGCCTAACATAAGTTGAATATCTCTTTTTTATATTTTCACTATATTGCCTTTTATTGTTGTTGATTGCTGTCGAGTTAAGGACGACTCATAGCGACCCTATGAACAAAAGACCTGAAGTCTTTCTGTAACTATGCCTATTATTAGTAGCATATTTATAAATCTGATCTTGACTTGCTTTTAGGGGCTGGAAACACCTAAGTTTTCAGATATGTTTTAATACACAGATTTAAAAAAATATTGTTGTTGTTGTTATGTGCCGTTGAGTCGCTTGCGACTCATAGCGACCCTATGTACAACAGCCCTAAATCCTGCTCTATCCTGTGCCAATCACATTGCCTCTGACACACCCATCC
>NW_006399847.1:2461055-2465055 GCF_000299155.1 Elephantulus edwardii
AAAGGAAGAGGAACAGTTGTAAGCAGACACTAGTAATTGGAACATGGAATGTGAGAACCATGAATGTAGGAAAATTAGAAATTGTTAAGAAATGGAACGCATAAATATTGACATACTAGGCATTGGAGAGATGAGATGGACTGGCATGGGTCATTTTGAGTCAGATGATCATATGATATATTATTCTGGAGATGAAAAGATGAGGAAAAATGGAGTTGCTTTCATAGTTAAAAAAGAAATTTCTAGATCCATCTAGAAGTACAACATTGTGATAGGATTATATCCATACGCTTACAAGGAAGGCCAGTGAATACCACTATCATTCAGATAAAAAAATATTTCAATTAGAAAAAATGGATGACATTGGCCTGCTGTCAGTTGCACTAATACTTCCATTTATGGAAGGTTCTGAATTATTCCTAGGAATAGGAATAGTGTTTCTAATCAGACAAATGAGAGGGTGAAACCGAGCTGCTCCTTGGAGGCAAGCTTTGTCTGATATACTTTTGACATGTTGGAAGGAGAGACCAGTTCTTGGAGAAGGACATCATGTTTGGGAAGATGGAGGGACAGCGCAAGAGAGGAAGACACTCGATAACATGCATTGATTCAGTATTGGGGTAATGAGAGTAAGTGTGTCAGAGACAGGTTGGCACAGGATAGCGCAGGGTTTAGGGCTCTTATACATAGAGTTGCTATGAGTGGCAAGCGACTCAATGGCACATAACAACAAAAAATCAGAAAAAGAGTGCATCTCAGATGCATCCTGTCTCCATACCTTTTCAATCTATATACAGAAAAGATCATTCAGGAGGCTAGACTTTACAAGGAGAAATGTGGCATCAGGATGGGTAGAAGACTCTTCAACAGCATGTTTTATATAGGTGACATAACCTTATTTGCTGAAACTGAGGAGATCCTGAAGCATTTGCTGCAGAAGGTCAAGTACTGTAGTTTGCTATATGGATTAAAGCTCAACATCAAGGAAAAAAAAAAGATTCTCACAACTGGGCCTATTGGCAGAACCATGATCTATAAGAGTTGGAGACTGTTAACAGTTGCAGCTTGATCAGTTCCACAATCAACACTCTTGGCACCAGAAGTCAGGAAATCAAAAGATGAAGTGCATTAGGAAAATGTGTGGTCAGGGATCTCTCCAGAGTGCTGAAGCACAATGTTGTCAGTTTAGAGACTAAGGTGTGTCTGATACAGGCCATTGTCTTCACATTTATGCTATACATTTACTTTGTATGAGCCTTTTACAGACTGGAACACTATAGTACATTTTGCTAACTAAATAGTTCACAAAAAAAAAATCTCAATTGTAATTCATGATAACTCAAATATGCCATAAATTAGGGACTACCTTTTTTCCTTTTATTTATTACCTTTTAATTGTTTCCCAAGTAATAGATTTTTCAATATCCATCTGTTTAATGTATGAGTTTGTTTTTTTAATAGATGGTAATATTCCTCAGATTTCTTTTTAGAGCAAGTTTGCCCAACAGAACTTCTGTAGTGTTGAAAATGCTTTCTGTGTTGCACAATAAAGATACTAGTTATATATAGCTATTGAACACTTAAAATGTGCCTAACAGAACAAAGCAATAAAATGCTGCCTTTGAAATAGCCGAACACAGTAATTTCATTGAACAGCACAGTTTTGGAAATTTAACTATGGAGAGCAAAGTCAAAATACAATTACATGACTCAGTGATGAACTGAAATATTGAGAGAGCATATAAAATGGTGAAAGGCAGCTCCTAAAACTTTCTAATGCAGGAGGGTAGGAGAGGCTGTATTAGGTCAAAGGGCAAACTAGAGCTAGGGGAAAAGAGTAAATGTTTGAGAACTTAGTGGCTTCTCAGAAACTGCTGTTCAGACACTGCTGAGAAAATGTACTCATTTCCAAACAAGACTTAGGGCAGGGCGACTGGGACTGCTGTGCCACCTGGGTGGTTTCCAGAAACAGAAATTTTCACCCCAAGAACTAAATCTGTCTATCTGGGACAAGGGTCCAGGATGTTTTAACAAGCCCTGTTGTTATTATGTGCTGTCGAGTTTTACCTGCGACTCATCTATGTACAACAACACCTACTATCAAATTACCCCAGTCACTGAATCAATGCACCTCATCGAGGGTCTTGTGTTGTGTCTCCACCCTCCCAAGCATGATATCCCTCTCCAAGGACTGGTCCCTCCTTGCAGCAGGTTCATAATATGTCAAACAAAGCTTTAGAATTCTTGCCTCCAAGGAGCAGCCTAGTCTCACCCTCTCCAGGATGAACCTGCTTGTCTTCTTAGCAGTCATGGTATATTCAATACTTTTCATCAACACCACAGCTCAAAAGCATCAATTCTCCTATCATCCCTAGGTATCCCTAGATTGTTTTAACAGCTTTAGTTTGCTTGGCTCCACAATCAACACTCTTGGCACCAGCAGCCAGGAGATTAAAAGACGTATTACATTGGGAAAGTCTGCTGTCAGAGACCTCTCCAAAGTATTGAAGAGCAACGATGTCAGTTAGGAGACTGAGGTGTGCCTGATACAGGCCATGGTCTTTGCAACAAGCCCTGTAGGTTATTCTAACTGCTACTATAGAGTTCTGAACTAGTTATCGAGTTCTAACCATCGATGAATTTCACATCAAAGTTGTCTGTAAGGTAAACTCCCTAAGAGAAAAAGACGTTGACTCACTCATTTATCCTCCCGGATTCTGGCACATCATTAAGTGACAAGAGCACTCCATGTGAGTTTATTATCAAGTTGAGCATTGTCCCAAAGTAGTGCTGTTCATTATTTTGAGGTAAGGCAACTATTCTCAAGATTATAATCTAGAACAAAATCTGAACTCCACCAAGGATCATACGTGTGTGTACTGCACATATACAGGCAATTTTCATGCCTTCTACTTAATGACATAACTAAGCAAAAACACTTGAAAACAAACCCAATGAGGTGGAGTCTGAACGGACTCATAGCTAACCCTCCAGCAGGTTTTCAGAGACTGTCAATTGAAAGGGAGGGTGCCCACCTTTCTCCAGTGGAGCAGCTGGTGGATCCAAACACCTGTTCTGAGTGACAGCAGAATTAGACCACCAGAATCGACATTTGAACAAAACTTGTGCTAACAAGGAAAATAAGTCATGAACTGTCGCCAAGCCTGCCATGGCGTGGCTTCCACCACGTAAGAGGCCATAGAGTGCAGAGAACTGCCCTTCTGTAAGGCTGTAAAACTTCGTGAAAACACGCTGCCTAGAAGGGGGCTCCACCCATTAGGTTAACAACCAAGCACTTTGACCACTGCACCCACCAGGGCGCGCAAAGCCTGCTGGAAACCAAATCCACAGGCAACCGATGGATTTCCTCTCTATTTAAGGTGCCTGAATATAAACTCAGGGCCGGACAGAACTACCTAAGGTTTCCAAGGCTGTGAAGAATTAGACATCTTTAGAGAAACACTGCCACCTCTTCCTCCTTCGGATCAAGAGGGTTCCAGCAGCCGGTTTGGGGTTAGCGGCCAGCGCCCTTGAGCACCGCGCCACCAGGACTCCGTGAATCCTCCTCCTAAGGGCCCTGTGAATCTAATAATTCTTGCATCTGAAGGGAAGAGTTGCTGTAGTGTACCACCGAGTCGGAACCGACCCAGGGCTGAAGACAGTAAATTGCATGGGAGGAGACTGCCCGTTATTCTCCTGGGGAGCAGCCAGTGGATTCGAACCGTCTACATTTGAGTTGTCAGTACAACTCCTTACCACTAGGCCACAAGACGGAAGAGTAGGAGTAAACAGCGTAACTGGGGCTGTTATCTGAAGCGGCTAAGGTTTGGCGAAGGGGCCAGTGTCGGCAGGGTCGCCGCCCCCTCTGGCCTTCCCCCGCGTGATGAGGAACCAAAGGGCCCGGCGAGCGGCCCTCGACGGACCGATCGGAGGATCCCGACCCCGCCCGGGTGGGCCTCGGCCCCGCCCTGCCGGCCGGAATGCGGAAGGGCGCGGACGC
>NW_006399847.1:2465690-2480900 GCF_000299155.1 Elephantulus edwardii
GGGTGTTGGGGAGCCGGGGCCCACACCGCGGGCTGGGGGTTCGTGGGGGGTGCAGGAGTCTCCCCGGACCTGGTGGGTGTTTTGGTGTCCACGGAAATCATTAAAGATCCGCTGCGAGGGATCATCGATGGGAGGTTATTGTGTACAATCGAGTCAGAACCGACCCTCAGCTGGCCGGTTTTCAGAGACAGTTAAGCACACGGGAGCAGTTTGTCCCACCTTCTCCCGCGGAGCAGCTGGTGGATTCGAACTGCGTGCCTTGAGGATTGCAGTGCTGCTTCTTTGCACTAGGCCCCAGAGCTATAGGCGGTGCAGGTGCGATTATTTCCATGAGGGTTCTCACCCTCTCAGTATGTTGCATCTTCGTTCGTGTTGACTGACGAAAAGGACACATAAAAGAAATCAGGAAAAGCTTCCGGAAATCTGCGGTCGGTCGGTGGTGCCAAGGGCAGAAGCGCAGAAGGTGGGAATTGTGTTAAATATAAAGGAAAAGGTGGCAGAGACTGAAGAATGCGGCAGAGCTCAGAAATCGTTAGAAGAGTAGGTAGATAGGTGTAGGTTAAGTGGGATATTTTCGGTACGTGTTTTGATAACCAGGCAAGAAATAAGCGATTATGTAAGAGCCGTTTGAGAGTCCTTTTGAATTCTTTAGTAAGGGAGTAGTAAGAAGAAAGGTGTGTTAAAAGGATTAATTCTAACAGCTTTTGTGTATTATACCCTAAGAATGATCTTTTGGTGAAAGAAGATAACATTTGGCATTAAAGAATCCTATAGATTATCTTGTGACACTATTTCATAATTGAAGAAACTGAAACCCAGAGAGTTCAGTAAACCTGCTGCCATCTGGTTGACTCCTGTGTAGGTTTTCTGAGAGAGCTGTGGTGGCTGCTTCTTGTTATGTGCTGTGGAGTCGCCTGCGACTCATAGTGACGCTGTGCACGGTAACTCTGAACCCTGTCCTGAGCCACTCTTACTGTCTCCAGCACACCAAACCCCATTATTGCAGTTACTGTGTCAATCCATTACATCAAGGCCAGGGTCTTCGTCTTCCTCTTCTGCACTGTCCTTTATCATTCCAAGCATAAGGTCCTTCGCCAAGGTCTAGTCCCTTCCTGACAACATGCCTGAAGTATATGACTGAGCTTTAAAATCCTTGCCTCTAAGGAGCGACTTAGTTTCACCCTCTTCAGGACAAACCTTTTTGTTTTCTTGGCAGTCAGTCCATGGAATGTACAGACAGTACTCTCCTCCAGCACCAGAACTCAAAGGCGTTGACCTTTCTGTCATCCTTAGTCACTGTCCAACTCTCTGTTGCATAGCAAGTAATTGGGAAGACTATAGTCTGGATCAGGTGTAACTTTGTCTCCAGACTGACAACATTGCTCTTTAGCACTCTGGAGAGGTCCTTGACCACAGGTTTTCCAAGTGCAATTTCATCTTTTAATTTCCTGACTCCTGGTGCCAAGATTGTTAATTGTGGAAGCAAGCAAGCTGAAATTGTTAGCAACCTCAATCTCTTCTCCATCTATCATGAAGCCAGTTGGCCCAGTGGAGAGAATCTTTGTCTTTTCAATGTTGGGCTTCAATCCATATTGAAGACTTCAGTCCTTGACTTTCTTCAGCAAATGCTTTAGGCCCTCTTCAGTTTGAGCAAGCAAGGTTGTGTTATCTGCAGAACACAGGCTGTTAATGAGTCTTCCTCCAGTTCTGATGCCACATTTCTCCTTAACACATTGCTGCACACTTTTGTGCTTAGAAACACATTTTTTTGATGTATTACTGTCATTTGCGACAATGTGTTAATAAAGCCCAGACTCGAATGATCTGTTCTGCATATAGATTGAAAAGGTATGAAGAAAGGATACATCCCTGATGGCACTCATTTCCTTCTTGATTTTGAATCATCCAACATTTCCTTGCTCTGTTCTGACAACTGCCTCCACGTCCAAGTATACCATAATTAGATGTTCCAGGATTCCCATTCTTCTCAGTGGTAGCCACAATTTGTTGAGATTCCTGGTCAAATGCCTTTGCTTAGTCCATGAAACATAGACATTCTTCTGGTATTTTCTGCTCTCATCCAAGATCCATCCAACATTTCCTAAGACCATCCTATTGTGATGGCCTCTCCTAAACCAGGCTTGTATTTCTGGTAGTTATCTTTTGATACACTGTTCCAATTGGTTTTGGATAATCTTCAGCAGGATTTTGCTTAAGGGTGATAACTAATGATATTGTTTGTTAATTTCGGCACTCTGTTGGGTCACCTTTTTTTTAGTGGGAATAAATTTGGATCTCTTCCAGTCAGTTAGCCAGGTAACTGTCCTCCAGGTTGCTTGGCCCAGCCTGGTGAGCACGTGCAGGGCAGCATCTGATTGTTGAAATATGTAAGTTGTTATATCACTTCTTGGGACTTTATTTTTTTGTCAGTTCCATCAGAGCAGCTTGAACTTCCTCCTTCATCACCATTGCCTTCTGATCATATATTCTTTCATGAAATTGTTCTTTGTCAGCCAGATCTTTTTGGTACAGTGACTCTGTGTACACCATTCATCTTCTTTTGATGTTTCCTGGATCATTCAATAGTCTGCCCATAGCATCCTTAAATATTGCCACTTGAGGTTTAAATTTGTTCTCCAGTTCCTTCCTTCAGCTTAAAGAAATGCTAAGCGTGCTTGACCCTACTGATAGAAAATGTTCAGCTCTTTGCACATTTCATTGTATTACTTTGCTTTATCTTCCCAAGCTGTCCTTTGAAATCTTCTGTTCAACTCCTTAACTTACTAATTTCTTCCCTTTGCTTTGGTTTCTCAGCACTCTAGTGCAATATTCAGAGTTACTTCCGACATCCAAGGCTGTAAAGCTGAATAGAAGCAGATTGCGGCTTCTTTTTTCCTCAGTGTGGCTGGTTCATTCAGACCACTATCCCTGTAGTTTGTAATGGAATGTTTTTAACTGCTGTGTCACCAACCCCCTTCAGTTTGTGTGGTAGATGTAGGAATTTGTTGTTGTTCAGTGCTGTCGAGATGAGACCCAGTGTACGGAGGATGTAACTTTGCCTGGTTCCTGGCCACTCTCACAGTCATGGGTCACTATGTTTGCCCCACTGATGCTTCTACTGTGCTAGTCCATCTCATGGAGGGTTATCTTTTTTATTTTCTCCTGACCCACAAGAACAAACAGATACATACGTCTTAGAGAAAGTGCAACCCGAGCACCCCTTAGAGGCAAGAATGGAAGTTTCATCTCACATGCTTTGAGTGTATTATTAAAGAGAGGAACACCCTTCAACCAGGTGGATTGATAAAATGTCTGCAGCAGTGGGCTCAGGTGTGTTAGAGAGGATGAGGATGGCACAGGGCAGGGTTCAGATCTGTTCTTAGGGTCACTGACTATGAATCCTGACAGCATCTAACAATAACTACCAGGCATGATGTCCTTCACCAGGGACTGGTCCTTGCATGTTGTTGTGATGCTGGATGCTATGCTGCCATCATTTCAAATAACCAGCGGGGTCACCCATGACTGTGGCAGGATCACCCAGCAAAGCTTCCAGACAAAGACTATGAAGAAGGACCTGAAAGTCTACTTCTAAAAACTGACTAGTGGAACCCTTGTGAAAGTAGGAGTATTAGGGGGAGGTTTAAGTGGTGTTAAGAAAAAGCATTCCTCTACTAGGAGAAAGCTTGGTGGTTTGAATCCACCTGGATGCCTTGGGAGCTTTTCTGCTTCCAAAGGACCCATCTTGGAACCCTGTGGAGCAGTTGTATGCACATTCCGATCACCCTGAGGGGGGAATTAGGTTAATGCACCTGACAATAACATCAAAGGACAGGAAAATAGACATTTAAGTTGTTTCTGTGAGAGACATGAAATATAATTTATGGAACTGATAACTTTTTTACATATCTGTGCACCACAGAAACAATTACGTGTTACTACGTATATTAATTATGTAGAATGTTTTACTTTGATTTGTGCTTTGTCTTTACAGTTACTGCTTTTATACTTGGTCGTGTATCTAGTCATTTGATTTCCCTATCCCAATTAGAATTAGCATTAGTCTTGACTATAATGGGAATTCATGAGAAATTCCTAGATTCTGCTTAACTTGGTCACTGAGTTTAAAGTAACCTTCATTTTCAGCTTAAAGAAGGGTGTGTGTGTGTGTGTGTGTGTGTGTGTGTGTCTGTCTGTCTGGGAGAGAGAGGAGAGAGATCTCGAAATCATTTATTGTCAGGCTTTCAGCTTTGCATTTCTGCTCACGGATCAGCCTTGCACAGCCACCCCTCTTTATTCTTTACTATCCTCTAGTGTAGATTGACCAAAACTTATTATTAGCAAATCACTATTATCCTTTGTTCAAAAAACCTTCCTTATGCATCATTGTTGAGTGGTTCTCTTGTGGCTGAAAATTTTAAAGAAAATTGCAATTAAGAAACCAAGAAGACCAATTAGCCAATCAGACAGTATTGGGCATCAGTGCCTTTTGTTTTGGGGGTGTTTGTTTGTTTTTTTTTTTTAAAGGACTCCAGAATTTGGTGAGAAACGAAATAAAAGGAGTTAAAATTTTCTAGCCAAGAATAGAAAAATCTCTGTCAAAGCCAAATTTGACCATGGCTCTTTCAAAGCTTTTCCAAATACTGTGCCTTTAATATTAGATAAAGTTATTTCCTTTATATTAACATTTATTGTTGTTTAAAACCAGACACTGAATTGTTTAGCATGCCAAGGAAATATATTCTTGGTTTTCTAAGGTTTTGAGGAAAATGTCACCAAAACCACCGCTGTTGAGTTGGTTCCAACTCTGAGCAATGTTTCATTGGGGTTCTGAGGCTGTAAATCTTTTTTTTTTTTTTTTTAAACAGGAGGAGATTGCTCGTTTTTCTCCTGCAGGATGGCCACTAGATTTGAACTGCTGACCTTTTAGTTTCATTCAGTTTGCCTGTCTGGAATCCCAGAGCAGCTTACCTGTGTGGTTGTGCATGCAGTCCAGATGTCACCTCGGTCTGCAGGCATCTGAAGGAGGATTAGCCTCTGAGATGGTTGGCAGGTTGTTGGCTGACTGTTGGCAGGAGACTTGGGTCTCTTGCATGTAAACGCTCCATGAGGCTATATGATTGTCCTCAAATCCTGGTGTCTAGCTGTCCCCCACAAGGAGCCCTGGGGGCATGGTCCATAATGTTAGCCAAAACATTATAGCTCTCCAGCAATTTAAAAGTCACAGGAGAAAGATGGACGTTCTCCTCCCACTAAGATTTACAGCCTCAGAAATCTACTGGAAAGAGGGTCACTATGAGTTGGAATCACCTCAACAGCATTGTGTTGAGTTTGAGCTTCCTCTGGAGCTGTATCTCAAGAGTGCAGTGTGGAAGACACAGTGATGACTTGGCCTCAGAGTCATGCACTGCTATCTTGGGATAGTCCATTGATGACACAGGCTGGTACTTTTCACTGTCACATGCCATTGAACTCAGGCATGAGTTTTAGGATTCCACTTGGAGCCTGCCATGGCCAGAGAACAAGCTCAGATCCCCTCAGGGGCCAGGCATGAGACAAGCGGTGTCCATGTGTCCATCTACATGCAGGCCTTGTGGAAGTTGCTCATTCTCTGTATCCCATTGCCATCAAGTCAGGCCTTCCATAAGGTTTCTGAGGCTGTTGATTCACACGGGAGGAGATTGTCCATCTTTAGAGGCTCAGCCTTTGGGTTGGCATTCAGACTCCCTATGGACTATGTTATCTACAGGAATTTGGGGAATGGTACTAATGATCTCTTTTCCTCTGGGTTTGTCCCCTCCCCCCATTCAGTGCAATTAAAAAAAAATTATTAATTTTAATGAAAGTTTACAGAGACTTTGGATTTCCAGTCATTCATTGTTGCACTTTTCTCCCTGCCCACCCCTCCCCCCTAATTCGCTCTTCTTGAAAAGTAAAAGAAAAATTCTTTCATTGTTATACAATCCCTTCCCCCAAGTCTACTCCACTATGCAGCCTTCGTTCTGGACTCCTGTCATGACAATAATACCTAATCACATATCCCTTTAAAACAGTTCTCTCCCTCATCTGTTTCAGTGATCTATCTCATCTTTCTCAGTCTCCCCCCAACCCGGATGTCAGTCCGGGTTTTACAACAGTGGCACTATGTATATTTGTCCTTTCGTGACTGAGATATTTCACTCAGCATTATGTCCTCCAAGGTCACCCATTTTGAATAATATTGCATGAGTTCCTTGTTTTTCAAAGCAGCATAGTAGTCCATTGTGTGAACATATCATAGCTTCTCTATCCATTCGTTTGTTGATGGGCACTTGGGTTGTTTCCAACTCTTTGTTATTGTGAACAAAGCCTCAATAAACATGGGTGTGCATACATCTGCTTGGGTGGTGGTTATGTTTTCTTTAGGATAAATTTTCAGTAGTAGAATTGCTGGGTCAAATGGTATTTCTATTTGCAACTTTTTGAGAAAATGCCATATAGCCTTCCACAGAGGTTGCACCATTTTGCACTCCCACTAACAGTGAGTAAGAGTTGCAGTTTCTCCACAACCGTGCCAGTATTTGATTTTTGCGGTTCTGTTAAATTTTGCTATTCTTAATGGATTTGATTTGAGTTGTTTTGATTTGCATCTCTCTTAGAGCTAGTAATTTTGAACATTTCTTCATGTGTTTGTTCACCATCTGAATGTCTTCTTCAGTGAAGTCTGTGCCCATTTTGCAATTGGGTTGTTTACTTTTATCTTGTTGAGGTATTACACCTGCTTTTTAAAGTGATTGTAAAATTAAGTTTTGCTAAAAGGTTCAGGTTCTTTAAATGTTGGCAAGCAAATTCTGTTTTTTTTTTTAAATAGCCATTTTGATGGTCCTTGGGAGGATTAAGCAAACCTGCATATAGTTTGCTAGCTGCTTATTTGAGACTTTTGCTCTACTTAACCTTTTCCCTTTTTCTCAATTAGGAAAATTAGGCCTGAGAAAGCGAAAATGATCAAAGTTCATGCGACTGGTGAATGTGGAACTAGAATTAGGGCCTGGATCTCCAACATCTATGCTAAATTGTAGTGACTAGCATTGAACGACTCACACTGCTCTTGAGTCAGAACTGACTCGTAGCTGACCTTCCAGTGGGTTTTCAGAGGCTGTAAATCACATGAGAGAAGACTGTCCATCTTTCTCCCTCTGAGCAGCTGGTAGATTTGGACAGAATGCCTGTGGGTTACCTGTGCCCCTTTTTACCCACTGGAACATCAACTCTTGAAAAACTAAGAGGAAGTAAATGCCTAAGCAGCCAGTACATGAATACGGTTAATGCATTGGATCTTAGCTTCAACTGTGCATTAGAATGACTGGTATATTTTTAAATGCAGATGCCTTTCTCTTCCCCCATATATACAGTGTTATTTAGACAAGATGCTGTGGTGGCTCAGTGGCTATGAACTTGACTGCTACCCAAAAGGTCAGCCTTGGAAATTCTGTGGGGAAGTTCTGTCTGTTTACTCCTCTGACCTCTGAGGTTGCTGTATGGGCAGTCTCAGGCTATACGCAACAAATCAGGACCCACATGTGAGGAAGTTTTATTTCATTTGTTAAACTTCTACAGTGATTCTAATGTTTATAACAAGGTTGAAACTAGAAAGTTAACTGATTGAGAGCCATATTTATTTGCATATGGTGTTAGAACCTAGCTGATTTACTTAAAGGCACTAAGAAATATCAGAGATGGACCTGATGTAGTTTGCTCCTGTAAAATCATGTAGGCTGGATGACAGTTTTGGCTTTTAATGATTACGTTGTTAGTTGCTGTTAAGTCAATTACAACTTGTGGCAACCTTGTTACAGGCAGAATATTTTGTGGTTTTCAAGACATGTGCATGCTAGGCTTGTACTTAAAGGTGCCTCAGAGTTGCTTTGAACCATCACATTTTCAGATAGAAGTTCAGCACTTAACTGTTTCCCAATATCCCCACCCTTACCACTCAACCAGATCTTTGCAGAACTCACCCCTGCAAAGTTGGTTTCTACCCAGTAGCGTCCCTCCATCTGGTTTCTAAAGCTGTAAATTGCAGTTGGAGGAAACTGCTCGTGTTTCTTTCTCTTAGAGCTGCTGTGGCTTCAGACTGCCGGAGATGCACACCTTTGGGTTAGCACAGCTCGCTGTGGACTGGACCACCAGAGCTCCCTGCCAGATTCACACAGCCACCTGTACATGACTACAGTGCCCTTGGCTTGATTTGCAAGACAGTGCAGCAAGCATTTCTGAGAACATCCTACATCCTGCCCTAGTTGTATCTAACCTTTGTGAACGCTGTGTATACACCCTTTTGTCATTAGGTGCTGTTGAGTTAGTGTCAACTCAGTGGTGCACTGTACAAATGAATAAAATGTAGCCTGATCTTGGACCATCGTTACAAACACCGTTCATGGTGAACCCATTGTTATAGACACTGTATCAGTCCATCTTGTTAAAGGTCTTCCTCTTTATCACTGACTCTCTGCTTTACCAAGCATAATGTCCCTCACTCCTTTCATTTAAAAAGACCTCATTGCCATTGAGTTTGAGCCAACTCTTAGCTGACCCTCCATTTGGCTTCTGAGTCTGTGAATGGAGCGGGAGGAAATGATCCATCCTCTGAATGAACTGCTGGTGAATTCAAACACGCACAGGGGCACTATCTTTGGGTTCACAACACAACCCCCCAACCACACTTTCAGACATCCCCATCCTCCTTTTGTTGTTGCTGTTGTGTGCCATCTAGTAGGAACCCATAGCAGACCCTCAGGTACATTTTCAGAGGCAGTGAATCCCACAGGAAGAGAGCCCATCTTCTTTTTGTGGAGGAGCAGCTGACGTTTGCATCCTGACATTTACAACAGCAGCACAGTTCCTGAACACTAAGCCACAACAGCTTCCTCCTTCCTCTTGTTGTTGGATGTCTTCAAGTACAACTCATAGTGACCCTGTACTATCCTGATCATCTCTGGTATACTTGAGCCCATTGCTGCAGTCACCATGTCATTCTGTCTCAGTGGGGGGGTCTTCCTCTCTTTTCTTTGACCCTCTGCCTTTCCAAGCATGATATCCCTTTCCAGGGAATAACCTCTCCTAGCAGTATGTTCAAAGTGTAAGAGATGAAGCTTTGCTGTTCTTGCCTCTAGGGAGCACCTCTGGCCGCACTTTTTCCAAGATGTATCTATTTGTTATTTTGGCAGTCCGTGGGATATTCAGTACTCTTCTCCAACACCACAATTCAAAGCATCAATTCTTCTGTCATCCTTATTCATTGTCCAGCTTTCCAATGCATAGCAAGTGATTTTTAAAAAGACTGTGGTTTTAATCAAGCACACCTTGGTCTTTAAACTGACATTGTTGCTCATCAGTATTTTTGAGAGTTCCCTGATGGTGGTGGACTTGTGAAATGCAATATGTGTCTCCTGATCTCCTGACTGCTGGTACCAAGGGTGTTGATTGTGGATCCAAGTAAGATAAAATCCTTGACAGTTTCAATCCTTTCGCTTATCTAGGTACTTTAAAGATTTGGAAAAGTGAGAAGTGCTTTTATTGCTGTTGAGAAATAGGCATTACATTATGGACTATGTTCTATATGATATTTTCTATTAGTAGTTTAAGGGAGGGAGTTCAGGTGGCTTAGTAAAGAATTGCACTGCCAATCCAAAGACCCATGGGTTCGAATCTGCCAGAAAGATGGGCAGTCTCCTCCCCTGGGATCAGCTGCCTCTGAAAACTCACCGGAGGGTCAGCTGTCATGTCAGCCCAACTTGATGGTACATACGAACAAGTTTAAAGGTACAGTTGAAGTTTTGTTTCTCAGGAATCCTGTGGCTGTCAAATTCATGGCTCCCCTACAGGCTCTGGTGGCTTAATAGGTAGGGAATTGTGCTGCCAACTCCAAGGCAGGTGGTTCGAATCCAACAGTTAGTTGCTCTGTAGGAGAAAGACGGGTAATCTCCTCTCATTCAGTTTACAATTCCAGAAAACCCACTGGAGGATCAGCGATGAGTTTGTTCTGAGTTGGCAATGAACAACAGCTATAGGTCAGAGTAAAATCATACTTGTAGGCCTTAAGTCTTAAAGATGCAAACTGCCACATCTTCCTTATCAGAGAAACTGGTGGGGTCCAACCCCTGACCTTTGAGTTAACAGCTGGGTGCTTTAATTGCTCTACCACCAGAATGCCTGTGTTTGTTGTTACCATTGTGATTAAACACTAGTTATTTGACACTTCTGGTAGAGGTTACAAACCAAGACTGTGGCTAATTGAAAATGCAGCTACTTGATGAAGCCCAGACAGGGACTGAAGCATTGCACAATCCTTTGGGACTTTGTGTTCTTTTTCATGGGTGTTGTTTTGTTTTCTTCTTTTTATAACTATTATGCATACTAGTTTCCCCAGTACCGGTGAATCTGGTAACTCGTTCAGGCTAGCATTTGATTGTAGAAGAGAGTAACTGTTCAGAAATCAGTATTCTGTTATTTTAATAACATTGGAAAGTTTTTAAGCATTTTATGTTAAACTAAAAATAAGTAGGAAACACATTTAGTATAAAGTTAAAAATAGGCATAAATAGTCTATAGTATGTGAGGTTTCAGTGTTCTGCTACTAGGTGATCTTGGCTATGTTATTTCTTTTGTTCAGTTTTTTAATTTGCAAATTGGGTGTGTTAATTTCAGTGCACACGATGACCCTGATGAAATGCCGAGTACAGGAGTTAGGTCAATAAATGGCTGTAGCTGTAAGTTGAATAGACTTTTCCTTGTCCTGTAGACACCAGGGCCAGGGCATTTTTGACAGGACAAAATAGCAAGAGTACAGGTATACCAGGTAAGAAGCTGCAAGGTGCCTTAGGAAAGTGTAAGACATTTGGTGCTGCTGACACAAGAGTATTCCATGGAGAATGGCTGGAGATGAAGCTGGAAAAGATCATGTTGGAGTGGGGAAAGGCAGGCCTGAGTGCTGTGATTAAGAGCTGTACTTGGCCCTGTGGGTAATGGAGAGTTAAAGATGGTAAAGTGGGGATGCTAGTATATTAGAGATATTTCTGGTTAAAATATGAAGTATAGCTTTGAAGGGGCCAAGAGGCACGATCATTAGGTTAGGAAGCCAAAGAAATAAAAGCATAGAAGATAATGGGGTGATGGCAAGGAGAAACAAGGAAGAAATACTAGGCATCAAACTTGATTCATCCCAGAGAAATATGTATGAGTCAGGAATGACTCTTTAATTTCGAGCTTGCTGAGTAGATAGATGATAGTGCTATTAACAGAGAAAAACATATGAGAAAGTCTGTGAGGGGAAGATAATTGAGTCATTTTCAGCATAATAATGAGACGTCTGAGATTAGCAAGTGAGTGCATTTCACAGACAATGGGCCTTTGACTCTGAAGCCCAAGGGAAAGTTCAGACCTGTAGAGAGAGACTGGAGAGTCATAGGTGGAGTCAGAATGATGAGAATGGATGAGATCATCCGCAGAAAGCAAAGAGCAAAAAGAGCTTAAAGCTGTTGACAGCCCCAGTACTGGGAAGAGGAATATTGAAGCGAGTGGAAGAGATGAAAAGGGAACATTTACAGAGTAGAAAAACCAGAGAATAAATTGGTGTCTCCATGTTGATTACGGTATTTTACATCAACTAGTCTCTCCAATATAAAGTTTAGTGGCCTTCTTCATTAGAAAGCCTCTTGGTATCTATCTTGTACTGTTGTAACAGAAATACCACAAGTGGGTAGCTTTGACAGACATTTCCCCACCTCCACATAGTTTAAAAGTCTAGAAGTGCACTTTCGGGATGCTCCTAGGGGAAGGCTTTCTGTCCTTATTGACTGTGGAAGAAGATCTTTGTGTCCTCTCAACATTTGTGGGTCCAGTGCCTCATGGAGTTGTTTGTGAATTTTGACATCCATCTCCCCATGAGTCGTGTAGGATCTCAGCACAGGGACCTCGGGTCCAAAGGACATGCCCTACTCTTGGCTCTTTCTGGTGGCAAGCAGGTATCTGTTTCTCCTTGTATGTCTTGTAAGATAAAAGATGATAAACCACCCCCTAGAGAAAGTCCTTTTACTTTGGATCTGCACTGTGACCTAAGACCCCACCTGAATCCTCATAAGTTGACTGCCTGACCACATCGGATATAGGGAATGATCACGAGATTGCCAACCACTGAGAATCATGGCTCTACTTAAATTTACAAATTGTTGAGGGAAGACATGGTCCAGTCTATGACAGGGAGCAAAAGTTGTGAGTCCTTTGAGGATAAAAGAGTGTCAAAATGTAGCAGGGTGGTCTAAGAAGATTTAGACTGTATTTGACACTTTGAAAACAATTTGTTCAGTGGAGAAATAAAAACCAGATGTCATGGTGGGTTGAGTTGAGTGGAAGGTAAGATAGTCTAGAAGGCCAGGATGCTTAACTCAGAAGTAGGGAGAGACCTGGTGGCTTCTAAGGGGCAAAAATTCTCTTCACATACATTGACTGAATGCTCTTAAAAAATATTTACTCTGAGAAGTGTGTTTAAATGATTCTATGGTGGACATAATGTGCTGACACTGAGGGGTAGAAGAAATTGTCTTTTGATTTACTGCATTTTGTATGGATTATCAGAGACCTAGTGACACAACAATTTAGAGCTTGGCTGCTAACCAAAAAGGTTCAAATCCATCATCTATTTTGCAAAAGAAATGACCGCTCTCATGTAAATTAGAGCCTAGAAAAATCTTCTTGGGGGTTGTGCTTTGTTCTCTGGGCTGCTATGAGTTGGAATTAACTTGCTTTCACATAACAACAATATAATTTTATCTTCAAGAAATAGAATCATAGCGTTTTTAACATGAGAAAAATAAATTTATTCAGTAGTATTTGTCTCTGACTTAACCTTCAGTATAATTAATGTCAGATAACAAGCTAAGTTACAGGCAGGAAGGGAGGAGAAGGAGTTAGACAGGACATTATGGAGGTTACAATAAAGACTCCAAGGCTGTGTACTTGTAGGTGATTTTTTTAAGTAAAAGGGAAAAAAAGCAAATAATATAGGTATAAAAAATCTGAGGCTAGAAGTTCTGGGGACCCAGATTAAAAATCTTGCTCAGGCAGAGTTAGGAACGGTCTGCAAGACTACTCTCACTTTTTACACCATGTGTAAGTTTGGCATCCTCAGTAATACTTAAAATAGCACGAATAAACAACATGGGGAGTAAAGGAAAGATGGGGTTCTCACGGGTTTCATTTTTCTTGCGTCTGCATAGTCAACACTCATGGAAGCACTAAGTCAGGAAGTCAGAAGATGTGTTGTATTGGGAAAATCTGCCAGTGACATCTTTAAAGTGCTAAAAAGCAAGGATGTCAGTTGAAAGACTGAGGTACACATTACTCAAACTGTGATATTGTACATGGCTTTATATGCGTGTAAAAGTTGAACAGTAGGGAGCTCTGGTGGCCTAGTGGCAAAAAGCTACACTGTAATCCCAAAGATATGCAGTTCAAATCCACCAGATGCTCTGCTGGAGGAGGAGAGTCAGTCTTCTTCTGTGTCAGTTGGATACATATCAACGGTACACAACAAGGAAACAAAAAGTTGAACCGTGAATAAGGAGGACTGAAGAACTGATGTCTTTGATTTGTGGTGTTGGTGAAGAATATTAAATATACTATGGACTAACAAAAGAACAGACTAATCCAGTTGGAAGCAGTGCTCCTTAGGGGCAAGGATGATGAGACTACGTCTCACATACTTTGGGAATGTTATCTGAAGAGGTGATGCCTTGGAAAAGAACAGCTTGCTAAGACAAGTAGAGAGATCAGTGAAGATGAAGAAGAAAACCCTCAATGTACTAGAGTGACATAGTGACTGCAGCAGTAGACTGAAGATAGGAGAGGTGGTGAGGATGGTGCTGGATCAAGCACTGTTTCACGGGGCCCCTGAGAGTCAGGGCTGACCTAATGACCCTTAACTACAACTAGAATTGCTAGAATTTGTGGAAAAGGTCCTGAAAATTTTCGTAGTTAGGGTTTATTACATGGAAAGGATACAGATTATAATCAGCCAACAGAAGAGACACCTGGGGCTGAGTCCTGCAGGATTATAGATGCTGAGCTTCCTGTCTCCCTCTTCCTTATGAGTCATGGAAAGCATTAACATTTCACTGGAGTAGACTGTTGCTAACCAGCTCATTCACTCATTAATGTTAAATTTGAACCAGCTTGTAACCGACCCTCTCCGGTGGATTTTCATAGGCTATAAATCACTTGGGAAGAGACTGCCTGTCTTTCTCCCTCAGTGCAGGTGGTGGATTCAGACTGCCAGCCTTTGGGTTGGCAGCTCAACTCTTTATCCACTCAGCCACCAGAACTCCTTAACTGCCAGCCAGAGGCACTCATCTGAGTCTTGGTGTCCTGAGTTTCTTTGGAGACTCAATCACATAGACTTGGTTGATTCCCTACTTGGCTCATCCTTAGTCTCCATACTACCTGACTCAAAGCCCTGACGTCACATTGTTCCACTGTGCAGTCGACCCTAGGAGCCTAGGTAAATAAAGGCTCTCTTACCAGGTAAGAAAGTCTTTAAGAGCCTGGGGGAAAGACCAAACCTCTCTTTATTATATTCTTAATATTCAGGGACTTTTTTGAAAAAACAAAACATAACAAAACCCAGCAACTTACTAGTACTTCTCTCAAGTCCCTTGGGCAAACAGCTTGCTCTTGACTATGAAAGGTTCATATCTTGCCAGCTGTGGAAGAAGGATTGGTGACCCACTTCCTTGAGAATGTAATAAACGAGAACCCTCTAGAACACATCTCTGCCCGTAGACAAATGAGGTTACCATGAATCTGAATTGACAGCAGCGGAAAGTAACTATTTCTGAGCAGTTGCCAAGGTTGAATAAGACACTAAACTGGAAAATTACTCCCTCTCTCTCTGGAGTTTTCAGAGCTTATGTGCACCTAATAAGGGTCGAATGGGAACAAATACAGATCTCTTCCAGTCTGTTGGCTAAGTGTTTGACCTCCAGACTTCCTGGTACAACTTGGTGAGCACATCTAGGGCAGTATCTGTTAGTTGAAATATGTCAATTGGTATACTAATTCCTGGGGCCTTAGTTTTTGCCAGTTCCTTCAAAGCAGCTTGAACTTCTTCCTTCATCACCATAGGCTCTTGCTCATATGTTGCTTCATGAAATTCTTCTGTGTCTGCCAATTCCTTTC
>NW_006399847.1:2482665-2486171 GCF_000299155.1 Elephantulus edwardii
CATTTGACTGTGTGGATTATAACAAACGGTGACTGACTCTGAGAAGAATGGGAATCCCAGAACACTTGATCATGCTAATGCGAAACCTATACTTGGATCAGGAGGATCAGGAGGCAGTTGTCAGAATAGAGCAAGGAAGCACTTCATGGTTCAGAATTGGGAAGGGTGTACACCACGGATGTTTCCAGTCTCCATACTTTTTCAACCTATATGCAGAACAGATTATCCGAGAGGCTGGGCTGTATGAGTAGTAGTGTGGCATCAGGATTGGTGGAAGATCTATCAGCAATCTACGTTATGCAGATGACACAACCCTGCTTGCTCAAAGTGAGGAGGACCTGAAGCGCTTGCTGCAGAGGGTCAAGGACTGCAGCCTCCTATATGGATTGAGGCTCAATGTCAAGAAGACAAAGATTCTCACCACTGGGCCAGTGACAGCATCGGGATGGATGATGAAGAGATTGATATTGTTCACAGCTTTAGTTTGCTTAACTCCATAGTCAGCACTCCTGGCACCAGTAGCCAGGAAGTTAAAAGACGTAGTGTGATGGGAAAGTCTGCTGTTAGGGACCTCTCCAAAGTACTGAAGAGCAATGATGTCATTCTGGAGACTAAGGTAAGCCTGATACAGGCCATGGTCTTTGCAATCACTTGCTATATGTCAGAGAGCTGAACAATGACTAGGGAGGATAGAAGGAGAATTGATGCCTTTGAGCTGTGGTGCTGGAGAAGAGTATGGAATGTACCATGGACTGCTAAGAAAATAAACAGGTTCATCGTGGAGAGGGTTAAACCAGGCAGCTCCTTGGAGGCAAGGATTCTGAGGCTTTGTCTGATGTACTTTGGGCATGTTGCAAGGAGAGATCAGTACTTGGTGAAGGACGTCATGCTTGGGAGGATGGAGAGACAGCACAGGAGGGGAAGACCCTCTATGAGGTGGATTGATTCAGTGAATGGGGTAATGAGGGTAGGTGTGTTGGAGACACTGAGATTGGCACAGGACAGAGAGCATGGTTTAGGGTTGTTGTACATAGGGTTGCTATGAGTTGCAAGTGACTCGATGACACATGACAACAGCAACAATAAGGGTGGAACTGAGATTTGAACTTGACTTCCTAACTTATATCATTTAAAATTACAAGTTAAAAAAAACGGAGTGGAAAAAATAGTGGAAAATGTGCATTCACTTTGACAGTTAAATTCTTAGTAGCTTTCAGTAGAGTGCTGAAAATGACCATCAGTTCCATATTACAGAGAATTAAGGATTGGGAATATGAAAAGGTAAATAGTTGGGTAGCAATTAGATTATTCCAAAAAATTTTGCCATGAGAAAGGGAAGTAGAGATGAACCTAGAAAGGAGTGTATTACTGAGAAGTTGGTTTTGATGGTGACTTGTAAAAAGACAGCCTTTTGAACATATGCCATGCACTGACCATTCTTAACATCTTTATCTTATTTGAGTCTAATGTCACTTTGAAATAGAAAACTCCTGCCCTTAGTAACCACTGAGAAACTGGTCTCTTTACATTCATCTGCCCTTTTTGGATTTTTGTTTTATTTGAGATCATACAGTGTCTGTGCCTTTGTAGTTGACATGTTTCACTCCGCATGATGTCTTCAAGCCCCATTTGTATTCCAGCACAGATCAGGACTGCATTTCTCCTACTGGCTCGGTAGTATTCCATTTTACGTGGCAGTTTTGTTGGGCTTCATATGTTGGTGAATATTTGGCTGTTTCCATCTTTGGGCTCTTAGAAATAGTGCTGCAGTGAACCTGGGTGCACATGTATCTGTTTAAGACTCAGTATCCAAGTCTTCAGAAGATAAACCTAGAAGTGGAATTACTGAATTACATGGTTGTACTGTTTTTGCTTTTCGAGGAGCCATCACAGTTTTCCACAACAGCTACACTGTGTTCTCACCCACAGTGAATAAGGAGTCGAGTTTCTCCTCATCCCCCTCAACATTTGTTCATTTGTTTTATGGTAACCGTCTTGGGAGTGAAACGTCGTGGAGTCTCCTGGGTTCTGATTTGTATCTCTCTGATGGCTAATGATGTCGAGCACCTTTTCATGTGTTGTATATCCATTTAAATGTCCTTTTTGGTAAAATGTCTATTCAGGTCCTTTTATCTCTTTATGATTGTGTTATTTGCCTTTTCTGTGAAGTTGTGGAGAAGTAGGTACTGTTAACTTCATTTCCAAAGGTATTCTCCTGGTGAGTTAACTTGTCTCTGCAATTTTTTAAACAGGTCTTTTTCTTTTTATAGGATCTCATATACTTATTTTATCTTGCTGTTTGTATTTTTATTAGTTAATTAATTGTTAAAAGCAGTACTGACAGCCTTAATGCCTGTATTTTCTCCAGTGATTTTATGGTTTTGGTTTTCATAATTAGATCCTCAGCCCATTTTTAATTGATTTTTGTGCATGATGAGACGTGGATCCTGTTTCCTTTTCTACATGTGGAAATTCCCTTTTCTCAGTATTGTGTTGAAGAGGCTCTTTGTCAGTAAATGGACTTGGCATACTTGTAAAAAATTAGTTGGCTATATAAATGGGTAAGCTTATTTCTGAACTCTCAGTTCTGTTCCGTTGGCTTGCGTGTCAGTTCCTATACTACACTGTTTTGCTTACTTCACTAGTCTGTTTTAATTATTATAACTGCATGCTTTAACACCAGAAAGTATGCGTATTCTCTTTCTTAATTTTTTTTCAAAACTTTTCTTGGCTATTTTCACATTGAAAATAAAGTTCAAGTGTGTACCTACGCAGATGATGTAATAATTCCACATTAATTTTTTTTTCCCTCATTGACTCTAGGTTAATTCATTCTTTTTTGCTTTTGTTTTTAACTCCAGAATTAAACAGCCACCATGTCGAGCAAAAAGGCCAAGACCAAGACCACCAAGAAGCGCCCTCAGCGCGCAACATCCAACGTGTTTGCCATGTTTGATCAGTCCCAGATTCAGGAGTTCAAAGAGGCCTTCAACATGATTGACCAGAACAGAGATGGCTTCATTGACAAGGAAGACTTGCATGATATGCTGGCCTCTCTAGGTAGACTTTTACATTCTACCTGTTCAGCTCTTTAAGAATAGTGTTTTGTGTGTTGTGCATATATTCTTCTCTTTATTTGAGGCTGTTAAGAGGTTTCTGGGTCTAGATGCCAAAATGGGGCGTGACCTGTCATGAGCTAGGATAAGCCTGCAGTATTGAAGGCCTGGGAGGTACAGTGAGCAGGCAGGCTTACATTCTTATTAGTTTTACAGGATAGGAAATCCTAGGGGTCCGGTCTGCTTGTTCCTGCACAATCAGTGCTGGGATAACAAATAGACGCAGATGACTTTAATGGGCAATCACAGGTTTTATTTAGATGAGGGAGGCAGATTATTGTTTGGTTGGTTGGTTGTTGATTGGAAGGAGAGAGGAACCCAGAAGGGAGGCACAAGATTCTACACTCTATGCCTAGAGTCCACACTGATTTTACAGTTGGGAATAAAACC
>NW_006399847.1:2486376-2508235 GCF_000299155.1 Elephantulus edwardii
ACCCCAATCACCAAATCGATTCATCTCATCGAGGGTCTTCCTCTCCTGCACTGTCCCTTAATTCTCCCAAACATGATGTCCCTCACCAAGGACTGGTCCCTCCTGCAACATGCCCAAGTACATCAGACGAAGCTTCAGAATCCTTGACTCCAAGAAGCATTCTGGCTTCACCCTCTCCAGGACAATCCTGTTTGTTCTCGTAGCAGTCCTTGGTATATTCAACACTCTTCTCCAGCACCCCAGCTCAAAGGCATCAATTTCTCTTTCTATCATCTGTAGTCACTGTCCAGCTCTCCAATGCATAGCACTCAATTGCGAAGACTATATAGCCTGGATCAGGCGCACCTTCGTCTCCAGCCTGACATTGTTGCTCTTCAGAACTCTGGAGAGGTCCCTGACAGCTAACTTTTCTAATGCAGTTTGTCTCTTGATTTCCTGGCTGCTGGTACCAAGATTGTTGACTATAGAGCTAAGCAAACTAAAACTGTTAACTATCTCAATCTCTTGACCATCCACAATGATGCTTCCAATTGGCCCAGTGGTGAGAATCTTTGTTTTCTTGATGTTGAGCTTCAATCCGTATTGAAGGCTGCAGTCCTTGACCTTCTGCAGCAAGCGCTTCAGGTCCTCCTCAGTTTCACAAAGCCATTAGTTAGTTATTCTTTTTGTCTTTTCCCTTCCTACCATATTATTTTTAAAAAGGTCAGGTGTGCAGAGTATAGTGAAAGCAGTATAATGGCCTATGCTTTTGATCTAAAGTTCCCAATTGTTAGCATTTTGCAACATTTACTTCAGTCAGTCTGAACACAAATTGATTATGTTGTAGATTGTATCGCATTTTTTTCACGTTCAAAATAGCTAGCGAATTGTACCCTTTTGGCCAAATCACCACAGACTGATGGAAAGTGAAGAGATTTATCTGTGTTGTAAAGAGTGAACACTGCCCTCCATATCCTCCTCCTAGTAGATGTTCAGTAAATATTTATTGAATGAAAAATTGCAATAAAGTAAGAGGCCCATTTTGGGGTCTCCTGTTTAGGGGAACCCTATTCCTCCAGAGATACAGATTCACCTCTTGGACAGCGTCAGTTATTTTTTTTACTTTTAAAAAAACAAAACCAACCTTTGCCATCAAGTCAGTTCCAGCTTCCAAGTGAATTTCTGTTTTTAATTTATAGGGTTCTTATAACACCTTGGAAATCAACTTCCCCCTCCCCAGTATTGTTGTGTTTAAAATCTATAGGTTGAAAAGTCAACCTATTTGTAGTTACTATTACTTATTGAATTCTTCGATTATTTTGCGGCTGAAGTTTGTATTGGGATCTTTACTAGGGGTAATGAGATAGGATTGTACTGTGGTAAAATAGATGCAAAAATAATATATAAATTTTACCCACAATCTAAGGATTAAAATTTTATTATGAGCATTTTGGGTTTGGAGAGGTGTAGTGGCGTAGTGGAAAAGGTGTTGTGCTGCCAAACCAAAGGCAGGCAGTTTGAATCCACTAGGTGTTCTAAGGGAGAAAGATGGGTAGTTTCCTCTGTACAGTTCACAGCCTCTGAGGGTCAGCTATGATTTGGTTCCAACTCGACAACAATGAGTAAGTAAGGGGCTGATGATAATACTGACATGTTTCTTTCAAGAAGAATATCTAACTTAAAATATTTTCACATAAAATCATACAAATTAGCACTGGAACACACCTTAAAGTATCAGGTTCTACCAGACCATTTTACAGACTGAAAAGGGAAGTAAACCATAATGTGTTGCCATCTGCTCCTAGCTTATCCAGTCAGGGGGCAGTCGTGGGATTGAACTCTTTGTTCAGAGCTGTGTTTACCACAGCATGGGCGCTCACACAGAGCCTGGATGGAGGGGCACCCTTTACTGCTGTGACTGCCCTTGCTGTTCTAGGGCAGTTTCTCTCAACTTTTAGGGAAAAATCAGGACCGTTTCCTCACCATCAAACTGAAAGAAGGAAATGTGTTCTCTGTTGGAACTGAGATGAAAATTTCTTATTACAAGCAATATATAAAATGACTTAATGTTAGTTAACAGTGTTTTGGGGATCAGCCTAGTAGTGTTTATATAACACTGTTTAACCTCCCAGCTTCAAGTCTACCTAGTACTTTTAACCTAATTGTTCTTATAAATAACAACTTATTTTTAAATTAAAATTAAAAATTAAACTTACAAATAAAAATGTTGTACACAGTGAATTCATGGACAATGTTGTTGTTTTTATTATATGCGGTTGAGTGGCTTTCAACTCAATGACCCTATGTACAGTAACCCTGAACCCTGCTCTATTCAGAGCAAGCCTTATGGTCTCTGACCCACCTACCAATCAGTCATTGACTGGAAACCACAATAGAAAAAATTTTTATGTTCTCTTCATAACTGGTGATGACTCTTCTGATAGATCTTTAGCATTGTCAGCATGCAGGATATAATGGTCCAATATTGCCTAATCCATCATTTCAGCTGTTTGTTTTTAGTGAAAAACAATGAGGGGAAAGTATCAGCAAATACCATCTATTATAAGCCCACTTACTATTTTTATAGTGATAAATGTGAGATCTTTTAAAATAACTTTTTAAATAACTGTTCCTAATGCAAGCAGATTGAAATTTTGTTTCAAGTGTTAGTGATAAATATTTATATGTGTGGTAAGTGATTCTTGAGTTAGTTCTTTGCCATTAAATGTTGCACTGGGAATTTCTGTAGGGAAGAACCCGACGGATGCGTACCTGGAAGCCATGATGAATGAGGCTCCAGGGCCCATCAACTTCACCATGTTCCTCACGATGTTTGGGGAGAAGCTCAATGGGACAGATCCAGAGGATGTCATCAGAAATGCTTTTGCCTGCTTTGATGAAGAAGCAACAGGTGGGTGCTATGTATTTGTTTCTGCTCAGCCTTATTCCACAGAATAAATAAGACGTGTTTAAGGAAATGTTTAAAGATAAAAAATTTTAAAATAAGTGAAAAAAAATTTTTTTTAAAAAACAACACCCACCACCACCAAAACAAGCCCATTGCCATTAAGTCAGTTGCTACTCAGAGCAGCTCTCCATCTGGTTTCTGAAGCTGTGCATCTCAGTGACAGCAGCTGTCTCCACAACTTACAGCAGCAGGGCTTGTTGTTCCCATGATATTGTAAAGTTAACACTTGTGTCTCATTCACTTAATTATGTTATATACTCATCATTTTGAAAGCCTTTTTAAAAATCTCTGATTGAATGATTGACTGAATATAGAATTTGTTATTACCAGCTGAATTGTGCTCTGCTTATCAAAATCATCATTGGTTTTGTTTTTAAATTCTTTGTGGGGCAAATCTTTACCTTGCTTTTAGGATTATTAGCTCTGTTTTCTAAAAAGTTCTCATTGGGACTGTCCACCTCACATACTTTTTGTGCGCACTGCTCAGATGCAATTGACTGCTAATCCTAATCTAAACTAAAATTTACTGATTGTTGTTATGATTATTTTTTTTTTTGGTGGAGAAATCCTTTGAAATAAATACCAAGTCACCTTCTGATTTTCATGGGAGTGAATGGAGAAAACTTTTGTTGTAAGCCCAAAAGTAAGCAGTCTCATAAGATAAAGATAAAATCCAGGAAAATACTTCTCTTTTTTCTCTTGCCTTCTAGGCACCATTCAGGAAGACTATCTGAGAGAGCTGCTGACCACCATGGGGGACCGCTTTACGGACGAGGAAGTGGACGAGCTCTACAGAGAAGCTCCGATCGACAAAAAGGGGAATTTCAATTACATCGAGTTCACACGCATCCTGAAACATGGAGCAAAAGACAAGGATGACTGAACAAACTTTAGCTGAAACCCTCTAATTACCTTGAGTTTATTCCCAAGACACTTTCTCCCCTCTCCCCCTTAGAACCTGTGCATGCACGTAGCTTCACAGCTTTGCCTCTTATCCTCTCCCTTGGATGTATTTATTCCAGGCCTTTCTGCCACTAGCATCTGTATAATCAGGATGGGAATGGGGATGAGGATGTAAATTGTATTGAAAAACAGATTATGAATAAAAATCAACAAATGTGAAATCCCAGGAAAATATATCCGTATTTCTGGTTTTGCTGGATTTTTACATTTTTATATAATAAAAATGCTATTTTGAAGTAAAGATATTCTGACTCAAATGGAATATAATGACAAATGAGTGGGAGGTGGGGGGGAGGGATCCTTCAACTTCACTTTCTGTCTCCTAGATTTTCAGCTTCTTATAATGCAGATTTATTATAAAATGGATTTTTCATATATATATAGAGAGAAAGAGAGAACAGTGTTCTCTGAAATTGAAGTGCTTCATTATGCAATAAAATACTTATGCCTTTGTATTTTTAATGCCTCTGGTACATTTAAATTATTGTATAACTGTAGAATGTGTCTGAGAAAACAATCATTTTATTGATGTAAGATTCTAAGATAAGGCAAAATTCTGAAGAGCAGTTGTTTTTGAACACTTCCCATGTGAAGGCTTAGTATGTTCCCAGCAACCTTGTGAGAGATGTTTTTGTTAAGCAGATTTCAAATGGGAACTAAGTTCAGAGTGGTTGAAGAATTGCTCTAAGTTGCTCAGTGCAGGAGTTGGCATTCCACCACTGACCTCAACTCACGTGCTCCTGTCCAGGAGGAGCCACGTACACCTGGCAGGCCTGCCTTCATTTCTGTTGCTTTTGAAAATCATTACATAGCCTTGTTTAACTTTAATATCTCAGAGTAATTAATTAATTGAACAAAACTTTGGAAAATTCTGTCCTGGGAAAAAAACAGGAAAGTAAAGAATCCTGCTTCTAGAATTGTTGCATGAAGACGTTTCATGTATTTATTGTAAGGAAGGACTGAAAAGCATTGTATAGCCAAGTCTGCAGATTGATTTAAGTGCTTAGGACTTAATGCTGTGGTGTTCCGGACTCAACCTCTTTGTTGAAAGTGTAGTGTTGACATTTCATCTGCTTAGTATCAGTGCATTTACATATCATTTCTTCATTTATGCTTTACAGGTACATGCCATTCATTTGCTAGCAGTTAAAATTTTAAGTGAAGAAGCATTTCTGTCCTGTATTCCTCTGTTTCACAACTCCTACACTTATTTATCAGTCCTCAGGGCCACAGTTTAAGCAGGCCAGCAGTGTTTCTCTTTGATGGATGAAAGCCCAAGTTTAGAGAAGCACACTCATTTGTATATGAGGGTCCATGAGGGCAGGA
This sequence comes from Elephantulus edwardii, assembly GCF_000299155.1. NCBI lineage: Eukaryota > Metazoa > Chordata > Mammalia > Macroscelidea > Macroscelididae > Elephantulus > Elephantulus edwardii. The sequence continues at coordinate 2,491,613 of NW_006399847.1, forward strand.
ATCCTCCTCGGGCTCCCCTAGAGCCACAAAACCAGACTGAGGGCTGCTATTTAAAGAAAGGAAAACCGGGTGAGGTCCTCTAGACCTTCATGAATCTGGTACTTCTCGGCTAACCCAAGGCCACACCTCTCAGGTGATGTAAGAACCCCCCCCCCCCAAGCTGCTCCTTGAGAGAAAGATGGGCAGTCTCTTTTTGTGTGACATACAGCCTCTGAAACCCTGCTGGATGGTCAGCTGTGTGTGGGTTATGACTTCATAGCAATGCTGTATGCAATCAAGCCAGCAGCACCCACAACTCCTTACTAGGTCGCCCACTACCACTCCCTCCATAGCAAAGAATGGTACTTTCCTGGTTTGTCTTTTTCTGTTCTAGTTTAGGGAAAATCCCCAATAAAATGGAACTCAAAATGTTGCAGGGAAGATCCACTGGTGCTTTCACATGATACATGTTAAATAGTAATTGTTCTTCAGAATTTTACCTTACCTTAAAATCTTACATTATGTAAACAGGTGAAGTAGATTGATGTGGCTGCCATGGTAGAAATGGACAGCTGGTACGAAACTGTTGGAGATAGACATGCAGAAAAGAGATGAATGTGGCTGGTCAGCAGAGGCTGCTGTAAAAAGGTTAAATCACGATCTGAATGGTAAGTTGAATTTCAGTGAGCCTAGACCACACCTGGCACTTAAAAACAGTAACATCAGCATAGATCAGCTAGCCCAATGGACAGAAGGCTACCAAGCTGAAGGGGGGGGTGACTTAATCTGTGGCCCTACGGCCTGTCTGTCATTGTTTTTGTTCAGACATTCCTCTAGATCATATAGCCCAGGTTTACAGCGGTCACTTGTGGTTGCTATCAGGCTGAATGCTGACACTGATGTGTCAGATGTGTTAATGGCTGGTTACCCAATGCAGAGAGTGGGGTGGAGCTCCCTGATTAAAACAAGCTTGGAAGGAGGAGTGGCATCCCCTTCCATAATAGCTTGCCTCAAGAAACCCTATGAACCTGGAGAGAGGATGAGACACACCCAAGCGTTGAGGACTCTCCTTCATAGGGTCTATACTTAACAGACCACACCTGGATGAATTTGCCTGAGTGGGAAGTCAAAGGACTTGGGCAAAAAACAACAACAAAACACCATGATTTAAAGACTCAGTATGGCTGTTTTGTATGGATTGAGGTGCAAGAGTAGAAAAAAAAATATCAGGTGAAGAGTCTGCAATCCAGGCAGAGACACTGAGAACTACAGAGGAAATGACTGCTGGGACGCCTCTTGTCCTAACTTGACCCTTTGGAATCATAGTAGCCATGCCTTTTTTTTTTTTTACTGTTCTGCTTAAAGCCAGATTTGAAAGCATTAAGAAAACCAAAACATTGAGACCCAAATATGTATCACATGTATATGATATGGCAGGGTAATCTGGAACATCCTTAAACCAGTGGTTATCAATTGTTACAGGCCAGGCTGTTTGGAGTGCTGGGGAAATGAGTAAGACGAGTAGTCTGGCTCCAAAATGTGATTTTCAAAACTCTGCATCGTGTGGACATTGTTACCCCACTTAAGAGGTGAAAATACAGAGTTAACTGACTAGCTCAACTTTTGAGGCAGTACCAATTTGTAGGCTTTTCCAGATAGAATACCCTTTTCATAAACCTACAGTTTTCTAGTGGAATAATTTCTTGTTGAACATTTCTTATTTATCATTCATATGTATAAAAGCCATTTTATTATTTTAAAACTCATTTGCATATTACACATTTAATAAATCGTCTGCCCTGATAAAGCAGTTCTATGAAAATAACTTCAACTATATGTAAACTCTTAGGTGATTTGTTTTCTTAAGGTAAGTTGCCTTTAATGGCTTTGGAATCAGGATGTCTTAATGTGTATGTTTAATTTTGTTGATCCAGAAAAGCAGTTGTTGACAGATGCTGCATCTAAAAATTAACTTGTTTCAAACGATATGAAAGAGAGTCTTCGAATTCTAAAAAGAAAGCATACTGGTGAAGGTCTGGTGGTCTAATAGTAGGAAATTGCGCTGTAATCCCAAAGGTGTACAGTTCAAATCCACCAAGCGCTCCACTGGAGAAGGGCAATCGTCACCAGTGTGATTAAACTGCTTCTGAAACCCCATTGGAGGGTGAGCTATTGGGTCCTTTCTGACTTGATGGCACACAACAACTGAAAATCATGTTAAACATATCATGGGCTATCATCAGGGATATCACATATGAAACTTTTGAATGAATATTTCTTGCACAAAAAAACGATGAAGATTGAGGTGAATTTAACCTCGGTGAATTTTCAGAACAAACCCCTAAATGTCCTGTTGTTTCAGAGACAATAACCAAAAGTATCACTAGGTGGCACTATTGTTCTTAGCATTGTAGTTGACCCAGTACTAGAACTTGTGTAAAAGTATCCAAAACAAGTGTAGTCAAAGCCACTAGTCCCAGTAACACTGTAAAGTCATCCTTGGCACTGTCTGTTCTTTGCTTCTTACCTTTTTTTCTTTTTCTTTTTTTAAAAAAAGTGTTTCTTTATTCAAATCACAATCAAACATGAAACACTTTAGCTGTAAATTTCAGAAACCCAGGAGTCCATGTTACTACTGCTGAGAAACACTTAATAATCCAAAATGCCATTGTTTTTCCACTTGGAAACAGGGGTTTTTTGTTTGTTTTTTATTTCTATAAATTTTATTGAACAAGACAGTGGAAACAAATATGTAAGGGACCTATCTTCTCTGCCTTTACCACCATTTACAGTTAATGTAGCATTGTTTTTTTAAGGGTTTTTTTCCCCTCTTACCTTATTTTTTAAAAAGAAAACTGATGACAAATTTTATTACTGTGAACCTCATACTTTCTGGGTTCCATTAATCCAAAAAAGGAAGGTCTAATATCTAGAATTCCTTTTTCTATTTCTTTTTTTAAGTTTTATTATTTTTGTGTGTGTGTACTGTCAAATTGGATCTGACTGGTACAGGAGGAGATTGTTCCTCCTTCTCCAGCAGAGCATAGAATTACTTTTTCTAAAAAGAAAACAGCAAGCCATTTGCAGAATTCATTCATTCACTATTCAATCATTCATTCACTGTTCAGTCGTTCATTCATAAACAGTTACTGAACAGTCCCTGAAACAGCCCCTGACAGCGCCAAATCCCATTAGGCCCTGGTGCTTTCTCATTAAAACGAAGACTTGGTTGAAAATTAGCAGGTAAGTTTTGCCCTTGTATAACCGGAACTTCCTGTCTGGGTGACTTTGAGCAAATCATTATTACTATCCTCCTTTACAGAGCCAGTGAAACGACTTTGAAAAGTCCTGTTCTCTATGAATGGTGGTAGTGGTTATATATCATCATGGCACAACTGACCTGTAGCTGACCCTCCAGCAGGCCCATGTTTCTCCCGTGGAGCACTTGGTGGAGCTGAACGGCATTGGGTTGGCAGCACAAATCCTTAACACTGAATCACCAGAGCACCACTATGAATGATTGTTGTTTGCCGATGAGTTGGAACCGACCTATAGCTGGCCCTTCAGCAGGTATTCAGAGGCAGTAAGTAAATCGCACAGAGGAGATTGTCCATCCTCCCGAGGAGCAGCAAATGCATTCGAACTACTTGTTCGGGATTGCAGCACAGCTTACCACTAGGCCACCAGAGCTGCACACGACATGAATAGTTGTTGTTATGTGCCATCCAGTTGATCACAACTGATAGCAATTCTATACACAATAATACTGAACCCTGCCAATCTCACTGTCTCTGACACACCTACCCTCATTACCCAGTTACTGTGTCAATCCATCTCATCTGGTCTCTTCTCTCCTGCGCTGTCCCTCCACCCTTACAAGCATGATGTCCTTCTCCAAGGACTGGTCCCTCCTGGCATCATGCCCAAAGTATGTGAGACAGCCTTACAATTCTTGCCTCCAGAGCTCTGGTGGCCTAGTGGCAAGAAACTGCATTGCAATCCTAAAGGAACGTGGTTCAGACCCATCAGATGCTCCGCTGGAGGAGGGGCAATCTCCTTCTGTGCCAGTCGGATCCAATTTGATGGTACACAACAATTAATTTTAAATTTTTGTTTTTGTTTTTTTTTAAAAAAGTCTTGCCTCCAAGGAACAGCTTGACTTCACCTTCCTTAGGACAGACTTTGTTAGTTCTCTTGGAAGTCCTTTGTATGTTCAATATTCTTCCCCAGCACCACAATTCAAAGACATCAATCCTTTTTCTGTGAAGATCATGGCCTGCATCAGGTGCACCTTAGTCTCTAGACTGATATCTTGCTCTTTAGCACTCCAGAGAGGTCCCTGACAGCAGATTTTCCTAATGTAATTAATCTTCTGATTTCCTGACTACTGGTCCCAAGAATATTGATTGTGGAACCAAGCAAGCTAAAATTGTTAATAATCTCCATCTCTTCTCCATATATCATGAGGCTGTCAATTAGCCCAGAGGTGAGAATTCTTGTTTTCTTGATATTGAGCTTCAATCCATATTGTAGACTACATACAGTCTTTGACTCTGCAGCAAATACGTCAGGCCCTCCTCAGTTTCAGCAAGTAGGTTGTGTTATCTGCATATTGCAGGTTATTGGTGAGTGTTCCTCCAATCCTGATGCCACATTCTTATTGCTAAAGATCAGGCCCAAAGCAAATGGCCTTGAACAAAACTTATTTGTCCTTTTTTTCCCTGTTTATCTCTTGGAAATATGGTCAGAATTGATGATAAAGTAGATAAAAAGTGCTTTGTTTAAAGGGACTAGAAATAATTAATGGAGGGGGAGTGGGTGTGTTTAAATGAGAAAAAAGTGTTTGTATCTTGCAGGATGTCAGCCATATCTCTTCCAACCCCCACTTCCACTACAGTTGTCTCACTGCCAGAGTACAATCCTTCCTTTCAGACCATCGTTCTGAATGAACATGATGATGCACATTTCCCCAGACTTTGACAAGCAGCACAGAAAAATAATTATTTCCCCCCCCCCCCAATTATCTGAAAGCAAATTGACATTGGCTAATTCATGAGGTTGTGTTTTTCTCACTGATGTCCACATTGTGTCCCGGTGTTGTTGGTGACACAGATACTGACCCTGTTGTGGGCATGTTATACTGCAAGCGTGTTGGTTGTCTCAAAAATGCCAATTCCTCCCAAAACTGTTCTCTAAGAAGCTCCTGTTTCTTTAAAATACTAGTCTTTTGCATAACAAGTACTGCTGGAGCTATAGCACAGGTCAAAACTTGAGGCTTTTTAAAAAATACTTGTTCTGATAAAACTGCTTATTTCCTCAACTCTGCCCTCATGTGAGCAAATGACATGACAAAGAACTCAAGCAAACATGTGAAGAAGAAAAAAAAGAAAAGCCTTGATTTTTTTTTAAGGACTTAGAAAATAGTCATGTGTTCCTGCTTATTTAAAAGGCAGACTTAGTCTGTTTTCTATGTTATATCCCCACCAGATTATCCACAGAGGAGAGCACGTCCATGTGGTATGTGGTATGCTAGAGATGAAAGTTCTCTTGAGAGAGACGCAGCCACTTCTCGGAAGATAAAGGCGCAGAAGCCTCATATATCTTCCTGGATGTATTACAGTTCCTCGGGGCAGAACTAGACACCTAACCCAGGTTTGTTCTTAGCCTCTGTGGTCTCACCTGAGTATTTCCTTAGTAATCAACAGGACGCAAATAGGCTTGGTCAGCCTGTCCTATTAGTTAGTTGTTGTTATTGTTGCTAGGTTCCTGTCCAGTACGACTCAAAGTGACCCTATTAACAAACCAATGAGAAAGACTGACACAATAGCCATAACAATGGACTCAAACTCAGCATTGAACATGACTACCAGGAGGAGTGCCAACATTTCCTCCGGTTACACTGGGGTTGCTTTGAGTTACAGCAAACTGAAGCTTCTGTTAAAATTAAAGGTTCCTGAAGGAGCAAATCAATCCCAAATTAGACAGCAGTTTGTGAAGACTGATACGAAAGAAAATTTTCAAAGAGCTTTGGAACAAAAAAATTTTTTAAAAACTCACAAAAGAAATATTCTGATCAGTTCACATATATAAAACCATGCTTTAACAGACACAGCACGGTAACACTCCCTTCCTCATTGCTGTTGGAACTCAAAGCTGACCCTCCATTGGGTTTATAGTAAACCACACAGGAGGAGATTGCCTGTTTTTCACCCCTTGGGTTAGCTGGGAAACTCCCTACAGACTTGGCCACCAGAGCTCCCTACAAAACAATGATGGGAGTCCTTAAGCATTATTTTGCAAAAAGGGTGAGGCTTTTAACACCTTAATCTATAGGTATTTTGAAGACTAGCCTGGAGCATGCTGAGAGAGGAAGGGGGAGGAAGGGAGCCAGCAGGCTTCCAAATGTATGACTTTTGAAGTTCTACTTAGAATAAACAATAAAGAGAAAAAAGAAATGTAATGGACCCTGCATCTTTGGCAGAAGCCTCTCCTGATAAAAAGCACGTAATTCTTTTGAGCTCCTTCCCGATCCCCATTGTTGATCAAAAAACTTTACAGGCACTGTTTTCTCTTTTATTTCTTAGATTGTGTTGTTAGATGTCATTGAGTCCAGTAAGGACCCATAGCGATCTTATGTGCAACAGATCTAAACCCTGTCCTGTCCTGCCACTCTCACACTTCTTGACGCACTAGAGCCCACTGCGGCAGTTCCTGTGTCAATCCACCTGGTTGAGGGTCGTCCTCTTCTTTACCAACCCTCTGCCTTTCCAAGCATCATCATGTCCCTCTCCAGTGAATAGCTCCTCCTAGCAAAATGCACAAAGTGTGAGAGACCAAGCTTTATCATCTTTGCCTCCAAGGAGAATTCTGCCTGCATTTTCTCCAAGACGTATTTATTTATTCTTTTGGCAGTCCATGGATATTCAGTACTCTTCTCCAACACCACAACTCAAAGGCATCAATTCTTCTGTCATCCTTATTTAGCTTTCCGATGCATAACAAGTGATCAGAAAGACCATGACCTGAATCAGGTGCACCTTAGTCTGCAGATTGACACCATTACTCCTCAATAATTTGGAGAGGTCTCTGACTGTAGTCTTTCCCAGGGCAATGTTGTTGTTGTTAGGTGCCATCAAGTTGAGTACAACTCATAGCAACCCTGTGAACAAAAGATCTGAAACCTAGTCCTGTCCTACTCCATCCTCACACTTCCTGACACGAAAGAGCCCATTGCAGCAGTCACCATGTCAATCCACCTGATTGAGGGCCTTCCTCTCCTTTGCCAACCCTCCACCCTTCCCAATATCATGTCCCTCTCCAAGGAATAGCACTTCCTAGCAATGTCCAAAAAACATGAGGCAAAACCCCATCATTCTTGCCTCCAAAGAACACTCCAGCTGCACCATCTCCAAGACATAACTGTTCGTTCCCTTGGCTGTCCATGGGATGTTCAGCGCTCTTCTCCAACACCACAGCTCAAAGGTGTCAATTCTTTTTCTGTCATTTTTATTCATTGTTCCAATCTTGGATGCATAGATAGTAATCGGCCTGACTCAGACACACCTTAGTCCTCAAGTTGATATAATTACTTCTCAATAATTTAAAAAGATCCCTAACTGCAGATTTTCCCAGTGCAAGGAGTCTCCTTATTTCCTGATTTCAGGTACCAAGGGTGTTAATTGTGGATCCAAGCAAGATGAAACTGTTGACAGCTTAAATCTTTTCTCCATCAATCATGATGCTATTTATCAGTCCAATGGTAAGAATCTTTGTTTTCCTGATACTTAGATGCAATCCATACCAAAGGCTGTATTCCTTTATCTTCTTTGTCAAGTGCTTCAAGCCCTCCTCACTTTCCGCAAGTAAGGTTGTGTCATCTACATAACACAGATTATTGATGAGTCTCCTTCCAATCCTGATACGACATTCCTCTTCATAGAGTCCAGCTTCTCGGATAACTTGCTCAGCATATATATTGAAACCCTAACGCACTCCCTTCCCAATTCCAAACCATGTAGTGCTCCCCTGCTGTGTTCACACAACAGCTTCCTTCTCCAGGTATAGGCTCCTCATAAGCACAATCAAGTGCTCTGGGATTCCCATTCTTCTCCATCCCAGTGCCATATGCCTCTTGATTTCCTGACTGCTGGTACAAAGAGTGTTGATGGTGGATCCAAGAGAAATGAAGTTATTGACAGTTATAATCTTTTTCTCCATCTGTCATGAAGTTATCTATGGCTCTTTTTATTTCCTTGACACTGAGATACAATCCATATTGAAGGCTATATTCCTTGATCTTCTGCAACAACTGCTTCAAATCCTCCTCACTTTCAACAAGCAAGGCTGTGTCACATGCATAATGCAGGTTTTTGATTAGTCTTCCTCTAATCTTAATGCCACATTCTTTTTCATAGAGTTCAGCTTCTCAAATAATTTGCTCAGCACACAGATTAAATAGGTATGGAGAGAGACTACAACCCTGACACACTTCCTTCTCAATTTAAAACCATGGAGTGTTCCCCTGCTCTGTTCACATATCAGCTTCCTGGACCAGGTATAGGTTTCACATGAGCACAATGAAGTGCTTGGGATCCTCATTCTTTCCGATCTTAGCTATTACTTGTTATGATCCAGCCAGTCAAATGCCTTTGCACAGTCAATAAAGCCTAAAAAAGACATTCTTTTGGTATTCTTTACTTTCAGCCAGGATCCATCTGAAATCATAATATCCCTGGTGCCATGGACTCTCCTAAATGCTACTTGAATTTCAGGCAGTTTCCTATCTATCTATTGTTTTAACCATTTTTTGAATGATCTTCAGCAGTATGTGATAGTTTTCACATTCGCTATTTGATAGTTTTCACATTCCTTTGGATCGCCTTTCTTGGGAATGGAAACAAATATGGATCCCTTCCAATCAGTTGGCCAGACAGCTGTTCTCCAAATTTCCTGACATAGATTGGAGAGTGCATCCAGGGCTGCATCTGTAAATTGAAACAAGTCAATTGTTGTTCCATTGATTCCTGGGGCCTTATTTTTTGCCAATGCCTTCAATGTAGCTTCCACTTCTTTTTTCATTACCATTGGCTCCTGCTCATATGAGACTTCCTGAATTTTTTCAGTATTAGTATTTTGGTACGGTGCCTTTGTATATTCCTTCCATCTTTTTTTAATGCTTCCTGGGTCATTCAATATATTGCCCATTAGCATCTTTCAATATTGCTTCGAGAGGCTTAAATTTGTTTTTTCATTCACTCAGCTTGAGAAATGCAGAGCAAGTTCTTCCCATTTTATTTTCCAATTCCAGCTCTCTGCACATTCCTTTGTAAAACTTTGTTTTGTCTTCTTGAGCTTCCCTTTGAAATCTCCATTCAGTATGTTTTCTCTTTCTTTTAGTGTCTCAATGTTCTAGTGCAATCTTCAGAGTTTCTTCTGACATCCATTTTGGTTTTTTCTTTCTCCTCTGTCTTTGTCTTTTTCTCTCTTCATGGTTGATCTCCCTGATATTATCACACAACTCACCTGATCTTTGATGACTGATCTTCAATACTTCAAATCTATTCTTAAATTGATTTTGAAATTCAGATCTTATTTTGGTTCTGATGGATTTGTTTTCATTTTCTTTGGCCTCAATTTGAAAATGCATGTGAATAGTTGATGGCCTAACTCACAGTCTGCCCCTGGCCAAGTTTTGACTGCTTAGGTTTAATTTCTCCAATGATTCCTTTCACAGACGTAGTCAAACTGATTCCTATGCAACCCCTCAGGTGAAGTTCATGCGTAATGTCACTGTATTATTTTTAAAAAGGTATTTGTGGTGAATAAATAGTTAAAAATAGAAAATTTGATCATTCTATTTCCAGCCTCATTTATATCATCATGCCCATATTTTCCAACTACTATTCCTTCTTCATTGTTCCAAGTTTTGCATTCCAGCCACTAATTATCATTAACACATTTTGGTTGCATGTTTGATCAATTTTGGACTGCAAGATTTGGTAAAAATTTTCAACTTCTTTCTCTCTGTCTCTAGATGTAGGAGTGTATATTTGAATAATAGTTGGGATAACAGGTCTTCTTTTATGTGTATGGGTACTGTTCTATCCCTCACACATTGTATTTCAGGATAGAACTTGAAATTGACATTTTTACTATGAATGCAACATCATTCTTCTGTTTTCCATTCTCTACATAGTATACTATGTGACTCTCATTCAAAGTGGCTAAAGCTAGTCCATCTCATCTCACTAATGCCTAGAATGTTGATGTTCAAGCATTCCATTTCGTTTTGCACAATTTCTAATTTTTCAACACTCAACCTATGTACATTCCACGTTCCAGTTATTAAAGGATGTTTGCTATTATTTTTCCTCATTTCAACTATCTTCCAATTAGGGCTCTACCATTAATACTATAACTGTCCACATTCCTCTACTGTTCATAAGATTTTCAGCGGCCTACTATTGAAGAAGTGGATGGCCAATACCATTTCCTAGTCTGTCTTAATGTGGGAGCGCTACTAAAACCTATCCACCATGGGTAACCCTGGTTGCATTTGAAATATTAGTGGCAGCCCACAAGTTATCTTAGTACAGCAAACTGACAGAGAAGTGCTACACCAATTAGAATGTTATTCCCAAATACAATAAACTAACAGTTCAGTTTGTACTTCTACTAGCAAATCAGTCTTTACTCCAACCAACTTTTACTCACAAAGGCCCACCTTTTGTGTCCTAATTGGTTTAAACCAGAGGACACACACACACACACACACACACACACACACACCCGATTGTTAATTAAATAAAAAGGACCAAACAGCCCCACCTGACTATTAATTAAATAAAAAAAAGACCACCAGCCCACAACTGACTGTTAATCAAATAAAAAAGACCTGCCTTCTAGATTCCAACTGCTTTAAACAAAATTGATCAAATTAGGGCTCTTCTTTTTTTTTAAAATTTTTAGTGAAGATTTACAAATTTTATTTTTTTCATGCAGTATGCGTTGGACATGGTGCAAGGTGGGACCAGTCCTTGGAGAAGGATGTCATGCTTGGGAGGGTGGAGTGACAGCGCAAGAGAGAAGATCCTTGATGAGATGGATTGATTCAGTGACTAGGGTAGTCGGCGTAGGTGTATCAGAGACAATAAGATTGACACAGGATAGAGCAGGGTTTAGGGCTGTTGTACATAGGTGACTTGATGACACATAACAACAATAATATTTGTTTTATAACACTGACTGCTGTTGATTAATATAGTTAATTATCTTCTTGGTTAATGATTATTTTAAAAGTGTCTTCTTCTTTATGAACTTTGTCAGTCTTCACCTTGGTATGTGTGGAGCCACATCTTCAGGGTGAGCAGCTCTCATGTCCCACAAAAAGAGTCTCTTATCTACAAGTACTTTTTAATTATAGATGACACATTGGTTACATGACTATCAGAAATAGGCTTTTAAGACTCTAGATAAGCTCCATGAAAGGAAGCCAGGTACAATCTGTCCAATGGTTGCTTCTTATCCTGATAACCTTGAAGTTCCCAGTTGCTGTCTTACAGATAGCCAAGCCTCACCACTGGCATCTTTACCATGTGATTCTGTGTCTTTTTAAAAGAAAGGTGGGTAAGAGCAGAACCAAATGAGTAATAACACTTGAAAAACAGAGGGATTAGCCAAAATGAAGAACCAAGCTGTTCTCTAAGAATCTGTTTCTTCAAAATACATAATATTGTGCATAACCAGCAGTGTTGCACTTTGAGTACAAGCATTTGAATAGTTTTTCATAATATATTTCATTAGTTGTACAATAGCAGTGCTGCAATACCGAAGACACAGCTGCTCTGTGGATGAAGGATGGACAATCTCCTTTTCATGCCTCTGAAAACCCACTGGGAGGTCTGCTTTTGGGTAAGTTTTCACTCTACATACACAACACAACAAACAGCAAAAGGATTAATTCAATTTGTAAAATTGAATGTAGTCAAGGGCTAATTCTAGTAGGAGGAATACAATATGAGGATTAATGATTGATTACAAATCAACTTCAGATTACAGTTCTTTGAACATTAAAGATTGACTGTTTGGCCAAGAAAAAATGAATCAGAGTCTAAGTGAAACAATCTAGACAATTCTTGTGTAGCTTCTTGAGGAAAACCTTCCTAATTTTAAGTGAAAGATCAAATAGTTCTGAAGTACGGCATTTCATATATAAAATGTATTGAACCAAAGCAAAATATTTTAAATTGTAATAATGGAAACAATGAACAACACAAGAAGCTCCAAATAAAGTAGCAACTTTTCCCACTATCCACACCAAACAGAAGACAAGTTACTCATAATTTTACTTAAGGAAGGGCAAGATCATCAAGGCGAGACACTACATATTACGTATGGTTAACACAGGGTGTATGTAACGTTAGCAGTATTGTCAGGAATAGACACCACAGTCAGATTTTACTGTGGTATCAGTATCTCCTGGGTGGCATCAAGAATGCCAAGAGCCATTCTATTTTATTTTGGAATATGACTCTCCTCACCATAGCTATTTCAGTAGTACTCTCTTGAAGTCCATGGACACTATAATTTAAAGCAGTTTTCACATATTTAGCTAGTATTTCTACATCTGCCATAACATCTTCATTCAAGTCCTGATACCTGAGAAGTGAATAATGCCAAGAAATGATCAAACAAATGAAACATTGGTCAAGTTCATCAAATGGTTAATGTGGATGCATTGGCTAGTAAAGGGAGTTCACATTATTGAATCCAGTTCCAACCAAGAGTTCATCTTCTAGTCAAACCTGAAGGATACCAAGGCCAAAGATTGGTTCAAAATAGCCAAAGGGTCATTAGAGGCAACCCAATAGATAACTTGAGCATCATAGTCAGTTGGTGACAAACCAATCTAAAGCTTGTAAGGTCGTAACAGATAGGTATTTGAATATCTAAAGTCATCCCATAGGTCTGATAAGGTCTGGGCTACTCATATGGCCGTGGAAGCAACTTGACTTAGTTTTCTTGCTTGGGGATTTATTCAAGTGAATCAATTCCACAGTTGTTGAGATGGACCTGTGATATGATGAGTATTGTTTGTGGATTTGAGAAATTCCTTAGTTCATTCTTCTTGAGAGACTTTATTTATTAAAAGTAGGATTGTGTGAAGACTAAAGGCAATAGGATTTTGTTCAGAACAAAATAAGAGTTTATTTATCAATGGAATTTAGTAATAGTGATTTCCTGTAATAGTGAGAATCTCTCCATTTTTCTTATATCCATAGATGAAGTGTAACTCAAGCAGATGCCTATAGTGGAAAGACCCACCAGGGAAAGTCAGATGAATTGAGTATGAGAGAGCACCACATACCTAACTCATAAGCCTATTAAAATGATGAGTATAAATATCTACCCAATCCAGGAAAACATTAATAGAGGTGTGACTATAGCACAGGATAAAAGAAAGAAAGAAAAAAGGAGCACGTTTTGGGGTCTGGTTCAGCCATCTGTCTCAGATGTCATTTGCTTCTAGCTGTGGACACATAGGTGTATGAATTTTAAGTCCTTCTGCAGATTGAACACTCCAGGGAAATGCTGTAGCTCTCTTTAGTTGAGATATGTGGATCTATATTTTTATCTCCCTAAAATTTTGTGGCATAACAGTTAATTAGAAGGATCAAAAGTGATTCTTTCCAACAAGGCTCCATGAAATCTTTTAAACTGATTCTTCTTCTAATACACAGTCACTTCAATTTTGTAGGTAACTTTTTGTTTCTAAATTTTGGCTATTAAAAAATTTCAAAAGCAAAGTCTACAGATTTGATTATGTTGATATGTCTCTTAATCTTTTTTAACCTATATGAACCTGTTGTGGTTAATTTTATGTGTCAATTTAGCTAGACGTGTATTGCTTTCATCTTTTGATGCTTCCTGCATCATTCTCAGTATTCTCTCAGTATTGCAACTCAAGGCTTGAATATGTCTTCAGTTCTTTCAGTTTGAGAAATGCCAAGTGAGTTCTTCCCTTTTTATTCTCTGACTCCAGCTCATTGTATATTATGTTATAATATTGCTATAATATTTTTTCTTTATCGTCTAAAGGTGTCCTCTGAATTCTTCTGTTCAGCTCTTTTACTTCAGCATCTCTTCCTTTTGGTTTGGCTTCTTGACACTTAAATGTAATTTTCATAGTCTCTTCTGACATCCATTCTGGACTTTTTTTCTTCCTTCTCCTTCTTTGTAATGACCTTTCATTCTTTTTCATGGATGATATTTTTGACGTTCTCCCACAGTTCTTCTGGTCTGCAATCATTGGTATTCAATGACTCAAACCTATTCTTGAGATGATTCTTAAATTCAACTGGGATAGACTCAAGGTTGTATTTTTCTTCCTGAGGATGTTTTCATTTTCTTCAGCTTCAATTTAAACCTGTTGTTGTTGTTGCTATGTGCCATCAAGTCACTTGTGACTCATAGCGATCCCATGTACAACAGCTCTGAACCCTGCTCTATCTTGAGCCAATCTCATTGTCTCTGACACATCAACCCCCATTACTCCAGTCACTGAGTCAATCCTCTCACCCAAGGTCTTCCTCTCTAACCCTGTCTCTCCACCCTATAAAGCATGATAACTATCTCCAAGGACTGGTCCCTCCTTACAAAATGCCCAAAATATGTCAGGTGAAGCTTCAAACTCCTTGCCTCCAAGAAGCAGCCTATTTTACCCTCTCCAGGGTGAATATTCTCCCAGCAGTCTATGGTATATGTAACACTCCTTACCAACACCACAACTCAAAGGCATCAATTCTTCTATCATCTTTAGTCATTGTCCAGCTTTCCAATGCATAGCAAATAATTGTGAAGACCATGGCTTGGATCAGAGACACATGAGTAACTGATGGTCTGTTCTACAATTGGCACCTGGTCTGGTTTTGACTGCACATATTACATTTTTTCCCCACATTATTTCTGCAAACATAATCAGTCTGATTCCTGTGCAATCCATCCTTTGAGTTTCATGTGGAAAGTTGCCATTTGTGGGTTGGTTTTTTTTTTTTTTTCACAAACCTATTTTATTTTTTTACTAGTTGATTTATAAAATTTGAATTTTTTTAAAAATTTGTTTTAAAGAACAAATTCTTCCATTTCCTTCACTCCGCCCTCATCAAATTGCACAACCCCATGATTAATTTCCCCCTCCCCCTGCACATCCTCTTCCCTCTACTCCCACCCTTTCCCATCCCTCCTGGATCCTTATACTCATTCTACAATAATGGTTTTATACAATATTTACCCTTGTGGGACTGAGTTAGTTCACTCAGCATAATACTCTCCAGTCCCTCCCAAGTTAGGTAATAATTTACAAAATCATTGTTCCTACGTGCTGTGTAGTATTCCATTGTGCAAATGTACCATAATTTCACAATCCATTTGTGGTTTTTAAAAAAGGTATTGCCTAGTTCAACATAAGAAAAACAATCAATGTAATTCATCACATAAACAAAGAAAAGAACAAGAACCACATGATCCTATCAATTGATGCAGAAAAGGCCTTTGACAAAATCCAACACCCTTTCTTGATTAAAACACTCAACAAAATAGGATTAGAGGGGAATTTGTTCAACATAGTAAAAAACATATACGCAAACCCGAGAGCCAACATTGTTCTCAATGGAGAGAGATTAAAGGCATTCCCTTTGAGAACAGGGACTAGGCAAGGATGCCCACTATCACCTCTCCTATTCAATAATGTATTAGAAGTCTTAGTGATAGCAATAAGACAAGAGAAGTAAATGAGAGATATTCAAATTGGTAAGAGGAGGTAAAATCATCTCTATGCAGATGATATGGTAGTATACTTAGAAAACCCTAAAAATTCAGCAACAAAACTATTGGACATAGTTGACCAATTCAGCAAAGTGGCAGGCTACAAGATAGACATACAAAAATCAATTGGAGTTCTTTACAGTGACAAAGAAAATACAGAACTGGAGCTAAGAAAAACAATACCCTTCTCAAGATTAAATACTTGGGAATAAATCTAACCAGAAGCACAAAGGATCTATTCAAAGAAAATTATGAAACATTACTACAAGAAACAAAAAAGAGACCTGGAGAAGTGGAAGAATATCCCTTGCTCATGGATAGGAAAACTCAATATTGTGAAAATGACAATACTGCCAAAGGCAATTTACACGTTCAATGCAATCCCAATACAAATACCAATTCCATTCTTCAATGAGATGGAAAAGAAAATGTCCAATTTTCTTTGGAATGGAAAGAGGCCCTAAATAAGCAAAGCAAACCTTAAAAAGAGAAACAAGTAGTAGGCATCTCACTCTCTGATTTCAAATCCTACTCCACTGCTGTGGTGGTCAAGACAGTAGGGTACTGGTAAAATGACAGAGACATAGATCAATGGAATAGAATTGAGAATCCAGAAATCAGCCCATCTACCTATAGTCAACTGATTTTTGACAAGGAGATGAAATTTTTATCAAATGGTGCTGGTAAAATTGGAAAACTATAGAAAACTCAAGCAAGCAACAATGAATGAATGGAAATCCAAAGTCTGTAAATTTTCATTGAAATTAATAATAATTTTTTTTTAAAAAAAGAAAACTCAAGCAAGATCCATACCTCACTCCA
>NW_006399847.1:2514880-2534492 GCF_000299155.1 Elephantulus edwardii
ATTTAATATCCTCCCACAACTCATCTGGTCTTCGCTCATTAGTGTTCAAGGCCTCAAACCTGTTCCTGAGATGATTCTGAAATTCAGGTGGGATGAAATTAGTCATATTTTGGCTCCTGTTGATTCGAATAAAGAACTAATGAAATATTATACAAAATGGGTGACCATGGAGGACATTACGCTGAGTGAACTATCTCAGTCACAAAAAGACAAATACTGTATAATGCCACTGTTATAGAACTGGAGTGACATGGGGGTTGGGGGGAAACTAAAGAAAGTGGATAAATAATGTACATGACATTGAAACAGATAAGGGAGATAACTGTATAAAAGAAACATATGATTAGGTATTATTGGCATAAGAGTCCAGAATAAGAGTTGCATAATAAAGTGGTCAGGAGGGTGGGGTACTGTATAATAATGAAAGAACTTTTTTCCCCCCAAGAAAAAAGCAAAATGGGGGGAAAGGGAAACAGGGAGGAAAATGTGTATCAATGAATGAGTGGAAATCAAAAAAAGAAAAAAATAATTTGTTCAAACCTGTTAATATCAAATATACATTTTCTAAAAAAAAGTATTGGCTATGAATAAATCATTGAGCACATACAATTCAATCATTCAATTTCCAACCTCATTTCTGTCACCAAGTCCATACTTTCCAACTATTATTTCTTTCTCATTGTTTTCAACTTTTGCATTCCAGTTACCAATAATTATTAATGCATCTTAATTGCATGTCTGCAATTAAGTGTTTGTAATCTACTGTGTCAGGAATGGTGAGGACGGCACAGGACAGGACAGGGTTCAGAACTGCTGTTCATAGAGTCACTCTGGATTGTACTTGACTCAACAGCGCCTAACAACAATTACATGTTTGGTCAATTTCAGACTGCAAAAGTTGGTAGAAACTATCAATTTCCTCCTCCTTGGCTTTAAGAACCAGATGCTGCTCAGTGCTTCTAAACCTTGTAATAGACTCTCCAGTGGCACTGAACATCTGGTGCCTGAAATGTACACTGTGCCTGAGTTGCACTTCCACCCTCGCTGGGCACTTGCTAAATGTCCTGAAGGTTGGCAGTTCAAATCCATCAGCTGCTCCACGGGAGAAAGATGGGCAGTGTCCCCCTGAAGATGGGTAGCTTTGGAATCCCACTGGAACATCACTATGAGTGGGACTTAATGGCAGTGGGTTTTAGTTTGGGGTTTAGGATACTTGCTACACTGGAAACGTGTTACTTCAGTTTACTGGAGGAAATGTTAAATAAAGCACCATGATTTAGTGCTCCTACAAATCCAACTTCTGTCAGGGAGCGTGGTGTTGACACTTTATTGTGCTCACACCCACATTGTGAGGGAGTTCAGATTAACTGGATAAATTTGAAGCAGCCACGCTTTGAAAAAATCAAACCTGAGAAGAAATCAGTGAAGTAAAATATTTTAATTGTTTATATGTTTCAGTCTTTGCAATTACGCGTTACTCATCAGAGAGTTGGACAGTGAATAGGGATGATAGAGAATTGATGCTTTTGAGCTGTGGTGCTGGAGAAGAGTGTTGAATATATCATGGACTTTTAGGAGAATAAACAGGTTTTTTCTGGAGAAGGTTCTACAGAATGTTCTCTGGAGTCAAGGATTCTGAAGCTTCGTCTGACAGACTTTAGGCATGTTGCAAAGAGGGACTGGTCCTTGGAGAGGGAGGGATATCATGTTTGGGAGAGCGGAGGAACGTCGCAGGAGAGGAAGACCTTCGATGAGATGGATCGATTCTGTGAGTGGAGTGGTGGGAATGAGTGTGTTTGAGACAGTGAGGTTGGCACAGGATAGAACGGCGTTTAGGGCTCTTGTACTCATAGGATCGCTATGAGTCGCAAATGACTCGAGGGCACATAGCAACAACAACACATGTTTCTGTACTGTTTTTTAGTCATGAAGTCAAATTTCACCAAAAAAAGAAAAAAAAAAATAAAAGCAATGAGAACACAATTCACAGTGCTGCATGCCACAAAGGGGTCTCTTAGCTGACCCCTGAGGGGTCGCCCTGTGCCCTGGCCTCTGTTGTACACCGCTTGATTGGTTATGAATATTAGCTGCACTGTGGCCTTCGGTCCTTCAGAGGGCAAACACTGCTCTCAAGGATTTGAGGGAAGCTCCTTGTTTGCACCTTCCTGCTCTCACACCTTCTACATACTGCTCTTCTGCTTGTGCGGTTACATAAGGAGCCTGCTGCTTCCTCCATCCCCACTGCTCAGCACTTCCTTCTGATTTGCAGGGTTTTCCTTACCACCCATGTGCCTCCACCTGCTGCTGAGTTGACATCTCAGGGCATCCTTAGGTCATTTGAGAAGCCCGGAGTGTTTGGAGTGGGGGGGCTCTGGTGGCACAAAGGCTACAGTGCTTAGCAGCTAACTGAAAGGTCAGTGGCTCTGCTGGATAAAGATGTGACAGTCTGCTTCTTTAAAGCTGGGCTAGCTTGGAAGGCCCCTGGGCAGTTCCACTCTGCCCTGTAACTTACTCTGGATTGGCATCTGCTGGTGGCAGTGACTTTGATCTTGGTTTGTAACACTTCTCTCACATGACAATGTTTAGGCTGGGGGAGTGGTTATGGTGAAGTTTCATTTCCACCCCTTAGAGTGACATGTGAAATTCATTGTCATGTAGAGTTGTTGAATTGAACCGACCTATCACCGACCCTTCAGTGGGTTTTCAGAGGCAGTAAATCGCACAAGAGGAGATTGCCCATCTTTCTCCCATGGAGCTGCTGGTAGATTCAAACCACACACTTTGAGTTGGAAGTACAGTTCCTTTACACTAGGCCACCAGATTAACACCAATAAATTTTAAAACCTTAATAAGTTTTATTTATTCTTTTATCTTTGAGATTGAATGACATTTTGTCAAGAAATGACACTTTTCAATAGAGTAAACCAAGAACTCTTGGGAGATGATTCTCCTTCCTCCCAGCCCCCTCCATGTCTCTTGTCGTCCTGGAACATTTGGAAGTCATAGAGCACACCCTAGAGACAATCTAAATGTTTTCTGAACTGTCCATTACATCACCCCCTCGGGCCCAGTAGCAAGAGCAAGGGAAGGATGTGCATCACAGCTCTTAGGCTCCAATCCCAGAAATTACTAGCTGTGCCATTTTGGGCACAATGTTAAGCCTCTTTATGAGTCATTTTTATCGTCTATAAAATGGGGATGCTACAGGTTGCTCTACTGGGTAAGTATTGTTGAGTCTTGATTATTATAATCTGTGGAAAGTGCTTAGCAGAGAATCTGATACCTTACATGTATTCAAGATGCTTGCTAGGCATTGTGTCTCCAGTGTTTTTAATAAAGGAATATTATCTCATTATTCTTAATTATAAAGCCTTTTTTTGGAAGGAGGGTAAAAGTTTGCTGAATGAAGAATATGATCAGAACTTAAATAGAAAACAGTCAAAGAATAGAATGAACATTTCCATGCCTTTTGATAGTATTTAGTCTGACAGAACTCAAGCATGCTACTTTCAGAGACTATCAATTACAAGAGGAGGAGACAGTCTATCTTTCTCCCAAGGAGTCATGGTGGATTTCAACCACTTAGGACGCTCAGCCTTTGTGTTAGCAACACAACTCCACACAGAGTACACTACTGAGCCCCCCAGTAGTCCAACAGGTTTTGTGTTTATGCCTAACATGGCTCTTTGAACACATAGTTGGCATTCTGGGCTGACTCTGCCCTGGGGCAGTGTTGACAAAACACGATTAAGTCAAACTACCCCACTGGAGAGCCTAGGCACATGTTATCACAGGAAATTTCAGAAGATTTGCTAATCTGAATCTTCTATTTAAAAAGAAAATACCACAACAGGAAGCATTTGTTTGATGCAAAACTGCAAACATTTTGAATTTATGTGTCCCAGGTCACCTGGTGAGGAAATGGACTTCGATTTTATTTGTTTAAAAGTAGTAGCTGCACATAATAAAAACCGCTTTGTAGCATTCAATGATTGTACCTATCTCAGTCTTCTATTGTCTTATCTTTCCCCCCCATTAGCTTTATATATAATTTTCAGTTTTTTCCTAGCGTATGAAATATTTGTTGTGGTAATTTTTCTTCAGGTTTTAAAAATATTTTTTTCCCAGATGTGCTTTTATTCTTTTGTTCATTTTCCCACTGTCAAACTATTTTTGTATTGCTTTTACACAGTTCTCTTTATGGATTACACATGCGGATTTTAACTCCATTTTCTATTTTCACAGATATAATGTTTATTGTCTTTATCACACTGCCCTGAGGTTTCCTTGTATTTCTCTTACTCAATTTGAGGCAAAGTATGGCAGTCACTGAGTGCAACAATGGGCTCCAGTGTGTTAGGGATTGTGAGGTTGGCACAGGAGAGGACAGGGTACCGATCTATTGTTCATAGAACCTGTATGAGTCATACTCAGCAGTACCTAACAATAGCAACAACAGTGTTCATAGAAGCAGATTGCCTCATCTTCCTCCAACAGAAGAGGTAGTAGATTCAAACCACAGTCAACTGTTGAAACACTTTGCCCCCAACACTCATTGCTTCAACTATTGCTCAATGCAGTATGTCTTGCTGAGAAAAATCAAAGTGGTGATGATTTATGATTTATGACTTACCTTGGAAAGAACATTATGTCTTAGAAGTCTGTGTACCTATCCACAGCTAACATGAAATGAGGCTGGAGATTAAATGATAGAATTTTGAATAATCAAGTATTTCTTTATTGCAAATACCTTTTTTTTTTAAAAAAAAAAAAAGCAAACATAACCTCAACTATAAACATACGCCTCACCTGATGCACAGGAATCAGACTGACTACATCAGCGGAAGGAATTGTCAGAAAAGCTTAATAGCAGCACCAAAACAAGGACTGCGGTTGACGGGTTCATACAAGAGGAGACTGTCTATCTTTCTCTCAAAGAGCAGCTGATGGATTCAAACTGCATACTTTTGCATTGACAATGCAATTCCTTACCATTAACCTGTCAGAGCTCCATACAGTTGATTGGTAGAGTGCATTTACCTGAGACTCTAGCAGTTCTCCAGGACAGGATGGAACCATGAAGCTTTTGTTTGTGATGAGAGAAAAATGAGCAGAAAAAAAGCTTAAGAACCCCCTTTTTTAATTTCCTCAGTTTCACCTGCCAATTTTACCTGTTGTAAAGCTACTTCTATACACTTCCACAAATAAAATGTTTTTCTGATCTGCACTTAGAAGAGTGCTTTTATGTGTTTCTTTTTTTATGATGATTCAGTTAATTTCATTCTGTTAACTATCTTCACAAATTCCTCATCTTATTCCCAAATCCTCAGACAACTGTAGATGGATACAAAGCATATATCATTGTAAATTGGGCAGGTTAACTCACCAAAACAAGATAATCCTTCATGCTTCAGTGGCTGTCACAACCCTCTGCTGGCAGTTCTGAGTCCAGGCCCAGATGTAATGTCTTTGATTTGTCTGCTGATACATAATTAAAGTTTGTCTTTGAAATGTAATTTCCTGACTAAAGTTTAAATTTTACCAACAAGTAGTAATACCGCGGTCTTCTGTGCTGTTGGTTGTTTTTCAGATCATTAATCTGTTGGTTATAATAACCCAAAAGTATCTTTAATAAATGTACTCCTTCAAACAGACCTCCAGGAAAGCTTGAAGAGCTCTCTTACTGATGGACTTTATTGAAAACTGCTCTTCTTTGGTGATTTTCTTAGCTGTCTCTTAAAAAATTATGTTGTTCTATAATGACAGTGAGATTAATCTGAAAGACTATTATTTGTTGTTTTTCTTATTGTTGTAGTTATGTGCTGTCAAGTCCACTACTACTCATAACGACCCTATGAATGACTCTGAACGGTGCTTATCCTGAGCTAATCTCACCTTCTGTGACACTCCTGGCCCCATTGCCACAGTCAGGGTGGCAATCCATCTTCTCTAGGGTCTTCCTCTCATGTGCTAATGATGTCCTTCTCTAAGGATTGGTCCCTACTGACAAGTATGTGAGATGGTACTTCAAAACCCTTACCTCCAAGGAACAACTTGGTTTCACCCTCTCTAGGACAGACTTGTTTGTTCTCTTGGCAGTTCATGATATTTTCAATCCTCTTTTCCAGCATCATAACTCAAACACATGGATTCTTCTGTCACCCTTATTGATTGCGTTATCCAGCTCTCAGATGTACAGCAGGCAATTGAGAAGACCATGATTTGGATCAAGTGCACCTTAATCTTTAGACCGATAGATATCACTGCTTTTTAGCACTCTGGAAAGATCCTTGACAAAAGACTTTCCTAATGCAACTTGTCTTTTTTTTTTCTTTTCTATAATTATATTTTATTAATTTTCATAAACATTTACAGAGATTTTGGGCTTCCACTCATTGATTGTTGCACTATTCTCTCTACCCTCCTCCCAGTTTGTTCTTGTCCAAATGCCACAGTGCTTGTCAAAGCCAGTTCTGATTAATCTTCTTTGTCAGTGTATCCTTTGCCATTCCCTATCACTCCTCCCTGAGAGAGACTTCACCCTGAATCATAAGGAAAAGGGGATGGCGTATTCTCTTAGCTACTTCCTGCTGAAAAGGGACGCTGTGGGTTTTAGGGCAACTTGTCTTTTTGATTTCCTCACTGCTGGTGCCAAGGTTGTTAATTGTGTATCCAAGTAAAATCAAATTGCTGACAGTTCCAATCTTTTCTCCATCTATCATGATGCTGCTTGTTGGCCCAGTGGAAAGGATTTTTCTTTTCTTGCTGTTGACATGCAATCCATATTGAAGACTACAGTCCTTGATCTTCTGCAGCAAAAGCTTCAAGTTCTCCCGTTTCAGCAAGCAAGGTTGTGTCATCTGCATAACATAGGTTGTTGATGCGTCTTCCTCTAATCCTGATGCTGCATTCTCCTTTGTAAAGTCCAGCCTCTGGAAGGATCTGCTCAGCATATTGATGTAAAATTTCATTGGACCCTTGTCATAAATATCCTTGCTTGTGCACAGTGTTGCTGTTGTTAGCTTCACTACAGAGGAGTGTTGCCTGTGTCATCCTCACAATTGGCCATCATGTTTGAGTCCATCGCTGCAGCTACTCAGTCACTCCAGCTCCTCAAGGGTCCACCTGCCTTGTCCTCATTGAATCTGTGTGTGACCTAAACACAGTATGTCCCTAGAGTGACTGATCCTTCCTGGTGACACGTCTGAAGCAAGAGAAATGAACAACTTTCTGTTGTAATTGAAAAGGTTTTTAGGGCTAATTTTTTACTGAAATTTTCCTACCATTGGTGACACTTCTAATATCTCAAGTATTGGTGGCATAAGCTGGCAGTGTGACAGCTGGTGATAGTATTGTACAGAAGTGGAAATACTTCTTTCAAAATTAGACTCATTCACTTTGGTGTGAAAGGATCCCCTTCTTTCCATTCTCTTTGCTTTGATGAAATTCTACATTGTAGCCATTTCTCTTCCAAATAGAACAGAGTACGTGGTCTTGACCTCGGCAGTTGAAGTGCCATCCTTTGTAACTTGCTAACTTTCTTGTGCATGACCTTGTACATAACATAGCTGGCTGTGGCAATTTTTCCTTTTTATTTTTATAACTTGTTACTCAGTGACTAAGATTAGACCTATCACTTTATCCTCCGTCTATATAGACGAAGGTGATATTTTGTTCTTTTTTTTTTTTTTAATAGAAAGCATACATCTCAGGACCTGGTTTTCATTTAAATGCCTTCATGGTTTTATGGCAGCTCTGGTAGCATAATCCATAGGGAGTTATGCTGCTAACACAAATGCTGTGACTCTGGTGGTCCGAATCCACAGTGGCTTTTTGGGAGAAAGATGGACATATCCACCTGTGAGGTTTGGAGACCCTGTGGAGAGTCAGTTATGCGTCACTTCTGACTCCACACCAATGAGCTTGGATACATAAAGGATGAGCTGTTGTTTACTCCAATCCCAACTGGGAGGAAACTGAATGCAGGAAAGTTCCATCTAGGATGAATGACTGTGCTGAATGCTGTGACAGATGGACTTGCAGCTGGGAAGCTGTCAGTCCTCCGTGAGAGGAGAACAAGGAGGGACACTGTCACCTCCTCCTGGCAGCCCATGTGAGCTGACCCCTCAGGTTAGAAAGGCTGCCCCATCCAGCATCCACCTCAGTCATGTTTCTAGAGCAGATATCCTCTTGTAGTGTCAGCTCTAGGTTTCATCTGATTATGACCCTCATGTGATCCTTTACCAGACCAGAATGTTTGTGCTTGTTGGTCAGAGAGTCTTTGTAAAGATCTGTTTAGAAGCCAAAGTTGTAGCATAATGAGAAATAGCTATAATCCACGTACATCAGCAGTAATTTTTCTTTCTTGAATATTTTAAAGTAATTCTAAAGATTGATTTTATAACTTTACACGTGATCAAAAAGGAATCTGCTCTCTTCCATTCACTGCAATGCTGCATTTTCTTCAAATTGTTGAAAAGCCCTAGCTCTCCCATCTTCGTGTCCAAGGATGACAGGTCAGCAGAGGCCCTGGTTGTTTTTGCCAAATGCTGTGTGAACCTTCAACACAACTACATAGTGATGGACTTGGACTTGTCCAGCTCCTATTCACCTGCCAACAAAAGGGATCCTCTCTGGGTGGGGTCTTATTGTTGTTTTCATTGTCTAGAGTCAGAACAGACCCATAGCTTACCCTCCAACAGATTTTCAGAGGCAATAAATTGCATGAGAAGAGACTGCCCATCTTTCTTCTGTGGAGCAGCTTATGGATTTGAACTGTGTGTTTGGGTTGGTAGCACAGCTCCTTCCTATTAGGCCACCAGAGCTCCCTAGTTGATAACTAGAAAACCCAAATTCTGGACAGGGCTTTACTAATTAGGAGCTCTTTACTTTGCCTTCTGCCACCATACCAGACATTTCCTTAGGAAAAAGGTTCCATTTCAGTGCCTTTGTTTCTCCCCCCCCCTCCTTATATTTCCTTCATTTTATGAATGTGAGGTTTTTATTTTATCAGAACAAAAGGGAAAGTATTCACAGGAATGTTACATAAAGGAGGGGAAAAAGAAGAGAAGCTAACATGTCAAACACTGCAGAGATTTATAAACATCTAGTTAACTTTGGAGAAATTCAGTACAAATGCCTACCTCCATCAAGTCCATCCTCACATAGCTGCTAGAATGACTTTTCTAATACTAACGTCTAGGAGGAAACACATCTAATTCTTAACTCTTAATTTCAGCACCCTTTAAGTACTTAAGCTATGGAAATAAAGGTGAAATTGCCGTCAAGTTTTAAAGAGTACCTGTGTCAAGACCTCCTTCTCCCCAAGAAGGTCACTGAGTGGCACTGGCTTGCTCTTGATTACTGACTGGAAAGTCAATGGTTGGAATCTGTCTGGTGGTGCCTTGAGAGGAAGCTCTGTGATCCACTCCTGTAAGGTGGTGTGGGTGGTAGTTGTTCTTTGTTACTGTTCTTAAAGGTTTTTATTCTTGGTAGTAGTTGTTCTTGATTGCTGTTCTTGGTGGTTGTTCTTGTTCTTAGTGGCTGATGTTCTTGGTTGTAGTTCTTGGTGGCTGTTGTTCTTAGAGTAGTTGTCCTTGATTATTCTTGGTGGTGATTGTTCTTGGTTCTATTTCTTGGTGATGGTTGTTCTTGGTTGTAGTTCTTGGTGATAGTTGTCCTTGATTGCTGTTCTTGGTTTTTATTGTTGTTGTTCTTGGTGTTAGTTCTTGGTGATGGTTGTTTTTGGTTATGGTAGTTCTTCGTAGTTGCTGTCCTTAGTGATAGTCATCCTTGATGGCTGTCCCTGGTTGTTGTTCTTGGTTTTAGTTCTGGTGGTGGTTGTTCTTGGTTATATCTTTCTGGTGGTGATTGTTCTTGGTTGTAGTTCTTGGTGGTAGTTGTCCTTGATTGCTGTTCTTGGTGGTAGTCATACTTGATTGCTGTTCTTGGTTGTTGTTCTTGATTTTTAGTTCTTGGTTGTGGTTGTTCTTGGTGATATTTCTTGATGGTGATTGTTCTTGGTTGTAGGTCTTGATGGTAGTTGTCCTTGATTGCTGTTCCTGGTTGTTGTTCTTGGTAGTTGCTGTTCTTGGTGGTAGTCATCGTTGATTGCTGTTCTTGATTGTAGTTCTTGGTGGTAGTCGTCCTTGATTGTTGCTCTTGGCGGTTGTTGTTCTTGGTGGCCTTCAAGTGAGTTCTGACTCAAGGTGGTGCAGAATAGAATTAACTCCATGGGTTTTCAAGGCTGTGGCCTTTGACTGCCAAGGAACCTCTGGGGGGATGTGTTCAAACTATCGATCTTTTGGCCAGTAGTTGGGCACATAACTGCACTAAGATCACAGCCATGGAAAGCCCTGTGGAGCACAGGTCTACCTTGAAACCATTGGGTTACCACAAGAAGGAGGTGACTAGGGGCTGAGAGTTTTGTTTTGTTTTCACTACAAAGTCTCCAAACTATACACGCTTTGCCCCCACCCCCGGCCCCGCTTTCTTTCTTGTTGTGTATCATCAAATCAAATCCGACTGGTACAGGAAGGGATTGCCCCCTTTTCTCCAGCAGAACATGTGGTGGATATGAAACACATGTCTTAGGGATTGCAGCACAGCTTCTTGCCACTAGGCCACAAGAGCTCCCAAACTATACAATTCTAATGCATTTATTCTTCTGTGCTAAATAAGAAGTAATGTTTGGTTCAAATTCACCAGCTGTTGTTCCACAGGAGAAAAATGGGCATTTTCCTTAATGTGATTTATAACTTCTGAAAATCAACCCTCAATTAGGAGTCCATTCCCACTGGACCACACCTAACAACGACAACACTGTCTCAATATTTATAATCTAAGATATTATGGGGAGCTCTGGTAGCTTAATGGTAAGGAATTGTGTTGCCAATCCAAAAAAAACCAAAACAACAAAACCACAACTTAAATTCACCAGCTGCTCCATGGGAGAAAGATGGGCAATCTCCTTTGTGTTATTTACTGCCTCTGAAAACCTGCTGGAGGGTCACTTATGGGTTGGTTCTGACTTAACGGTATTCAACAACAAGACGCTTTACACACATTTTGGTGACCATCTATGTATTAGTAAGCATCTTTCCTTGATAGTGTTGTGTACTTTCAGATCATAGGGAGCTAGGCATTGACCCCAAGTAAAATCAATGAGAAACACAGCAGATATAAGAGATGGAAGTGAAGTCTAGAACAAGTTAATATGCTTAGCAATTCTCTTCTTCCTTCTGCATTGTTAAGTTTTCTCTGATCTTTAGAGCATGCCAAACTTCAAGCACAAATAAACTATAAAAGGAGCCCAGAAAAATTCTCCTTTAAAACAGATATATCAAATGTAAGATCTTTCAAACAGTAATTTTTTTAAAAGTACACAGTGAACAGGGTAAGTATGTTAAAAGACATTAAGAGGTTGTTTTTAATGGAAGAGATAAAACCCTATTGCCTCATCTTTTTTATCCATCTTTCCACCCCATACACTCACTCAGCTGCCTTTTCTTTTTTTAACAGTGAAGACTTGAAAACTATTACTTAGTTCTAGATGCCAGAATAGTAGTTACCTTTTTGGAATATTGACTGGGAAATGACTCAAGAGAACCTTTGAGATGCTTGATCAGGATGGTGGTTATAAGGGGGTGTATGTGTGTGTGTGAGAGAGAGAGAGCAAACGAGTGTGTATATGTGACTGTGTGTATGAGTGCATGATTGTGTATGTGTGACTTTGTGTGTGATTGTGTAGGAGTGTGGGAATGTGCATGGATGTATTTGTAAGGATGTGTGTGTGTGTGTGTGAGTGTGTGTGTGCGCGCGCGCACACACATATATAACTTTCATCGTTTCTCCATGTTCATAGGGTTTCTGGAAACAAGCTATTTCAGAAGTGGATGTCTCTCCTGCTTCCAAGCTTGATTTAATCAGAGGCTCCATCAAACACTGTCCACCATGGGTAACCATTATTGCATTTGACACATCAGTGTCATAGTGTTCAGCATCACAGCAACCATGAGTTACCTCTGTACAGCAAATGGACAGAAACTTTATAAATTATATTTATTTGTCATAGAATCATTCTTAGACATTTTGTTTTATAACATTGATTAATTTTGATTAATGTAACTAGTTACAACATCTAATCAACCCAGGATCAACAACATCTTTGGTACCAGCAGTCAGGAAATCAGGAGACGTATGGCACTGGGTAAGTCTGCAGTCAGGGACCCCTCTAAATTATCTAGGAACAATGATGTTCGTTTAAGGACTAAGGTACATTTGATTCATCCCATGGTCTTTCTGACCACTTGCTATGGATCTGAGTGTTGGACAATGAATAAGGATGATAGAAGAAGAATTCCTGCCTTTGAACTGTGGTGTTGGAAAAGAGCACTGAACATCCCATGGACTTCCAAAAGAGCAAACAACTATGTCTTGGAAAAAATGCTGCCTCCCCTTGAAGGCAAAGATGCCCAAGCTTCATCTCACATACTTTGGGCTTAGCCTTATAATCTTTTACATGTTTTGTTAATTATAAATAAAGCTATGGTGAGGGGTATATTTTAAGTTCAGAAATAAATGATGGGAGATTGCTTCTCTTAACTTACTTCCTTGTATTTAGCCAGAGAAGTTCCTTTCATCTTTCACTGTTTGGTGTTTTGCCTGTCAATTTGTTCTGTGATAACTTTGGGAGTTTAATGATTAACCAGATTGGCTTATTCTACTGAGGAATACCGAGACACACCTTGTGTTTGCTTTGTGTCTCAGCCTCTCATTTCCTTTCTGCAAGTTAACTCTAGTGTGGGCACATTTCTGCCATCTGACTGTGTAGATAGATGGGCACAGAGTCCAGTGGCTTGCTCGCTGCACCATGTTCAGTGACATGAGCGGTGACTGACATGTGCAATCCCATACGACTAGATTAACAGGAAAAACAGATTATGCTTTTCGGAGCATGCATAGTTTTCTTAGCTTTACTCAATGGAAATTTCCCCTTTGATCCAGTTGTTATCATGAGTGGTCCAGTCAGAACTGACCCACAGTTGACCCTCCGGAGGGTTTTAAGAGGAAGTAAATCACACAGGAGGAAATTGTCCATATGTCTCCTGCAGAGTAGTAGCTTGTGCAGCGGGTGGATTTGAATCACCTGCTTTATTTAGGGTTGGCTGCTCAATTCATACCCACTAGGCCACCAGAGCTCCTTTTTGATCGAGCTGTTGTTATGTGCCTTTGAGTTGACTATGGTGAACAAAGTTGACCTTATGAACAATGGGTCTGGATTCTGCCCTATCTTAAGCCAGCCTCACTGCCTCTGACACACATGACTCCATTGCCACAGTTGCTGTGTCAATCTATCTCTCCAGGATCCTTCTCTCATTTACTTACCCTCTACCCTATCCAGCATGGTGACATTCTCCAAGGACGTATCCCTCCTGGCAACATGTTTATAGTGTGAGATCGAGTTTCAAAATCCTAGCCTCCAAGGAGCAACCTGTTTTCACTCTCTAGAACTATTTGTTCTCCTGATGGGTCCATGGGTTCAATACTCTTCCCCAGCACCAAAACTCAAGTGCATCAATTCTTCTTCTGTATCTTTATTCGTTGTCAAGCTCTCAAATGCATAGCAAGCAATTGAGAAGATCAGGGTTTGGATCAGGGGAACCTTTGTCTCTAGACTAACATCATGGCTCATTAGCACTCTGGAGAAGTTCTTGTCAGCAGATTTTCCCAGTGCAACTTGTCTTTTGATTTCCTGATTGCTGATGCCAGGGGTGTTGATTGTGGATCTGAGAAAGATAACGGGTTCATCCTTTTCTCCATCCTTTATGATGTTGCCTATTGGTCTATTGGCCTGGTAAGAATTTTTGTTTAGTTGATGATGAGATGCAATATTTATTGAAATCTGATCTTCTGCAGAAAGTATTCCAAGTCCTCCTATGTTTTGGCAAGCATGGTTGTGTTACCTGTGTAACATAGGTTGTTGATGAGTCTTCTTTCAATCTTGATGCCACATTCTTTTTTATAAAGTCTGTATTCTCAAATGATCAGATGATTTGTTCAGACTGAATAGGTATGGAGAAAGGATACATCCCTGACACACTCCTTTCTTGGTTTTGAGCCATGCAGTGTTCTCCTGCTTAGTTCACACAACACCTCTAGGTATAGGTTCTGCATGAGCACAATCAAGTGTTCTGGGATTCCCATTCTTGTCAATGTCAGCCACAATTTGCTGTGATCCACACAGTCAAACTTGTATAGTCAATAAAACACAAATAGAAATTTTTCTAGTACTTTCTGCTTTCAGTCAAGATCGATATGACATCAGCAGTGATATTCCTTGTGCCATGTCCTGCCTCTTCTCAGCCCGGCTTGGTTTTTCTTGCAATTCTCTGAAAAATACTGCTCTAATAATTTTTTTATAATCATCAGCAAGATTTTGCTTGCATATGACATTGTTGTTGTTATGTGCCATCAAGTTGCTTGTGACTCGTATATGTGCAACAGCCCTGAAACCTGCTCTGTCCTTTGTCAACTTTACTGTCTCTGACACATCTACCCTCATTACGCCAGTCACTGTATATCTCCGTCTCATCAATGGTCTCCTTCTCTTTCTCCGTCCCTCCACCCTTCCAAGCATGATGTCCTTCTCCAAGAACTAGTCCCTCCTTGCGATATGTCCAAAGTATGTCAGACAAAGTCTCAGAATCCTTGCCTCCAAGGAGCAACCTGGTTTCACCCTGTCTAGGATAAACCTGTTTGTTCTCCTGGCAGTCCGTGGTATATTCAGTACTCTTCTCTAGCACCACAGATCAAATGCCTCAATTATCTTTCTGTCATCCCTAGTCAATGTCCAGCTCTCTGACACATAGCAAGTAAATGCAAAGACCCTGGCCTGGATCAGGTGCACCTTAGTCTCCAGACTGACATTGTTGCTCTTCAGTACTCTGGATAGGACTCTGACAGCCGACTTTCCCAATGCAATTCATCTCTTGGTTTCCTGGCTGCCCGTACCAAGAATGTAGATTGTGGAGCCATGCAAACTAAAGCTGTTAACAATCTCAATCTCTTTACCATCTATCATAATGCTGCCAATTGGTCCGGTGGAGACAATCTTTGTTTTCTTGATGTTGAACTTCGATCTATATTGAAGGCCACAGTCCTCAATCTTTTGCAGCAAGTGCTTCAGCTCCTCCTCAGTTTCAGCAAGCAAGGTTGTGTCATCTGCATAACACAGGTTGTTGATGAATCTTCTTCCAATCCTGATCCAATTTCTCCTCAAACAGAGCAGCCTCCCGGATGGTCTGTTCTGCATATAGATTGAAAAGGTATGGAGACAGAAGACATCCTTAGTGTACACCCTTCCTGATTTTGAATAATGCAGTGTTTCCTTGCTCTGTTGTTCTGACTATTGCCTCCTGGTCCAAGTATAGATTTTGCATAACCATAATCAACATGACATTAGTGATATTATTATATAATGTCTACATTCTGTTTGATCACCTTTTTTGGGAATGGAAAGAAATATGGATCTGTTGCAGTCTGTTGGCCAGGTATTTGTCCTCCAGATTTTTTGGTGCAACCTGGTGCTGCATCTGTGTGTTGAAATACATTAATTTGGTATCCCATCAATTCCTGAGGCCTTACTTTTTGCCAATTTCTTCAGAGCCACTTACACTTCTTCCCTTATTACCATAGTTGTTGTTACTATGTGCCATCAAGTTGCTTTCAACTCACAGCAACCCTATGTACCACAGCTCTGAACACTGCTCTATATTGAGCCAACTTCACCATTCTTGATTATAGACTACTTCCTGAAATGTTCTTTATCAGTCAATTCTTTTTGGTACAGCGACTCCTTATATTCTTCCATTTTCTTTTTTAAAAATTTTTATTTTATATGGTTTGCTTATGATTTGTAAACATTGTGTTTCCCACTATCCTTCATTCACATTGTTTCATACAATTATTCCCATTCATTGTGCTTTATAAAATTAATCACAACTGAACTATGCCTACCATTACCCCATCTTTTCAGATCCACGTATTGTTCCCATTTTCTTTACCCCTCCTCCATCCACCCACCAAATTGTATGACCCTATGATATCCCCCCTGCCCATCTTCATCCCTCTGTTTCCACCCCTATCCCCTTGAACCCCCATACATGTTTTAATAGTGGTCCTTCTGTTTTTCCTTCCATCTTCTTTTGATGCTTCCTGGATCATTCAAAATTTTTCGCTCTTTCAAAGAAAGGAGGTAGAAATAGAATAATTTATATTGTCTATATATATTGCAGTGTTAATTAATACTGTTGTATTTTGCATCTGGCTTCTCAAATTTGTGCAAGAGAAGTATTAGCAACATGCCTACTTATCTATTTACAGAGGGGGGGAAATGATGACTGAAAAGTGATGGGATTTAAAGTAATAACTTTTCCAATTACATCAGAATTACAATTTCATATTTTAAAAATCTTTAGTTATTTAAAAATTACCACACACAACTAACTTTACCTATTCTCACAAGAAAACTTTCATGAACTTCAGGTTTTTGTTTTTTTTTTTTAAATTGTGTGTGTATGTGTGTGTTTGTAATTTGAGTGAAGGTTTACAAAGCAAATTAATTTTTCTTTCAAACATTCTTATACATTTTGTCCTATAACATTAATTTCAATATCCACAATGTAATAGCATTTTACCATTTCTTCACCATAATTCTGATTTACATTAATCTTTTTCTACCTTCTTGTGGATAACTTCTTTACTCACAGTGTGTTGATATCCCCTCATTGTGATTATCTTTCTCTTCACCCATTTTAATATGTCTTTTATCTGTTTATTCACTTTCACACCCTTCTCCTTTTCGTCCTATTCCTGGTAACCACCCAACAACAACCCTTTCTGTGCCTAAATCTTTTCTTAGCTTTTCATAATAGTGATATTATACTACATTTGTCCATTTTTTTTATTGATTTCTTTAAGATAATGTCCTCTACATGCTTCCATGTTATGCAGTGTTTATTTTTTTTTTCAGGGTCACATGTGTAAATGTGACATTAAACTGGGAGGCTTGGCTTTCCACCTCTGTAACAAGGCATGCCAACACCTTCTACTTCTCCACCTTCCCATGTCATGTCAGAGAAGACCTAGTGGAGGTTAGGCTATCATCACTGCTCATTAGTAATGAAGCCATCCTTCTCCATGGTGTCAATGGAAGCAACTTGGGAAACAGGAATGAGGTTCTCTTACTGCTCCCAACAGAGGTGAG
Organism: Elephantulus edwardii; assembly: GCF_000299155.1. Classification (NCBI taxonomy): domain Eukaryota; kingdom Metazoa; phylum Chordata; class Mammalia; order Macroscelidea; family Macroscelididae; genus Elephantulus; species Elephantulus edwardii. Next base: position 2,532,147 of record NW_006399847.1, read on the forward strand.
ATCAGTGACAGTCCAGTGGAGACCAGAACTTCCACCACCCCCAAGCAGTAATGGGAGCCCACGTGTGCCTCTGGGTCAGTGGAGAACCTATAATTCTGCTCCCATTTGACAATCATAAAAGCATGGCTGCCCCACTCTATGGAATTTGTGCCAGAGGAGGCCAGGTGTTAAGGATATGTGTGAACTTGGCTGGACCACAATTATCAGTTTCAGTAGATGCTATGTAATCATCCTCTCCATTTATGATCTGATATGAGAAGCCAGTCAGTAGAAAGGAGAGCTTCTTTGAAGATGTGGCCTGCATCCACAATATGTGGATGTTTTGGCAAAGTATACACTCTCTCCCTCTTTTCCACTCTCCTTTTTCCTTCCTGATGATTTTCTCCCCCTGTGATTTGAGTGAAAGTTAACAGAGTAATTGGTTTTCCATTCAATCATTGATACAGATTTTGTTTTATGGCATTAATTACAGTAGAGCTGTGATGATTTAGTGGCAAGGAATTTGCAATTACCAATGCAAAGGCATGCATTTCAAATCCACCAACTGCTCCATGGGAGAAAGATAAGCAACTTCTTCCTGTAAGATTTAGTGCCTCTGAAAATCCGCTGGAGGGGTCAGCTTTGGGTCGGCTCTGACTCTACAGCACACACCAAGAACAACATATAACAGCACCCTTCTCATTTTTTCCAATGATTCTTGATTCTCTCCATTCTTCTACCCTATCATTCCTGCCTTCTGAGCTTTCTCTTCAGGTAAAATAGCTCTTAGGATTTTGTGTGATAGGTTGTGGCAAGAAGTGAGTACCTCCCTGAAGTTATTTTTTTGCCTTATAAGCAGGTCTGTTGTTTGGCTGGAAGTTGAGCCACAAAAGCAAGTTTACGTCTAGCTTCCAAGAGTTACTGAGGGCTGTGGTCTGAGATCCCACCAATCTCCACTCACTGAGTAAGCATGGTCATTTTGGTCATTTTGGCTTTTGTTCCACATTCTTCTCCCTCTCTGTCCAGGACCCTACACTGTGATCCCTTTTAGAATACTCAACAGTCGCAGCAGCTAGGGACCACCTAGGTTTCTGGTCTCAGGGTAGTAGACGTTTGGACTAATTATGTCTATGTGCCTTTTTTGCTCTTTGCTCCAGACAGAAAGAAAACAACAGTTGCGTATTAGACAAGCACTTGCAAACTGTGAAGTAGGCACTGCTTAGAGAAGTAGCATGTAGGAAGTTGTTTTTGTGAGTTATGTTATGTCATTGACTGATGGCTTTGTATGGCTTTTAGCCCCTAGAACAAGGAACTCATTCCCTCAGGGTGTTTGACTCTAAGAAGTTTACATAACTTTGCTGCCTGCTGGTTCTTTCATATACATGGATGTATTTACACAGCATATATAAATACGTTCGTAGAACTACCTTGTGGCACACCTATGTATGGCTACTCACCTGTCCACAGCTGTTTAACTTGCCTGTCTCCATATAGATCCATTTGTTGATTGATGCGTGGTATTATTTATGGTGTAGGATTATGCATGTACTAATGTTTGTCCTAGAGAGCGGGAGAACAGTCTGCTCCACTTGAAGCTTCATCTGACATACTTTGGACATGTTGTAAGGAGGGAACAGCCCTTGGAGGGGGGTGTCATGCTTGGGAGGGTGGAATGACAGTGCAAGAGCAGAACAGCTCGATGACATGGATTAATCCAGTGCCTGGGGTAATGGGGGTAGGTTTGTCAGAGACAATAAGATTGGCACAGGATGGAACAGGGTTTGGGGCTGTTGTACAAAGGGTCTCTATGAGTTGCAGGCTACTCAACTGCACATAACAATAACAACAACAACGTTTACCTTAAGTATGCACTTCTCTTTTACACTGTGTCTTCCTTTTTCTAGTGATATTGTGTTTTTTCTTTTTTCACCTCCTTATTGTTTTTTTTTCCTTTCCCTTCACCCATTTTAATATCTACATATCTGTTATCTATATTGTTGTTGTTGTATATCGTCAAGTCAGAACTGACCCATAGCTAACCCTCCAGTTGGTTTTTAGAGGCAGTTAATCAAATGGGAGGATAGTGCCCATCCTTCTCCTGTGGAGCAGTTTATAGGATTCAAACTGTGTGCTTTTGGGATAGCAGTGCAGCTTCTTGCCACTAGGCTACCAGAGCTCCTTAAGAGAGAATATAGATTGTTGTTGTTATGTGTCATCAAGTTGCCTGCGACTCATAGTGACCCTATGTACAATAGCTCTGAAGCCTGCCCTGTCCTGAGCCAGTCTCACTACTAGTCTTATTGTGAGCCAGTCTCACTGACTCTGATACACCTACTCTCATTGCCCTAGTTACTGTATCAATCCATT
>NW_006399847.1:2542177-2543575 GCF_000299155.1 Elephantulus edwardii
TTGAGGACTGCTTCCTGGTACATAAACACAATCAAGTGTTCTGGAATTCCCAAAATAGATGTCAGAAGAGACTTTGCATATTGCACTAGGGCACCAAGAAGCCAAAGCAAAAGGAAGAAATCAAGAAGTTAGGAGTTTAATGGAAAATTTCAAAGGGCAGCACGAGAAAACAAAGGCAAGTATTATAGTAAAATGTGAAAAGAACTGGAGTAAGAAAATCAAAAGTGCCGAACTCACTAGGCATTTCTTAAGATGAAGGAACTAAAGAGCAAATTCAAGCCTCGAGTTTCAATACTTAAGGATGGTATGGGCAGGATATGGAATGATCCAGGAAGTATTAGAAGAAGATGAAAGGAGTATATAAAGTCACTGTACCAAAAAGAATTGGCTGAAACAGAAGAATTTCAAGAAACAACATATGATCAAGAAGCAATGTTGATGAAGGGGGAAGTTCAGGGTACTCTGAAGAACTTGGCAAAAAATAAAGCCCCAGAAATTGATGGGATACCAATTGACATATTTCAATAAACAGATGCTGTCCTGGACATGCTCACCAGGTTGTGCTAAGAAATCTGAATTACAACTACCTGGCCAACTGACTGAAGAGATCCATATTTATTCCCATTCCAAAAAAGGCAACCTGACAAAGTGTGGAAATTATCGTACAATATCACTAATATCACACACAAGCAAAATCCTGCTGAAGATTATCCAGAAATGACTGGAACAGTACATTGACAGAGATCTACCAGCAATACAAGCTGAGTTTAGAAGAGGCTGCGGCACTAGAGACATTATCCACTGTTGGAGGGATCTTGGCAGAAAACAAAGATTACTAGAGGGATATCTATGTTTCATTGACTATGCAAAGACATTTGATTGTGTATATCACAACAAATTGTGATTAACCTTGAGGAGATAGCAGATAATGCTATCTATTATCTAGTTACTGATTTTTTTTTCTCCCTGTCTCTCCTTTCTCACCTTTAGTAACCATCCAAGGTTATTTTTATGTGTTAAATATTTCCTTGGATTTTTAGAATAGTGCACTTATGTAATATTTGTCCTCTTGTGACTGACTTATTTCACTCAGCATAATGTCCTTCAGGTTCATCTGTGTTATGCAGTATGTTATGAACTTTTATTATTCTTTATCATTGCATAGTATCCCATTATTTATGTACCATAGCTTGATTTTTGGGTTTTTAAAAAATTTTTATTTATTCAGTGCCACCAAAGGTAATAAAGGAGGTCAGAATTGCTTCCACTGTGGAAAGCTGGGCCACTTCAGTAGACAGTGTCACAGACGAGAGCCACAGATAGGCAAGGGAGTAGAGAGGAAGCTCCCACTCACTTGCTTTAAGTGTGGCTCTGAAGGACACTTGGCCAAGGTGGCCC
>NW_006399847.1:2544564-2558676 GCF_000299155.1 Elephantulus edwardii
TCAAATCAGATCTGACTGGTACAGGAGGAGATTACCCCCCTTCTCCAGCAGAGCAGTACCATAGCTTGTTTATCCTCTCCTTTCTTGATGGGCACTCAGGTTGTTCCTATCTCTTTGGTATTATTAATAATGCTGTGGTGAACATAAGTGTGCACATCTGTTTGCATCAAAGTTCATATTTCTTTAAGACATATACCTACTTGTGGAATTACTGGATGACATGGTATTCCCCCCCCCCCATTGCTTATCAAATGATCCTTTATTGAAATATTTTTATCTGTAGTTCTTAGCTAGCTGGGCATCCCACAGCACTGCTGTTGATGTCTTCTGTGATGTTATGAGGGTGGTGGCCATCAACATTGCAGCCCACAAATTGGACTGTTCCCAGGATCTCTTTAACAGTTCTAGAGAGTTCTCTGGCCAAAGAGCGATGCTGCAACTGCTGGGCAATGCCAACAATCTCATCAAAAGTGATATTACCACTGTATTTAGTCTTTTTCTGCTTCTTTGTGTCTCTGGGTGTTAGGGCTCTGATGATCAGGGCAGAAGCAGAAGGCACCACCTCAACTGGGCTTGTCTGTTTTGAATGGTCAGTTTCATTGTAATCCTTAGTCCCTTCCAGTCACTGGTGGCCTTGGCAATTTCATCACCTACCTTTTTGGAGACAGACCCAGAGGGCCAATCTTGGGGGCCAGAGAGGATGTGGCACTGACTTCCCCACTGGTACAACTCAGGTACACGACTTTGATCTCGTTGGGGTCAAATTTGGGTGGCATGGTGGAGGTGCCTGGTGTCAGATGATCCCAGATATGGGATGACTGAAGAAAGTTGCACCAAGGCCTCCTCCAAGCTGAAAACCGAAAACCACATGGTATTTTTACTTCCAACTTTTAGAGAAGCACAAACTGTCTTCCACATTATTATACCAGTTTACACTCCCACAAGAAGAGTATAAAAGTCCAAATCTTTCCAGACTCTAGCCTGCATTTGTTGTTTCCTATCTTATAGAATTTTTCTATAGTTACTGATGTGAGATAGTATCTTATTGTTGTTTTGATTTTAATAACTAATATGACTGTGAAAGCTCTCTTCTCTTGATCATGTGTCCAATTAATAATCCTTTGATTTTTGGTTCTTGGGATATAAGTTAGTGGTCTGCCACCTGACCTGCTGATTTGGGGATTTACCAGCTCCCAGCAGCCTGCTGATTTTTAGGTCATCAGCTCCTGTAATTGTGAGAGTCAGGAGAAGCCACCAGCCTATACTTGACTCATGAATTTGGAACTAGTGGCCTCCAGTTTGAAGGCTCACAAGTGAAACAGTTGGATTCTGGAGGGTAAATTATTTTGCTTTAATTGAAAGTCAAATGTAAACTGCTTGGTGGTTTTATATTTTATTCACAATTGTGTCTGAGCTGATTGGATTTACTGGAGGCTGGAAGCCTCTTATTTAAGTAAAACAAGACTTGGTGGGTGGGCCTTTGTACTTAAAAGTCGGTTGGCCTGAAGACCTGAGGGCCTGGTGTTAATTGTGTTTAGGAAGAACATTCTCCATAGTAGTACAGCACTGGTCTATCAGTTTGCTATACTGAGGTAACTTGGGGTTGCTGTGATGCTGAATGCTGTGCCATTGGGGTGTCAAATGGTTACCCATGGTAGACAGTGCTTGATGGAGCTCCCAGATTAAGACAGGTCTGGAAGCAGGATTGGCATCCATTTCCTAAATAGCATGCCTTTGGAAACTCTATGAACATTAGAAAAATGATGATAGTTATGAAACAGGGTTCAGATCTTTTGTTCATAGGGTCGCTGTGAGTCATGCTTGACTCGACGGTACTTAACAACAACTAACAACTTATATTTATACATACACTTCACTGGTTTTGCTCTTCCATAGAACACAACCTAAAACACAAGTGAAACAAACTGAAGGGCTAAATGAGACTTTGTTGTTATTGTTGTACTTTTAAGTCAGAATCAACCCATAGCTGTCACTCCAGGGGGTTTTTGGACTGCCTGTCTTTCTTTTGTGAGCAGCTGGTGGGTTCAAACTGCATGCCCTCGGGTTGGCAGCACAATTCCTTATCATTGGGCCTCCAGAAGATGCTCAAATAAGACCTAGAATCTCATAATATCCAAAAGGAACATTTTTCTAATGAGAAATCACTTGTCATAGTACCATCCAGAAAAATCTTGACTTAATGAAGAAGACCACTAATAGACACCAATACCAAGAAGATAGAGATGTAGAATAACCTACAAAGGTTTTTAAATAATCTCATAAAAATGTTTTGATGAGCACTGTAAACACATCTGAAAAGAATGAAAATTTTTAAAAGGATGTTTCCACAAAAGGATAGAATATGTAAAGAAGGAGCAAATATACTTGATACAAAATCCATGATACATTATAGTGACCTATTTACTCTAAGGGAGCTCTGGTGGTCTAGTGGAAAGAAGCTGCACTGCAATTCCAAAGTAATGCAGGTTGAATCTAACAGCTGCTCTGCAGGGAAAGAACGGACTTTTTCCTCTGGTGTGTTTAATTGCCTTTACAAACCCACCAGAGGGGCAGCTATGGGTTGGTTCCAACTCTATGGTACACAACAGCTACAAAATTTATAATTCCACTTACATATAATTTCAAAATGGACAAACTTTGCTCAGGAATGCACATTTAGGTCTTAAAAATATAAAGCAAAGCAAGTGCATTTTTTTCCTTTTCATAAAAGTGAATGACTTCCATAAAAGTCAGGGAAGAGTCCAAGGGTGAGCAGGGGTGTTGCTATGGGGCATCTGGCATGCTAGCAACATTTGGCTTTTATGGTTTTGGAGCTTGCTTACTTTATTATTATGTATTAATCTCTGCATTTCCTGCTTTGTACACTTTTCTGGATGCAGGCCGTATTTACCAACATAAAGGTTTTGGGTTGATTTGATTTTTCTTGTTTTTGTTTGTTGTTTTTTAAAGACCTCTTGAAATGTTGGGAAGGATACCTTGTGCAACTTGGAGATGAGCAAGATACTAAGTCAGGAGGAACAGTTAGGAGGAAGGTGCTATTGTAAGAAGCCAGATATGGGATGATAAAAATCAGGGCTAGGGCACTAATAGTTAGAATAAAGAATACAGGGGAGATTAGAGAATATGAGATCCTAACTGGTGGGGAAGGAAAGATCAGAATGAGGTAGCCAGTGTCCAACGAAGGCCACCATCCCACCATAAACTATGTCTCCACCAGTGCAGTCCATATTGAATCTAAGGAAGAATGAGGCAAAAATGACACTATATATTTTGTGAACTATAAAAATTTATGGGGTTTCAGTTTGCTGAGTAACTTTAGGCACGTCTTTCATCTCTCAGTCCTGATTGCTGTAAGAAGTTGTTAAAGTGTCCTACCTTGGTCAGGGTTCTCTAGAGACACAAAACCAGTAAGAGATAGATGATAGGTAGAGGACAGGTGCCTAATTTTTACAAAGTGGCTTGCACAGTTGTGGGAGATCAGAGAGGGACAGTCCACCTGTAAGCAGAGACTCCCTAAGGAAAATCTATTTCTCATAAACCTTCAGTTCAGGGATGAAGCCCACACCATTATAAAGGGTAATTGCTTCAAAATATCTTCTTAAATTATCAAAATGCAATGATGTTATTTGAGGATTAAACTGCCTGATCCAAAGTATGGTATTTTCAATCAGTTTACATGCATGTGAAAGCTAGGCAATGAATAAGAAAAATCAAAGAATTGATGCTTTTGAATTATTGTTGTAGTTATGATATACAATAGCCCTGAAACCTACTTTATCCTGTGCCAACCTTATTGTCTCTGACCACCTGCCCTTATTACTCCAGTTGTATCAATCTATCTTATCGAGGGATGTTCTGTGCTGTCCCTCTACCCTTCCAAACATGATGTCCCTCTTCAAGGACTGGTTCCTCCTTGCAACATGCCCAAAGTATGTTAGACAGAGCTTCAGAATCCTTGCCTCCAAGAAGCAGCCTGCTTTCATTCTCTCTAGGTTGAATCTGTTTGTTCTCCTAGCAGTCCATGGATCATTCAATGCTGTTCTCCAGCACCACAGATAAAAAGCATCAATTCTCCTTCTATCCTCCCTAGCTCTCTGACACAGCAAGTAACTGCAAAGACTCTGGCCTGGGTCAGGCACACCTTAGTCTCCAGACTAAGATCGTTGCTCTTCAGTACTTTGGAGAGGTCTTGAAAGCCGACTTTTGCAATCCATCTTTTGATTTCCTGGCTACTGGTACCAAGAGTGTTAATTGTGGAGTGAAGCTGTCAATAATCTCAATCTCTTCACGGTCTATCATGAATTATGGTAAATATTAAATCATACTATCACACTAAGGAACAAATATGCCTTGAGAGAGTCACAGTCTTACTCCTTTGTCTCATCAGTTTGGGACAGGCTATCTGGAGTGACCAGTCCCTAGGAAACAATGTGTTTAGTAAAGTGTCAGCAAAAGAGGGGGAAGATCTTCAACGGGTTGAGGTAAAAATGTTAAGGATGACACAGTGCTTTGTTTTCTTCAGTCATAGCTGCCTCAACAACAGCTAACAAGAGCTATCTGCTCCACTCAATCCCAGCTTAGTTTATTCACATATCACCTCTCAATCACATAATGGCATCTTCTAGAGCACTGTTTGACCAGAAAACTGGGAACTTGAACTAGCAAAGTTAGTACATGAAATCCACCATCACATGATGTTACTCTAAAGCTTTTGGGTTTATATCCTCTATAGTAATATATTTTAATACCACCAATCATTCTTTGACTTCAAAAAAGTCAGGATGAGTATTTAAATCAGATGTCTATAGTGTATCTTTTAATTTTAGCTTCTTGTCCTTCCCATGAGGAAAGAAAAATAGCTGCATCTCTCCATTCGTGGCTGGCAATTACCAGCATGACATTATCAAAGTTAGTTTTTAAAAAAACAAGTCTGGCAACGTTTTTATTTAAAATTATCACACGTGTGTGAATGACTCTTTAGAAGGAGGACTACCTATTTTGAAGGGCTACTGAAGGTACAAAACTAATCATCAGACAAGAGGTCTACCAAGAACCTCATGAGGCCATAGATTTCCTTTAATTACATAGGACAAAAGTGATTTGGAGAATATTACGAAAGTAAGAATATTGGCTGCTTAGAGACTTCATTTTATATCTGGCTGGTCTCATCCAGGAACTCTGGTGGCACAGTGTTTAAATGTTCTGCTGAGCACTTAAATGAAAAGCTGGAGGTTCAAAACCACCAGCCACTCCACAGGAGAAAAACATGGCCATTTGTTTCCCAAAAGGTCACAGCCTAGGAAACTTTGTAGGAGAGTTTTACCTATGCCTATACTGGGATGCTGTTGTCTAAACAAGGCATAGTTTTAAATCAGGAATGATGTGTGTCGGGGTTGTAGCTTTTGTCCATACCTATTTAATTTGTATGCTGAATAAATAATTTGAGAAACTGGACTACATGAAGGAAAATGTGGCATCAAGACTGGAAGACTCATCAGCAACTTTTGTTGCATTGGTGACACAACCTTGCTTATAGAAAGTGAAGAAGACTTGGAGCACTTACTGAAGATCAAAGGCTGCAGCTTTCGATATGGATTACATCTCAACATCAAGTAGACAAAAATCCTCACCAAATACTGAAAAGATTGATATTGTCAACAATTTCACTTTACTTGGACCCCTGTAGATGAAAACCTACAGTCAACAGCAGTCAAAAAATAAAAAAAGAGATGTTCCATTGGGAAAATTGACTGTCAAGGACCTCTCCAAAATGTTAAAGAGAAAGAATGTCAGTTTAAAGACGGGAGTGCACCTAAACCAAGCCGTGGTCTTTTAGTTACTTCCTATATATCTAAAGATATGGCAGTGAATAAAGATGACAGGAGGAGAATCAACGCCTTTGAATTGTGATGTTGGAGAAGAGCACTGAGTAGGCCATGTTGTGGTTGTTGTTACATGCCATCTAGTCGCTTGTGACTCATGTGACCCTAGGTACAACAGCCCTAAACCCTGCTCTAAGCTGTGCCAATTTCACTGTCTCTGACACCCCTGGCTCTCCTCCCCCCACCCCCGAATACCCCAATTGCTGAATCAATCCACCTCAGAGAGGGGCTTCCCCTCCTGTGCTGTCCCTCCACCTTCCCAAGCATGACGTCCCTTTTCAAGGACTGGTCCCTCTTTGCAACATGTCCAAAGTATGTCAGACAAAGCCTCAATCCTTGCCTCCAAGGAGCAGCCTGGTTTAGCCCTCTCCAGGATGAACCTGTTCATTCTCTTAGCAGTACATGGTACATTCAATACTCTTCTCTAGCACCACAGCTCAAAAGCATCAATTCTCCTTCTATCCTCCCTAGTCATTGTCCAGCTCTCTGATGCATAGCAAATGATTGCAAAGATCACGGCCTGTATCAGGCCCACCTTAGTCTCCAGAGTGACACTGTTGCTCTTCAGTACTTTGGAGAGGTCCCTAATAGCAGACTAAATCTTTTAATTTCCTGGCTGTTGGTGCCAAGAGTGTTGACTGTGGAACCAAGCAAACTAAAGCTGTGAACAATCTCAATCTCTTCACCATCCATCCTGATGCTGCCAATTGGCCCAGTGGAGAGAATCTTTGTCTTCTTGACAGTGAGCCTCAATCCATATTGAAAGCTGCTGCCAAAATATCAAATGAGTTTGTCTCGAAGAAAGTGTAAGCAGAGTGTTCCTTAGAGGCAAGGATGGTGAAAGTTCATTTCACACATATTTTCAAGAAGGACCAGTCCTCGGAAAAAGACAGCATGCTAGAAAAGGCAGAGGAAGAGAGGAAGAGCCTCAATAAGATGGATTGGCATAGTGACTATAAGAATGGACTCAAGTGTATCAGAGGTCATGAAGATGGTGTAGAATAGGGCAAGGTTCATATCTGTTGTTTGTAGGGGAGCTCGATGGCACCCAACAACAACAACAACAACAACATCAACATAAGATAGTTAACGGAGTGCTAGTGGCTTCATGGTAAGGAGTTGCACTGTTAAACCAAACGCAGGTGATTCAAATCTACCAGCCACTTCATAGGAGAAAAAAAATGGGCCATTTACTCTCATGTGATTTATAACCTCTGAAAGCCCACTGAAGGGTTAGCTATGAGTAAATTCCAACTTGGTAGCAAATATTTATAACACCAATCAAGTTATGGGCTGGAATCTACTAGATGGGACACAACAATGACAAAGGTAAGAGACTGATGAGCAAGAACACTATTGGGTGCTCACTATCTCTAAAAACTCGTCTCATTTCTGAGAGGTTTGAAGAACAGAGAAAGTGGTGAGTAGTATAAATAAATTCTACTTTTTAATCACTGACCTTCTATATTATTGAATTAAATCAATAAACATGTATTAAGCACCTATTGTAGTTGCTTGGGAGCTCTGTTGGTCTTGTGGCAAGAAGCTGCACTGCAATCCCAAAGACACACGTTTGGAATCCACAGAAGAGTAAATATCCTCCTGTGTGATTAACTGCCTCTGAAAAGCCACCAGAGGGTCAGCTCTGGGTCGGCTCCAACTCGACAGTACACAACAACAGCAGTAATTGTAGTTACTGTGGCTGTGACAATGGGCTTCAACGTAGCAATAATTGTGGATTGGGGATGCTTTCTTTTATTGTTTGTAGGGTTGTTATAAATTGCAACTGACTAGATGGCACATAAGCACACACACAGTTGCCAGGTTGGGTTGCGTTGGTTCAGTGATAGAATTCTGGCCTTCCACATCAGAGCCCCCAGCTCTGTTCCTAGACATTGCACTTGCTTGCAATGTTGCTTACTATCGTGACTTGTCAGCAGATGCCTGTGTGCTGAGAGACAAACAGAGCTTCCAAACAAAAATGAACTGAGAGGAAAGACTTGGTTATCAACTTCCTCAAGTCAGCTAGGAAAACGTTCTGAACCACAACTGTCTGAGGTGTGGTGTATCATGGGCCTGGTGCAGGACAAGGTGGTGTTCCACTCTCTTGCATGAATAGCATAGCCGTGAGTTGGGGGCAATGAGACGCACTGAAATTCCAAAGGTATACGATTTGATTCCACCAGCTGCTTCGTAGGAGAAGAATTGCCTCTGAAAACCTACTGAAGGGTCAGCTATAAGTAGGTTATGACTTGATGCATATCGATAAGTACATTATCAATAATTGATAAATGAAGGAAATAGTCAATGAGATGAACACACAATCAATTGTAACAATGGACTCTAACATGCCAATGCTTATGAAGAAGGAGCAGGGCCTGGAAACAGTTCAGCCTCTTGTACATTAGATTGTCATGAGTCAGAGCTGACTAACAGAGTAACAACAGGGTTGCCAACTCCCCAGTACCCCTTGACCAGTGGTGTGAGTTACTTGTATCAGAGACAGAGTTGCCTACACAACATTTTTTATCTTTGTGCGTGACCTGAGTCCTTGCCAGTCTAGTGTTCCAACCAGACCCTCCAACCAAGATAATACCCTCATCAATGAACCTCCTATCTCTCTGCTCTTTAATCCTTTTGAATTCAGTGGTTCTCAGTCTCAACTGCAACTTAGAATCACATGAGATGAGTTTTCAAACATGTAATGCCCGAGCCCACCTTCAGAAATAAACCCAAGCTTGTCACTTGAGTTGCTTTCAATTCCTGGCTCCTCCTGTGATATAAAGTCGGGCTGCTCTGTGGGATTTTCTTGGCTGTGGTGGTCAAGGAAGCAAATTGCCTTTCTTTTGTGACATTACTGAGTGGTTTTGTGTCCCTAGCCTTTCGGTTCATAACCAATCACAAACTTCTTTCAAGATCAGGGACTTAAGGGTCCACTCCAGAGATTCTAACTGAAGACCCCGGGGCAGCTCTATCACTAGGCTACTGTCACCACTGTGGTCACGCTGTGACATATGGTGTCACTCCACCATTGGCCTTCTATATTAGATCATACAGAATCTTTAGTAGCATTTATTATCAATGTTAATCATATAGTAAGCCCAAACCCACAACTATCAATTTGGTCTGACTCACAGTTACCTCTGCCAGTTTTCTGAGTCTGTAAATCGGTGCAGGAGGAAACCACCCACCTGTGTTATCATTCAAAATAGCTTTCCTAGCCAATGCCTGACTTTGCCAAATAGATAAGCAGGAATATGCCAACAGGATGTGTTAGCTTATCCGCAAGGGGACTGGCTAGTCTCGCCATTAAATTGAATGGATCTAGCAGCAGAATTGGAGGATCTTCCCTACAGCAAAGAAGAAGCAAGAAAATGCAATGTGTCCTTCGAGGTCAGAGATTCTTGCACCAGCCAAACCAGGGTCTATGGGAGCAGCAGCTATAGGAGTAACAGCAGAGAAGCAGAGACCTGACATGAGATAGAGCTGACCTTGGGACTCCTACTCCATTGAGCCAGAGCTAAGAGATTTTTGCTCAAGTTTGTTGGAGGACTGTGGGGGAAAAGGTAGGGAAACCAGAACTGAGAGCTGTGTAACACTGGCCTAAAGTCAGGAGACTCAAGGCTGAGCACATTACAGAAGCTCTCCTGATTGTATTTTACTACTAACCTTAAATAGCCTTTTGACTTCCCCTACATCGTTGTATGAGATCTGTGAGTTATTCCATCGAATTTTGGACTCAATAAAGCAGTAAGATTGGTGTTGGTGTGAGTAAAAAGAGAAGTGTGAGTGTAGGAGACATGTCTAACCTCACAGGAGTTGGTTTTGTGTTGTTGATGTTGTTGATGGGGACAATTCCCCTTTGTGAAGTTGGTCAAGGTCAGATATGACTGTCCTCATGCGGCCTTTGTTCTTTTGACATAATTTTTCTCCTGTGAATTGGCTAGTGAATTCAAACTGCCTGTGGTACACTTAGCAGCCTAGCACATTATACCCTATACCAGCTGGGCTCCTTCATCGGACAATAACATGTGATAAATATGTAAATAGTTCCTATGTCACATTTCTTAGAATATACAAATACTAACAACAGCATTGTTGTGCCAACTCTTTCTATACTGAATTATTGCATTATTCGTTACAATATTAGTAATTGAGAAGGAATCTTATTTGGATTTTTTGCCTTCTTTTCCTTTGATTACTACTTAATTATTAGAAGTCACTTGATTTGGGTTCACAAATAATAATTACCAGAGTGTTGTAGGTAAAACACCAGAAAATATGAAAACAAATTAGCAACTACATAAACCCTGCAGCAAGTGTTTCACATTCTCTTCTCTTTTAGCAAGTAAGGTTGTATCATCTACATAATGCAGGTTTTTGATGAGTCTTCCTTTGATCTGATGTTCAGCACACAAATGGAATAGGTATGGAGAAAGGATAAAGCCTTAACACTTATCTTTCTTTATTTTAAACCATGTGGTGTTCCTTTGCTTTGTTTAGACAACATCTTCTTGATCTAGATAAAAGTTTGGGTTTTTTTTTTAAATTTATACTGGTTTACATACAAAGTTCATAAAGTTTGTATACACTGCTTTTCACACCTGATCTTCCCCTTTCCTTTACTCACCCTTCCCTGATATGTATAGGTTTTGTACAAGCACAATCAAGTATTCTGGAATTCCTATTCTCCTCAATGTTAGTAATAGTTTGTTATGATCCACACAGTCAAATGTCTTTGCACAGTTAATAAAACAAATAGACATTCTTCTGGTATTATCTGCTTTCAGCCAAGATCCTTCTGACATAAGCAATCAAAGATTACAAACTTCAATATGAATTACATCTCAACAGCAAGAAAACAAAAATTCTCAACCACAGACCAATAGGCAAAAGCATCATCATGAAGAAAAGGTTGATGTTGATAAGGATTTCATCTTACTTGGATACCCTTGGTATAACAGTCAAAAAATCAAAAGACATTGGGGAAATCTACTGTTAAGGACCATCTCCAAAGTACTAGAGAACAATGATGTCAGTTTGAAGACTAAGGTGTGCCTGATCCATGTGGTTATCTCAATTGCTTGCTGTATATCTCAAAGTTGGAAAATAAGTAAGGATGACAGGACCTTCCCTGTCTTTGATCTGTGGTGTTAGAGAAGAGCACTGCATATCCCATGGACTGCCAAGAGAATAAGCAAATACGTTTTGAAAAACGTGAAACGGATGTGCCCTACAATTTAAGAGACATACAGCACAGGATTATAGGTGAAATCCTTTATTTTTTTATTATTTCCATTTGTTCATTGTTGCACTTTTCTCCATGCCCACCCCTACACCCCCAGTTCATTCTTCCCTTTGAAAAGTAAAAGAAAAGTTCTTTCATTGTTATACAATCCCTCCTCCCAAGTCCAGTGCGCTATGCAGCCTTCGATCTAGACCCGTCATGACAATAATACCTAATCATAGATCCCTTTAAAACAGTTTTCTCCCTCATCTGTTTCAATGCAGTATACTATACATTATTTATCCCATCTTTCTCAGTCTCCCCCCAACCCCGATGTCAGTCCCGTTTTACAACAGTGACACCATGCAGTATTTGTCCTTTTGTGACTGAGATATTTGTGAAGTCCTTTACTCGCTGCACAGTGGAAGGGTCCTAGCAATGAGGCAGGACTCCCTCCACACGCTTTGTTTCTGATAAGAGGCTTTTTATACTTTTTTTTCACTCCAGGTACAGGGCTACTAGCTACAGCAATCTACTGTTAAAAACACTTCAAGGTGCACACCCATGTTTATTGCTGTGCTGTTCAGAATAGCAAAGAGATGGAAAGAACCCAAGTGCCCATCAACAAACAAATGGATAGAGAAGCTATGGTATATTCACACAATGGAATACTATGCAGCACTGAAAAACAAGGAACTCATGAAATATTATACAAAATGGGTGGCCCTGGAGGACATTATGCTGAGTGAAATATCTCAGTCACAAAAGGACAACTACTGTGTAATGCCACTGTTATAAAACAGGACTGACATCGGAAATGGGGGAGAACTAAAAAAAAGAGGGGATAAATAATGTACACTGCATTGAAACAAATGAGGGAGAGAAATGCTTAAGAGGAATATATTATTAGGTCTAATTTGCATGACAAAAGTCTAGAATAAGAGCTGCATAGTAGAGTGGACTTGGTGGGAGTGGATGGATGGGGAAGATGGGGGTGGATGGGTGGGAAAATTGTATAACAATGAAATAATCTTATTTTTCAAAGAGAATATCAAACCGGGGTTGGGAAGGGGTGGGTAGGGAGGAAAATGTGCAACAGTGAAAGAATGGAAATCCAAATCTTCTATAAACTTTGATTAAAATCTCAATTAAAAAAGAAAAAAATAAAAACACTTCAAGGACACAGAGATATAGGGATAGCAGTTGCTGCTGAGACATTTCAAGGGCACAGAAATACATGGACAGCATTTTTCAATTGAAACATTTCAAGAGTACATGGAGTGCAAAACCTAATAGACAATAGTAGTTACTGTTTTGGGAAGCAGTTCAAGACACAACCCTGAGGCTTGGGGCAAAAAATTTCCACACAGAGTTTAACTACATAAAATAGAGTCTTTCTGGCTTTTCAAAACCAGAGTGTTCCTTAGAGGCAAGAATGGTGAAACTTTGTCTTGTATTCTTTCAGCATGTTGTTAAGAAAGGCCAGTCATTGGAGAAAGACTTTATACTCAGAAAGGTGCAGGGTCAGCTAAGGAGAGGAAGACCTTCAACCAAGTGGATCGACACAGCGACTGCAGCAGTGGACTGAAGGGTGTCAGAGATGGTGAGGATGGCACAGGAGAGGGCAAAGTTCAGAGCTTTTGTTGACAGGGTTACTATATGAGTCACGGTTGACTCAATGGGATTTAACAACAACAACACACAAATGTTTAGAAGCTTAGGTGGCACAGTACATAGGGAGTTGGGCTGCTTACCCCAAATCAAGACCTATCTGGTGGTTCGAATTCACCAGCAGATCCACGGGATAAAGAGGGGCAATCTCCTCTCGTACTAAATTGCCATCTCAAAAAACTGCGGAAGGGCCAGCTATGAGTGCATTTATACCCCACGGCCTTGCGATGGAAGTACCACAAGCAGGGAAAACGATAGCTCATACTCCTGATGATTCACAATCTTGAAGCACAATCTTCAAAGGTCATTGAAACTGGGCAACAGTGACAGCTTCGACTGGAGCATATTAAAAAGTTCAAAACGTAAATTAGCACAGAATTATCTTGTTGGTATATTAATAAATGCAACCTGGGCTTATGAAAAACGTTTTTGTTATTAACAAACCTCAAGATTTTTTATATATTTATTTTTAACAATGAGTTTGTACTGAAACATTACACAAAAATTTTACAGATTGGTGTTTTGGTGTCATCCTCTGACAGCTACTGCTCTGGGAGGAGTCCAAACCTGAGGGGTTTTTTCGAAGCTGCCTGGGGTGATTGTAACACGCAGCCAGAGTCAAAACCCTAGCCCTGGATTGGCTTCCTCTGCAGGAAGCCTTCCCTGGCTCTCTCCACACAGAATCAGTTCAACAAGCTCCGCCTGACATTCCAAAGCGCAGTCCAAGCATCACCTCACTGCTGAGTCATTTCCCCACTCCCTCAAGTGAAACGTCTTTCTCCTTTGTGCCTCTGTATTCACTCAAAGAGTTCTGTCATCGCACCTGGGCTGGTTAATGAGACTTCCTGTCTACACTCTGTTCCTCCCAACTGTAAAAAGGAGAGGGTTTGCCTCTGTGCCCCAGAATCTATAAATCTTAACAGGAATAATAGGTGCCACCTACTAAGCTTAAAATCACTCCCCTTTTTTGGTTCTAAACCCTGAATTCGTTGAGGGAGTTTTGCTAACACTGTTAACATTGTAACAAATTGTAAATTCTCTGAATTCTCCACGGGCAACAGAGATATGAGTGAGGGAGGATGTGGAAGCTTTAACTCAAGGCTGTAAAGATCTGCCAAGAGGTCCAACCACCCCCAGGACCTGGCAGTCCTTTTCAAATTTAGAAATAACAACAAAACTAGCTGGGTGCAAACATTGCTCTAAGATAGTTACATTATGCCCTTATTGCTGTTATGAACCATAGAGTTTGAACTGATTCATAGCTGATCCTTCAGTGATTTTTTGACGCAGTAAATTATACAGAAGGCTGTC
>NW_006399847.1:2559356-2560746 GCF_000299155.1 Elephantulus edwardii
GACTGCTAGGAGAACAAACAGGTTTGTCCTGGAGCGGGTGAAACTGGGCTGCTCCTTGGAGGCATGGATTCTGAGGCTTTTTCTGTCATACTTTGGGCATGTTGCAAGGAGGGACCAGTCTTTGGAGAGGGACATCATGTTTGGGAGGGTGGAGGGACACTGCAAGAGAGGAAGATCCTCAATGAGATGGATCAATTTAGTGATTTGGGTAATGGGAGTAGGTTTGTCAGAGACAGCGAGGTTGGCACAGGATAGAGCAGGGTGTAGGGCTCTTGTACATAGGGTCGCTATGAGTCGCAAACGACTCAATGGCACATAACAACAACAGCCTTTGGGTTGGCAGTGCAACTTCTTACCACTAGGTCACCAGAGCTGTATTTACATAAACTTTTATACTTAGGACAGACCTTCTTGTTAGATACCAATATTTTAAAAATCAGGAAACCAAGACTAAAACCTCAACTTGTTTTTTGTTGGCAACAACTCTATAGGAACATGAAGTTCAGAGGTCAAACACCTTGCCCTGTGGCCACATGACTAGTTGTTGTTATCGCTGTTAGGTGTCATCCAGTTGAGTATGACTCAGCGTTACCCTATGAACAGCAGATCTGAACCCTGTCCTATCCTGTCCCATCCTCACAATCTCTGACACACTTGAGCCCATTGCTGAAGTCACTGTGTTAATACACCTGGTTGAGGGTCTTCCTCCCTTTCATCGACCCTCCACCTTTCCAAGTGTGATGTTCCTCTCCAAGGAATAGCTTCTCCTAGCAACATGCCCAAAGTATGTGAGATGAAGTTTTATCATCTTTGCCTCCAAGGAGCACTCTGGTTACACAATCTCCAAGATGTTTCTGTTTGTTCTTTTTGGCTGTCCATGGGATATTCAACACTCTTCTCCAACATCACAGCTAAAAGGCATTAATTCGTCTTCTGCCATCCTTAGTCATTGTCCAGCTCTCAGCAGCCTAGCTGCTGAAGTGACTGAAAAGACCATGGCCTGAATCATGGCCAGCAAGTAATATCAAATCTGATTCTGCCACTTGTTTGTTTATGAGACAAGGAAGCATCACTGTGGATTTTGAAAGAAAGTCCTCTAGCATTTGTTGATACATACCTTGGTCTGGAAACTCTGGTTTAGCATCATAGCAACACAACTACCTATGACAGCCCAGTGATGGTAAGATGTGAAATGCCTTCGCTGAGAACCAAACTCAGACCTCCACCATGGAAGATGAGAACTCTACTATAAACCATGAATATTTGGCTTGCTCTATGGATTTTTATAACCTTTTACTTTGGACATGTTGCCAGGAGGGACGGGTCCTTGGAGAGGGACATCATGCTTGGGAGGGTGGAGGGACGGCGCAGGAGGGGAAGACCCTCTATG
>NW_006399847.1:2564526-2570502 GCF_000299155.1 Elephantulus edwardii
TTGTTATCGTGAACAAAGCTGCAATAAATATGGGTGTGCATATATCTGCTTGGGTGGCAGATATATTTGGGGTATATTCCCAGTAGTGGAATTGCTGGGTCAAATGGTATCTCTATTTACAAATTTCTGAGAAAGCACCACACGACTGTCCACAGTGGTTGCATCATTTTACATTTCCACCAACAGTGGAAGGGTTCCAGTATCTCTACAACCTTGCCAGCATTTGTTGCTTGCTGTTCTGTTTAATTATCTCATAGTTGTTTTGATTTGCATCTCTCTCAGAGCAAAGGATTTTGAACATTTCTTCATGTGCTTGTTGGCCATCTGAATGTCTTCTATGGTGAAATGTCTGTTCACATCCTGTGCCCATTTTTCAATTGGATTGTTTTTCTTTATCTTGTTGTGGTGCTCAAGTATTTTATAAATTCTAAATATAAGTCCCTTATCTGGCATACCATTACAAAATACTTTTTCCCAGTCAACACACACACTTTCCTTAGCAAGTTATTTGCAAGGAGATGGAATATCCAGAAGAGACTGAAGGACTGAGATGAATTGTCCTATATCTGTATAGCATCTTTGAGCTTTCAGAATTGCTTTATGATGACTGTGTAGCCAGGAAAATGTGTCCAGCTCATTTTTCAATTGAGGTTAGTCCTTCTGTTAAGTAAGAGCAGCAAAACCCATTAGAGGAAAAATTTATTAGAGGAAATATTTTGCAAAGAAAGATACAGAGGACCAAGGCGTCATTAGGCTGTGTCTCAGCTGACAAAGGGAGATGTGATTATTTTATAGACTCTGAAGGTGGGGAAAGAATATAATGTTTAGTCATAAGAGGGTGGAGTCCTGGCAGTCATGTTTATTCTCGGAAGAAAAAGGTGTCATCTGGAATTGGCTCAAGTGGGAGGCAGTAGGATAAGTAAGCACATACAGTCGTTCTTTCAAGATGCATGCACCACGGGTTTTGTGGAGAGCATGCTCAGATGATCGGGATGGCCAAAAATATGCATGAGTTAGCAACAAATGGGTGTGACTCCAAAGATGGCCATCCCATGTGGGTTGCATGGTCATCACAGACCATGTTTATCACAGAACGTAGCCTTTGAGCCATGGCTCAAAGGTGGCTGCTTCTAGGCCTTACAGGAGTCACTCTATGGACCTGAAATCTCTTGGCTGATTTGAAGTTTATTAAGAAGGAATACCTGGATAAAGAAGACTGAGGCAGCAGAATCAGAAGACCCATCAACAACCTGCGTTATGGAGATCACACAGCCTTGTTTGTGGAAACCAAAGAGGTCCTGAAGGACTTGCAGTAGAAAATCAAAGGCTACAGCCTTTAATATGAATTTCATCTCAATACCAAGAAGACAAAAATCCTTACAAGTTGATTGATAAACAACATCATGATAAATGGAGCAAAGATTGATATTATCAACAATTTCATCTTATTTGCTTCCACAATCAACACTCGTATTATCAGCAGTCAGGACATGTATTGCATTGGTTAATTTCACTGTCAGGGACCATTCCAAATTACTAAGGAGCAATGATATCAGTTTGAAGACTAAGGTGTTCCTGATTTGGGTTATAGTCCTTTCAATCATTTGCTATACATCTAATTGCTGGACAATGAATAAGAATGACAGAAGAATAATTGATGCCTTTGAGTTGCGGTGTTGGAGAAGAGTATTGAATATCCCATAGACTGCCAAAAGAATAAACAGATATATTATGGGCAAAGTGCAGCCAGAGTAGAGAGCTCCTTTGGATGCAAAGATGGTAAAACTTTGTCTCACGTACTTGGGATGTTACTAGAAGGACCTCTTCCTTGGAAGAAGACGTCCTGCTTGGAAAGGAGGAGAGTCAGTGAAAGAGAGGAAGACCCTTAATGAGATGTATTTGAAGGAGTGACAGCAGCAATGGGTTTTTAATGATAAGGATGGCACAGGATAGGACAGGGTTCAGATTATCATTCATAGGGTTATTATGAGTCTTAACAACACTTGATGGCATCTAGCAACCACTGGCTGTACCTAGCCAATCTAGGGAATATGGTGGATGGGACAAAGTAGCAGTTGCTATTGAAACAGGAAGTGGAACCCTGACAGCAGCTGGTAGGACCAGTCAGTAACGGCCATCAATCAATCCACACAGCAAGAACCACTAGAATCTTAACAAAGTGGCAAGTCTTGTGCTAGAAGAAAGTGGCCAATCTCACAAGACTTGCAGCAAGACCAGGGAGCCCTAAGTCGCATGAGACTTGCAGCAAGACCATAAAGTTCAAGTGAGACATCAGTGAGATCAAGGAATGGCAGACTCCAGAGACTGCAAGCCTGTGTCACAGAAGCAGAAGTGACAACCATCCTTTTCCTTCCTCAGCCCAGAAGGGGAAGGTCAGTTCTTTGAGAGCATCTTTCTTTCATTTCTACCTTTAACTGTCTTGCTAATACTGCATGTTGTATCTTCATTAACAAACCAGGCCTGGGACCCTCTTAGAACCCCAACAGGGGCACTCTTTGCATTAATAAGCATCTTTTCCTTGCTGGCTAATGGCTACATTTGCTGGTCATCCTGCTCCCACCCTTGCAAGAGTCTTATTTAGCTCCTCTCTCTCTGGGCAATGAAGAGATTCCTGGTACTGGCATCTCTAGCATGTGTCAACTTGGAGTACCTACACTGCTCCATGAGGTTATGTTTTGGGGTCTTGTAATGTTGCAAGGAGGGACAGGTCCTTGGAGAGGGACATCATGCTTGGTAGGGTGGAGGGGCAGCGCAGAAGGGGAAGGTCCCCTATGAGGTAGATTGATTCAGTGGTTGGGGTAATCGGGATGGGTGTGTCGGAGACAGTGGGATTGGCACAGGACAGACCAGAGTTTAGGGCTGTTGTACATAGGGTCACTATGAGTCGCAAGGGACTGGCACATAACAACAACAACAACAATGTTGCATTAGTTTAATGCTGCTTCCCTGTTCTGAACTACCTCAAGGGAAAACACTTTTAAGATTCTATTATGTTAATAGAGGGGGTGATTACAACTGCTGGGTGGAGACAAACTGCAATATTTAAAGGATGTAAACTTAATAAGGAGGATTTCCTTGAAACCGTGTACCCCGCCCCCGTACACTAAAAGGATACTTCTTTAAAAATTATTTTTACTTGTTTTCTTCTTGTTGGAACTGTCTCTTGATTTTTTCTCAATTCCCTATGTGAATGATAGGTGGGTTTTGGACATCCTAGAAAGGAGGTTTATGTACAGGAGAAAAGATGTTATTTTATATTTAACATGTTTGATCCAGCAAACCCTATATATTTTTTAAAAATTTTCAATATGTTAAAGCACAAAGCTCACAAGCTAAAGTGTCCTTCTTGTTGTTGTGTACTGCAGAGTTGGAACCAATCCATAGCTGACCCACTGGTGGATTTTCAGAGACAGTTAATCGCATGAGAGGATAATGCCAATCTTCCTTCCACTGATTAGCTGATGGCCTCGAAACAAGTGCCTTCAGGATTGAAGCACAGCTTCTTGCCACACAGCTTCTTGTCAAGAGGCCATCAGAGCTCCCCAAAGCTTTCTTTGGCTTTTAATTTCACTTGCACACTCTGCTTTTACAAGTCTAAAAGATTTACCAGTCACTTTAAAGATTAAAACTTTTGATTGTCATTTTGTCCTATGCGTAAACGTAATCAAATAACCTTAAGCCTTTTATACTGCACTTAAAATGTATAGTAATGCTTAGAAGGACAGAAGGACAGCACAAGAGAGGTGGACCCTGCATGAAATGGATTGACTCAGTGACTGGGGTAATGCAGGGTGTACATAGGGTCTCTGGGAGTCACAAGCAACTCGACATCACATAACAACAACAATAACATTTCATAAATAATAAATATCTGACTTAGTAAATAAAACCATTTGGCTGCTAGCTAGCATCTTGATGGCTGTTTTGTCAGTCATGTAAGTGAAGTTTTTGAGTCCTGTTTGATGTGTATTACTGCTCTTTCCCCCCAAGAATGGGTGTCCTTGAGCCTTTGCCTACGGTGGAGATCTGCTCAAAGGTGTGGCTTTAAAATCCTGCAGAGCCTGAGGACCTCAGGCCCAAGGGCCAAGTTTATTATTTTTCAGATGAATATTCCCTAAATGATACAGCAATCTTTTGTCTATTTGCCAAACTGGACAATTTGGTGTTGCTGTGATGCTACACACTGTTCCATAATCTTGTCAGATACCATCATGGTTACTCATTATTACAATGGTTGGATGAGCTTCCAGACTGATTTATGCTGGGAAGCAGGAGTGGCATCCACTTCCTAAAACAGATGCCTCTGGAAACTCGACATACTCTCTAAGCTCTATACATGTACAGGAATGATGTTAGTTATACAATAGAATTGAGTCTTTTGTGCAAAGCTTACTGTCTTTCATATTCGACTTGACGACACTTAACCACTGCTAAATGAAACGAATGCTGTTATATCTGGAAGAACACTCTTGCACTTTGTTCATCACTCTTTGTCAATGTGCAGTATGAAGTAACCTGGGTTGCTGTGATGATGAACCTTGTACCTTTGGGGTATCAAGTACCAGAATGGTTTCCCAATGTGGACAGTGTTTGGTGGAGCTCCCAGTTGTAAAACAGGTTTGGAAGAAGGAGCGGCATCCACTTCCTAAACCACATGCCTTTGGAAACTCTCTGAACTTGGAGAAATGATGATAGCTATTGAAAGGCATTAGGTGTTTTGTTCATAGAGTCGCTATGACTCAACCTCAACTCGATGACAATCAAATCAACAACAACAATACTAAATCATTCTTAAAATATTATACATGAAATTAAATTTACATTGACACACCACTGGGCTAATTGGCAGCATCATGATAGATGGTGAAGAGATTGAGATTGTTAACAGTTTTAGTTTGCTTGGCTCCACGATCTTCATTTCCTGGCTGCTGGTACCAAGAATGTTAAGATGAATTGCATTGGGAAAGTTTGCTATCACAGACCTCTCCAAAGTACTGAAGAGCAACAATATCAGTCTGGAGACTAAGGTGCATCTGATCCAGGCCATGGTCTTTGCAATTACTTACTATCCATTGGAAAGCTGGACAAGGACTACGGATAATAGAAGGAGAATTGATGCCTTTGAGTTGTGGTGCTAGAGAAGAGTGTTGAATATATCATCGACTGCTAGGAGAACAAACAAGTTCGTCCTAGAGAGGGTGAGACCAGGCTGCTCCATGGAGGCAAGGATTCTGAAGCTCCATCTGGCATAATTTGGACATTTTGCAAGGAGGGACCAGTCCTTGGAGAGGGACATCATGCTTGTGGGAGTGGAGGAACAGTGCAAGAGAAAGACCCTCGATGAGATGGATTGATTCATTGACTGGGGTAACAGGGGTAGGTGTGTCAGAGACAATAAGATTGGTACAGGATTAAAGCAGGTTTTAGGGCTGTTGTACACAGGGTTGCTATGAGTCGCAGGCGACTCCACGGCATATAACAACATATTGGTGGTGTAGTGGCAAGAACCTGCGCTGCAGTCATGATGGTATACAGTTCAAATCTGCCAGCTGTTCCACTGGAGAAGGATGGACCATCTCCTCCTGTGTAATTAACTGCCTCTGAAAACCTACTGGAGGGTCAGTAATGGGTTGGTTCCGACTCAACGGTACACAAAGACAATGATGTTCTCTTAAATAGTTTCATTTTTTCCATTATTTTTGTTGTTGTTGTTGCTCATGTACCGTCAAATCAGATCTGACTAGTTAGTACATGAGGAGATTGTCCTTCCTTCTCCAGTAGAGCATCTGGTGAATTGAACCGTGCACCTCTGGGATTGCAGTGCAGATTCTTGCCAGTAGGCCACCGTTGTTGTTGTTGTTATGTGCCCTCGAGTCGTTTGAGACTCATAGCGGCCCTATATACAACAGCCCTAAACCCTGCTCTATCCTGTGCCAATCGCACTGCCTCTGACAC
>NW_006399847.1:2571592-2589983 GCF_000299155.1 Elephantulus edwardii
TCCTCTCAAGGTCACTGGGCGGTTTGTTGCTGGGGCTCGGGCCACAGTCTGGGTGGACTTTCTTCAGCTTGACTCCCTGTCGAGTGGCGGCCAGGATGTGCTAGTTGATGGAGGTGCAGGACTAGGGTGAGGCAAACACATCCACTTTCTTGAGAGGGCTCCTGCCCCAGCACGTCATCCATAGACCCTTGGCATTTAAAATTTAGAGAGAGCTCAGGTGGTCTCTCACAAAGTGAATCACAGACCAGAGAATGTGGCTAGTCATCTTTCACTGAAGTCCTGAGGTGCAGATTCTGATGAAGTGCTGACTGAGAAGGTGGGAGTGGGGATGCAGGTGGAGGGGGTGGTGGGGATGGTGGTGATAACTCCTCTTTAGATTTGGACTCTGTGTGGTTGCCAGCTGGAATAAAAATCTGGACAGGCACGTTTCCAAGGCTGTCTTAACCCCTGGGGCTTTCCCCATGATTAACTTTAGGTAGGGGAGTCCTGGCTTTCCTGGTGGCTGATGCGTCACTGACGTGGTCTGAGAGGATGGCAAAGAAGATTTTGGAGAATAGGCACCTGGCAGGTTTGGAGCCTCAGGTTCTGAGCAAGGTATTTTTGGTATTGACTGACCTTTCTCTTTAAATGCTATTAATCGTTGAAGTGTTTTCTGGCGTTCTTGATTTATCCATTCTTTTTTCTTTTGCTCTTCTTTAATCTTGTCTCTTTTCATCGGAATACTATGATGCTGATGAAAATACTTGATACTTTCCTCAGCCTGCTGCAATCTGAGCTGATGATTTTCTTTGCATTGATCCTTTTTGTTCCGGAGGTAGGCTCTGCGGGCGCAGATCGGGCCCCTGCTTGGCTGCTGGGACCTCATCCAGAGTTTGCTCACCTCCAAGTTCCTATCGTTCTGTAGCCCCACCACATCATCTACCACTTTAAGCTCCTCTGGACTTTCACATATATCGTTAACAGATGACTTCATCCTGTTTCTCTTTTATAAGTCTTTTCACAGATTCCAACTGTGTAATAAGCAGTATCTCTTCATATTTTAATATCTCAAACTTACCTCCATATAGTCCTAATTGAACTTCATAATTTCTAATTCATCTACAGC
This sequence comes from Elephantulus edwardii, assembly GCF_000299155.1. Lineage (NCBI taxonomy): Eukaryota > Metazoa > Chordata > Mammalia > Macroscelidea > Macroscelididae > Elephantulus > Elephantulus edwardii. The sequence continues at coordinate 2,572,698 of NW_006399847.1, forward strand.
ATTTATATTTTTTTTTTTTCTTGTTCAGAAAGATCTTCCATCTTTCTCCACATTTCAGCCTTCCTGTGGCTTAAACATAGCTCTTTGGCTCTCAGGAGTTGCAGAGTTTCTCGGCTAACACGAGCTTGAGTTTTTCTAACCTGGGAGTTGCTGCGGCCCAGGCAGCCTGGCCAAATTGCTTTCCGTCCTGTTCCGTTTGTTTCTGCATTCCTGTCAATGCTTTTACTGTTTCCTTAAAATAATTCACTGTGATATCCTGAATGGAGACTACAGCTTCTTCAGCCCGTCTGGTCCATTCTTAGGCTTCCTTCTGCAAGGCAACTATTCTTTTAGGACCCAGGTCATCTTCATCCAAGGACTTCACACTGTCAAGCTTACATGAGGTTGCAACTTCTCGCATATTCCTGAAAGGCTGCAGTAAATACTGGTAAAACATGGTTGCCATGGTAACTAATTCCTGGTATGCTTCATCTTCCTCTTGATAAATCTCCATTAATGCTACCATGGTGTTGGCTTCTTCATGTCCTTGAAGAACCCTCCGTGTTGTTCTAGGCGACGAGGAAGCGCAGCTGGCTTCGCTCAAGCAAAGGTCCTCCCGCGCGGGCACCCAGCCTTCCAAACTGATCATCCTCCATGGCTGCGGGTGGTCAGCGGCCAGAGGACTCAGCACTCCCTTGCCTGGTCCCCTCACAACTTCTGTCTAAATAGTTTCTTTTTAGATATAATCTCAGTCACATAGCTGAATCAACTATGCATTTACACTTTTTAAATTGGACAATGCTTCCAGTCAGTTAAAACTTCACAAGTTTGTAAAACACCAAATATGGATAAATTCTGTTTTCAAAATACAAGTAATCTGAATGTGATTCTTCAAATATTCTAAGGGTTAAAAGACAATTCTCATGCAATTTTTACTTAATCTTAATACATTATCAAAGATTTTGGCCAGAATGCTGGCTAAATTATACTCAGGCGCCTAAGAGGAAAAACAGAATTGTATTTGTTGTAACTTTGTCAATTGCACCTTGGTTTCAGGAGAGGATAGGGCAAGTAGCAAAAACCCAGTTAAAAACTGACTGCTATAAAGTCCATTCCCATTCAAAGACTCGGCCTGTCTCAGAGTAGAGCTGTGTGTGGCATAGGCTGTTCCACAGATGTTTTCTGAACTAGATGACCAGACTTCTTTCCTGAGATGTCTCACGATGCCTCCCTTTCCAGTTGCAGCCTTAACTGTTTAAACGTTGACTCCTTGGACCAGGCAGGGACTTAAGACCCTTTTAAATATCTCTTCACTTACATCTGCCATTCTCACTTGATTTGAGTTTACATTTTGCTCTTAATGTATGTACACACATTTCTCTGACTTTCTAAAGATGCTTTGATTTATCTGGTTCTTATGTCCTTTGCTGTTCTTAAGATCTTGTAGAATGTGAAGATGATTCTCTAACTGAATTTTGTGTTAGTTTGATTTTGGTGTATGCTTTCCAGAGTAATTTGACTGGCTTTTTTTTTTTAAATGCTGGACAGATTGCCTGGACAATGCACTGTGAACTCTGAAACTCAATGCAGTACTTCACTCTCAGAGCACATTTGCTTCTGGGTCCATGATTCTCGATACTCATTAGAAAACAGTTACTTGTCGAACTCACCAAGCTAACTTATGACCATAGAACTAGTTGAAACCTACCTTCTTTGAGGTGCATGCACAAACACACATGCAAACATACACCTGCCCCCATATTGAGTTCTGGTTGCCTCACAACCGTTTGTCCTGATTTGCCCTGACAGTATAGGTTCTTACCATTTTTTCCTGTAGAAATTAATAATCACATCTCCTTTCACTCTCAACAGTGCTCTTGTTTGGATGAAAATTCTGTTCATTAACAACTTGACACACTATTTGCAAAACAATATGTCCCAAATTTTATTCTTGATCCAGCAAACAGCAGCTTCTTCCTTCCATTTGCTCACACTAAAGACCTTGAAGTAGTTTTGCTCTCTGGTTCACTCCTTCTCCACAGTCCCTCTACCAACAAAGCCTTAGTCCCATCTTCAGAATATATCCTGCATCCAACACATCCTCACTAGCTGTGTGATCTCACACACACCCAAACTACCACTTCAAGGTAGGTTATTGCAATAGCCTCTCATCTTGACCTCTTTGTTTCTACTCTTGTTCTGAACAAAACTCCGAAGGCACAAACCAGATCATGTGGACCCTCTGCTCAAAGCCTTTTGTTCCTTAGAATAAGTCAAGCCTTACTGTGGCCTACAAGTCTCTACACGAAGGGACAAGCCATGTCTGTCCTCACGCCTTTCTAATTAGATTTCCTACCTCTCCTCTTCTCCATTCTCATCTGACTCCTTTGTGTTTGTCAAACATGCTGATGTCTCAGAGCCTCTGCACCAGCTGCTCCCCCTGCCTGGGATGTTCTCCCTTCCGATCTTTTCAGGGCTTGCTCCTTCATGCTCTCCAGGTCTCTGCTCAGATGCTCAGATGTCACCTTACCAGAAAAGCCTGCAGTGACATCTTACAGAGGTTATGTGGGCAAGAAGCTGTGCGACAATACCGAAAGTGCGCAGTTCAAATCTTCCAGATGCTCCGCTGGAGAAGGAGGGGCAATCTCCTCCTGTATCAGTGGGATCTGATTTGATGGTACACACACACACACACACACACACACACACACACACACACACATTAAAGAAATAAATAAAATTGTTGTTGTTGTTGTTGTTATGTGCTGTCGAGTTGCTTGCGACTCATAGTGACCACAACAGCCCTAAACTCTGCTCTGTCCTGTGCCAATCGCACTGTCTCTGACACTCCCATCCCGATTATCCCAGTCACTGAATCAATCTACCTCATAGAGGGCCTTCCCCTTCTGCGCTGCCCTCCACCCTCCCAAGCATGATGTCCTTCTCCAAGGACCGGTCTCTGCTCACAACATGTCCAAAGTATGTTACATGGAGCCTCAGAATCCTTGCCTCCAAGGAGCCACCCGGTTTAACCCTTTCCAGGACAAATCTGTTTGTTTTCCTAGCAGTCCATGGTACTCTCAATACTCTTCTCCAGCACCACAGCTCAAAGGCATCAATTCTCCTTCTGTCCTCCTTGGTCATTGTCGAACTCTCTGATGCATAACAAGTGATTGAGAAGACCATGGCCTGTATCAGGTGCACCTTAGTCTCCAGGGAGACACCATTGCTCTTCAGTACTTTGGAGAGGTCCCTCACAGATGACTTTCCCACAGCAATACATCTTTTAAGTTCCTGGCGACTGGTGCCAAGAGTGTTGACTGTGGAGCCAAGCAAACTGAAGCTGTGAACAATCTCAATCTCTTCACCATCCATCCTGATGCTGCCAGTTGGTCCAGTGGTGAGAATCTTTGTCTTCTTGACATTGAGCCTCAATCCATATTGGAGGCTGCAGTCCTTGACCCTCTGCAGCAGGTACTTCAGGTCCTCTTCAGTTTCAGCAAGCAGGGTTGTGTCATCTGCATAACGCAGATTGTTTATGGATCTTCCACCAATCCTGATGCCACATTTCTCCTCATAGAGCCCAGCCTCCCGGATAATCTGTTCTGCATATAGGTTGAAAAGTTATGGAGATAGGATGCAACCCTGGCGTCCGCCCTTCCCAATTTTGAACCATGCAGTGTTCCCTTGCTCTGTTCTGATGACTGCCTCCTGGTCCAAGTATAGGTTTCTCATTGGAACAATCAAGTGTTCTGGAATTCCCATTCTTCTGGAGACTAAGGTGAGTCTGATACAGGCCATGGTCTTTGCAATCACTTGTTATGCATCAGAGAGTTGGGCAATGACCAAGGAGGACAGAAGGAGAATTGATGCCTTTGAGCTGTGGTGCTGGAGAATAGTACTGAGAGTACCATGGACTGCTAGGAAAACAAACAGATTCATCCTGGAAAGGGTTAAACCGGGTGGTTCCTTGGAGGCAAGGATTCTGAGGTTCCTTCTAACATACTTTGGACATGTTGTGAGGAGAGACCGGTCCTTGGAGAAGGACATCATGCTTGGGAGGGTGGAGGGACAGTGCAGGAGGGGAAGGCCCTCTATGAGGTGGATTGATTCAGTGACTGGGGTGATCGGGATGGAAGTGTCAGAGGCAGTGCGATTGGCACAGGATAGAGCAGGGTTTAGGGCTGTTGTACATAGGGTCGCTATGAGTGGCAAGCGACTCGACGGCACATAACAGCAACAACATATGATTGAGAGCCAGTAATATTGAGGGAAGAAGTCGAGGTTGAACTGAGGACAGTGATGACAAACAAGGCCTTCAAACAGTGACAGAATGTCAATTGAGATATCTCAACAAATGGATTCAGCACTAAAGTGTCTACTTTTATCTGCCAAGGAATTTGGGAAACAGCTCCCTTGCCAATACACGTGAAGACATCCAAATGTTGTCTATTACAAAGAAAGGGGACTGTGCTGTCCAAGGTTTATCGTTCAAAACGTCTTTCATAGCCAATGACTAACTGTTTATTTTGTGCTGAAGTATTTATTGTACTAAGGAGAGAGGATTAGGATGAGATACAAGGCCCACCCAACAAAAGTCTTATATAAACTCATGGGACCTCAGTGCTTGTTCTCTTTTTTGGGACACCTGCCTACAACTGATGGTCTGAAACTCTCACCAATCTCTGCAAAACAGGCCTGCATACCTACAGTCATGTGAGTCATTCCCCTGATGGTTCTGAGGCTCTGGGAGACCTTCTAGTGAACCACCAAATCCAAGGGAAATAGAGAAGTTTGGGGACTGAACAAAGGAGGGCCTGTTGATGTCAGAAATCATGGAGTTATACAGCAAATCAAGTATTTGGGATGTTGATTCAGCACTACTTATAACTATCTTGCTACCAATCTTAGCAAATCGAATTATAATTCAATGACCCAACAAAATACAGATATTATCAGACAGTATCAATATCACATACAAGTAAAATTTTGCTGACGTGTATTTAAAAATTGTTGCAACAATGTTACAGGTGGAGACTACAGAAAGAAGAGAAAATGCAATGAAGGATAATTGTTGATGTCATATGGATCTTGGCTGAAAGCAAAACCAGAGAGATATCTACATGTGTTTTGTTGACTATCCAAAGGAATTAAGAAACTAGCAAGCAATAGCTAGCTTTGTGAAGAATGGGAGTTCCAGAATACTTAATTGTGCTCATGTGGAACCTGTATATAACCAAGCAATCACCTGAACAGAAATCTGCTGACCTAATGGTAAGACAAGCAAAATCCTGCTGAAGATTATTTTAAAATGACTGGGATAGTCCATTAACAAAGAACTTCCAGAAATACAAGCTGGATTTAGAAGAGGCTGTGGCAATAGCACCAATGCCAGATGGATCTTGGCTGAAAGCAGAGAGTACCAGAGGAATGTCTATCTGTGCTTCATTGACTATGCAAAGGTATTTCACTGTGTCGATCACAACAAATTTTGGCTAACCTTAAGAAGATTGGGAATCCTAGAACACATTATTATGCTCATATCATACCTATACTTGGACCAGGAGGTAGTCATCAGAACACTGAATGTTTCAAAATTAGGAAAGAAGTGCATCAGGGATGCTTCCTGTCTCCATACCTTTTCAATCTATGTGCAGAGCAGATCATCCAGGAGGCTAGATTTTATGAAGAGGTGTGTGGCATCAGGATTAGAGGAAGACTCATCAACAATCTGCGTTATGCAGATGATACGACCCTGCTTGCTGAACTGAGGAGGACCTGAAGCACTTTTTGCAGAAGGCCAAGGACTGTAGTCTTCAATATGGATTGAAGCTTAACATAAAGAAGAAAAAGATTCTCACCACTGGGCCAATTGGCAGCACTATGATAGATGAAGAGACTGAGTTTGTTAACAATTTTGTCTTGCTCGGCTTCACAATCAACACTCTTAGCACCTGCAGTCTGGAAATAAAAAGACGAATTGCATTAGGGATGTTGGCTGTCAGGGACCTCTCCAAAGTACTATAAAGCAATGATGTCAGTCTAGAGACTACGGTGTACCTTATCTAGGCCATGATCTTTGCTAGGCATCAGAGAACTGGACAATGACTAAGGATGACAGGAGAATTGATACCTTTGAGTTGTGGTGCTGGAGAAGCATACTAAACATACCATGGACTGCCAGGAGAACAAATAGGTCTGTCTCTGAGATGGTGAAACCAGGTTTCTCCTTGGAGGCAAGGATTTTGAAGCTTTGTCTCACATACCTTGGGCACATGGACAGGAGGGACCAGTCTTTGGAGAAAAACATCATGTTTGGAAGCGGGGAGGGAAGCATAGAAGAGGAAGACCCTGGATGAGATAGATTGACACAGTAACAGGGGCAATGGGATTAGGTGTGTCGGAGTCAGTGTGACTGGCTAAGGATAGAGAAGAGTTCAGAGCTATTGTACATAGGGTCAGTAGGAGTCACCGGCGACTCACCGGCACATAACAGAAATAACAACAATGGTAAGAAGCAGCATTGCAATACCAAAGCCACACAGTTCAAATTTACCAGCTGCTCTGTTAAAGGATGGAAAATCTCTTGTGTGATTTACTGCTTCTGAAAACCTGCTAAAGGGTCACCTATGGATTGCTTCTGAATTGATAGCATACAACAACAACACACGGTTTAAAATCAGGAAGAGCATGCATCAGGGCTGTACACTTTCATCATTAATATTCAATCTGTATACTGAGGAAATAGTAAAAAAAGCTAGACTGTATAAAGAATGTGGCATCAAGATTGAAGGAAGACTCATTAACAACCTGCTAAATATAGATGATACAACCTCCCTTGCTGAAAGCACTTTCCAATAAAGATAAGAGTTTATAGTATGGAATACACCTCAATATAGAGAAAGGAAGAGTCCTCACAGCTGAACCACAAAGCAACATCATGATCAACAAAGAAAAGAATGAAGTCAAGGATTTCATTTTAGTTCAATACACAAGTAACACCTGTGAAAGCAGGAGTCAGGAAATCAAAGAAGGTATTGTGTGGGGCAAATCTGCTTCACAGGACCTCTTTAAAGGATTAAAAAGCAAAAATGTCACCTTGAGAAGCAAAATGTGCCTGATCTAAGTCACAAGGTTTTGAGTCTCCTCATAGGCACATGGAAGCTGAGCAATGCATAAAGAAGATGGAAGAATTTATGCCTTTGACTTATTAGTATTGGTGAAGAATGTATCATCAACTGTCAGAAAAATGAACAAATCTGTCTTGGATGAAGTACAGCCAGAATGCTCCTTAGAAGCAAGAATGGAGAGATTTTGTCTCACATGTTTTGGTCATGTTATCAGGAGGACCATTTTTAGTGGAAGAACCACACACATGGTAAAGAAGAGAGTCAGTGAAAAAGACCTCCAATGAGAACAGACCGACACAGTGGCCTTAACAATCCACACAAACTCAGCAATGACTGTGCAGATGGGACAGGACTGGACAGTGTTTTATTCTGCTGTAGAGTGTCACTATGAGTCTGAACCCAGTTGATGGCACCTAACAACAACAGCTCATGCAAATCATATCCTCTTCTAACCTGAGACCAGAATAACTAGATGGTGCCCAACTACCACCACCGTTATTCTGACCAGGGACACAATAACTGATCCCAGGCAGAATGGAAGAAAAATATAGAAGAGCACTCAAATTCCTAAATATAGTCCAATCTATTAGTCTGCAAGGGACTAGAACCCTCAAAGACTATTAACTACACTAACATACCTTGGAAGATAGAATTGAGGTTATCTCCATTGTTTTTGTTGTTGTTAGGTGCCATCGAGTTGAGTACAACTCATAGTGACCCTTTGAACAAAAGATCTGAACCCTGTACTATCCTGTGCCGTCCTCACACTTCCTGACACACAAGTGCCCATTGCAGCAGTCACCATATCAACCCACTTGGTTGAAAGTTTTCCTCTCCTTCACCAACTCTTCACCCTTTCAGCATCATGTCCTTCTAGGAATAACACCTCCTAGCAACATGTCCAAAGTATGTGAGGCGAAGCCTCATCATTCTTGCCTCCAAAGAACACTCTGGCTGCACCCTCTCCAAGACAATTCTTTCCCTGTCATCCTTATTCATTGTCCAGCTCTCAGATGCATAGCTAGTAGTTGTAAAGACTATGGCCTGAATCAGAAGGCAGAATTAAGGCTATCTCTTTAAGATGGCCTTTAAAGTAAAATAATAGATTTGCTATAAACAATAGCAAAAAAGAAGAAGAAGAAAAATGTGAGTGAGTGATATTCATAATAAAAAAATGAAAGAGAGGAAAGAAGATTTCTGGGAACGCAACGGGTGTGAGTAGCCATCCGTGCAGAGGATGTATTCTAGAGTCAGCATGCCGGGGAACAGTCTAGTCTCGTGACCAGTCATGCTCTCAGACAGCAGACCGAGAGGAGTGTGTGCCATGCTGTACCTGTGTGAAGAGCAGATGTATCCCAAAGTGTAACAGAATTAGAAAAGGGAAGGTCCGAATATGTTGTTAAAAGTTGCCATTGAGTCAACTACAATCTAATGAGTAACAATTTGAAAACTTGCCTTCTCTGGCACCATCCTCATAGTCTCCACGGTCCTCAAATCCACTGTTGTTTTCACTGTGTCAATCCATCTTGTTGAGGGTCTTACTTCTGCTAGCACTCTTGTTTTTCTAAGCATGGTATCTTTTTCCAAGGACCCATGCCTCCTGACAATATGTCCCCAAAGTGTGTGAGATGAACCTTCACATCTAATGAACTTTTTTCATGAATTTGCTTTCGGAGAATGCACCAGTCAGCAAACAAGAGTATCAGGTCGATTGGTATTTCTATCAATCCATTGATACTCTATCTGAACAATTAATTAATCGATTGATAATAGTGGATATTAATTGATAGTCCATTGTGAATTGTAAACCTTGCCCATGTGAATTAGATTTGTGTGCATTAGAATCTGGGAGACTATTAACTTTATGGATGCCCTGGCAAAGTTAAACTTCTGCAAAGATTCAGACCTCAGACTGGATAGAAGGGGGGTTCAGTTCTGTGATGCTACGGGAAACATTCATATGGTAGTGTTTAATTTAGAACAGTTTGCAAAGGTGCTGCCTTTATTGTGAAATCTTTTGTAAACCTGTATAACACTCTCTGCTTGCTTAAAAATGTAAGAATATTTTATGAGGATGGCAGGCTTAAAGTTGTTTTAAAAACTCATGTATAGCACTTCACCTTTGGTGATTACAGTTACAAAATCATTTTTAGCTACTTTATTCATGGCATGCAAAAGCACCTTGTCCTTACTATTGTTTGGTGTCCTTGAAGTGGTGCTGAATCATAATGACCTAGAAAAGCCAATGTATGGCTTAACCATATAGGTATTAGAAATCTGTAACACACTATATTAACAGGGAGCTCTGGTGGCCTGGTGGTAAGAAGCTGCGCTGTAATGTTAAAAGCACATGGTTCAAATCCAACAGCTGCTCTATGGGAGAAAGATGGGTAATCTCCTGTGCGATTAACTGCTTCTGAAAACCCACCGGAGGGACAGCCATGGACTGATTCTAACTCAAGAAACAGTACACAACAATAACAACACAGAGTGGATTTCTTGAGGCAGCTCCCAGTTTATCTTCACTGAAATGACTGTAAGCTCTCTGGGGGGTACAAATGTTTTCTTTGGACCGCTAATCTAAAGGTTGGCAGTTGACAGAACTAAATATCACCCGGTCCTATGCCATCCTCACAATCCTTGTTCTATTTGGGCCCATTGTTACAGCCATTGTGTCAATCTATCTGATGCAGTTGATGGCCTTTCTCTTTCTCTTTTTCACTGACCCATTCTACTTTACCAAGCAAGACCAGCCCCTCCTGATACTATGACTAAATTTGGGTGGTGAAGTCTCTCCATCTTTGCTTCTAAGGAGCTCTGTGGTTGTCCTGACCCATAGAAACTCAACTCATTGCCATCAACCAGAACTGACTCAGAGCCAACCTTCCAGCAGGCTTGCAGAGGCTGTAAATCATCTGGAAGGAGATTGCCTATCTTTCCACTGTGGAACTGGTAATTTCAAACTGCCTACCTTTGGGCTGGCAACACAATTCCTCATCCACTAGGTCTCTAGAGCTCCTGGGTCCATACAGATTATAGACCAAGTTAATCACTATGATCACACAAGCATGTGCTTATTTAACCAGGCATTATATTTGGATAGGGCTTTCAAGTTTCTAAATGCAGGGAGGCTGGGGTGTTATAACTGTGTCTAAAGATTGAAAATAATTTAGGCAAAAGTAGTAAATGGAAGATCCATGATTTAAATTTCAGCCTGCTCATTGAAAAGCCAGTCCTCTTTGACTATAAAGAGTAACATTTGAACATGGCAAAGCCCTTATTGAGAGTTCCTGACTCAGAGCTGAATGGCATGCTTGTGAACTTGTCTCAAAACCTCAGTCTGGAAGCTTCTTGGAATTCTTACAACCATGGACTACATTGCTGGTATTTCAAAAGCAATGGCCCAGGTTCCAGCATTACAGCAACATATAAGCCCAGGGTGGTGGCAGAATGGAAGTAAGGGGCTTGTACTGAAGAATATAACAAGTTAGTGATTTTAAACCTGTGGAGCTTAAAAAAAAAAGTACAGGCTTTCACTGCGTTTGGACACCCATTGTTGTCCAAAGGGCCCGACAGGAAATGCTCCTAGGGTTTGAAGCCTAGCATTCCTATCCAACATCATGGCAAAGCTCCTTTTCGAAATTATTTCTCTGAAGATTCTGTCACTTTGTGCTGTCATCTGAATTAACACAATAAGTGTCATTTTTTCTCTAAAGTTGGAGTACAATAATGTAACCATCTTTCCCACTAGCGGTGAGGTTGCGGGAGTTTTTTATTTAATGGTTTCCAAATTCTCATTTTGCTAGTTTGGGGATGAGATGATGGAGGTGAGAAATAAAGGAGTGGGCCTGCAAGAAAAGCAGTATAGATTCCTCTGACCTTGTCCACAGAGGCCATTCCAGTCCATTTCCTCAGTGCAGTTGGGGGTTCACTGTACTTAAGAGCTGCCTATTCCCCATGTGACCCAAAAACGCATTAATATTTAAAAAAATGCTCCCTATTCATCCATATCTTTCTCTGGGAGTTAGAGGGGAAAAGGAAAAAAAAATAACACAACCCTTTTGGTTTGTATATTTGTTTTTTAAGTATTATGGAGCGCTGGCGGCCTAGTGTTAAGAAGCTGCATTGCAACTCCAAAAGTACAGTGTTCAAATCCACTGCTGCTTCGTGGGAGAAGTATGAGCAATCTCCTCTTGTGCAATTTACTGCCTCTGAAAACCTACTAGAAGGTCAGTGATAGGTGAGCTCTGGCTCGAGGGCACAGAACAACAATATCCCTAAAGATAACAGTTTCCATTTTTCACACTCATACCGACTACATTATCAAAGAAGGAACACTCTTGACAGTTACTCTACTATTTATTACTATAACTTTATGACTTACCACACTAGAAGTACTGTGGGTTAATGGAAGGGCTTTAGTGGGCGAAGTCACAGCCATCTGTAGAGGTCATTTCTCCAGAGTGGAAGTCAGCACCTTCTTGTTTGCTTGACAAGAATTTGCTGAGGCAGCTCAAATGATCCCCACCATAACTACAATGTTCCCAATGTGGACGGTGAGGTACTGACATTCCTGTCTCATCTAAGTGACCACGTTGGGACACTCAGGCAGTCAGTGGGAGAGTGCTCCCACCATAGCCAAAAGGTACGTATGCCTCCACAGCCTCTCCACATGGTCTGGTGCTGTTCCCAGGAGGTGAGAGAGAACAGAGGGATGTGAAAGGCTCAGCCTCCATCTAGAGAGATGCCCTAAAACCCGACCAGAGTCCACCAGAGGCACCTCAGAAGAAAGGCCCACAAATCTACAGTTCCATGCTCAATCAGAATTGTCTTCATGGCAACTAGCGCTAGTGGGTCCCAACTTGGTAGGCCCATCTCTCTCTTCCCTGAAATTAAAGGATAATTTGTATAGTAATTATAACAGAATTTAGTATGTCCCCAGAGGCACCTTGGAAGAAAGTCCTGGCAGTCTACTTCTGATAAATCAGCCATGCAGAACCCCGTGGGCAGGGGTCTACACACACACACACACACACACACACACACACGCACACACGACTGGAGTCACCACAGGCCTTGACCATCCTGGTTCTTACATAGAGTGATACATACATAAAGAATAAAATGTAATGATGCTTGTTTAATTGCATTTCAAGAAGGCAGTACCTGATATCCATTCCCACCACTTGTCTGGTAAGAGAATTTCTGCACAAAGGAGGAGGAAGGGCTTTGCATCCAAGTATCTACACACTAACCCCACAAAGTAAGCCTGGGCCAGCTGAGCTGTGCTGGGCGAAGGTAAGAGTGAGTCCTGGGGAGAGAAACACAGTGGGAGTCACAGCTTCAGCTGCCCGAGTCAGCAAATGCAAATCCTGGACCTCCAGCTAAACCCGGATTTCAGATAAAAAATGAATTATTTTGGGGTATAAGTATGTCCTGGTTGTTTATCAATTCAAATTAAATTGGGCGTTCTCTATTTTATCTGGCAATCGTACTCCAGCCCTGAGGAAAATGTGCATGGTATAGTCCCCTCTGCCTCATTAGCCTTCCTACCTTATTTGACCCCAAAGAGCTGAACGCCTTTCATTAAAGAGAAGAGCTGTACAAGGACTGATGGCAGGAATCTAAACACAGCTGGTCGAAATCAACTCAACGTAATAATAGTGTAAAGCAATTTCATTATTGTGAAATTCACGAAGTAAAAGAAACAATTAAAAGCTATATAAACACACCACTGGGATAGGAATGAAGAGAAACAGGTTCTATCCAGCTCTGAGTTGCTGTCCAACCTCTAATCATCTCCTCTGACTTGATTTGGCTCCACTGCTTCCCCCAGCTCTGAACTCCAGTCCTTAGAATATTGTTGTTGTTGTTAGGAGCAAGTCAAGTATGACTCACAGCGACCCTACAAACAACACATCTGAACCCTGCCCTACCCTGTGCCATCTTCACACTTCGTCACACACTAGAGCCTACTGCAGCAGTCACCATGTCAATCCACTTGGTCAAGGGTCTTCCTCTTCTTCACCGACCCTCTACTTTTCTGGGCAGCATGTTCCTCTCTAAGGAATAGCCCCTTTTAGCAACATGCCAGAAGTATGCAAGGTGAACCCTCATCATGGTTTACTCCAAAGAGCACTCTGGCTGCACCCTCTCCAGGATGTGTTAGTCCTTGGAATAGCTCTCTCTATCATGTGGAGGTGATGATCTTAGTGGAGCCTGAGGAGGTAGATGAGAAGGGTAAAGATGGGAGGATTTTTGAGTGTTTACATGACTGGTGGCAAGGTGTGTGGAAAGTTGAACTGCTAATCCAAAGGCAGCACCTCTCTGGGGGTTCAAGTTCACCAACATTTCCATGGGAGAAAGCTTCTATGTGTTGTACAGCCTGGGAAACCAAGTGGAGGGCCAATTATGGGTCAGTTCCCACTGGACAGCAATGAGTAAGTTAGAGGTACTTGACTTATGAGATGGAAACAATCATATAGTATTTTAAAGCATTTATTCATTTCAGTAATAGGCTTAGATGGATTTGTTATACCTGAAATGTATGTTGTTGTTGTTAGTTGCTGTTGAATACGACTCTTATGAACAACAGACTTGAACCCTGTCCTACCCTGCGCTGTCCTCATTGTGTCTGACACACATGTGCCCATTGCTGCAGTCACTGTGTCCATCCATCTTTATGGAGGGTGTTCCTCTCTCACTGATGATTTGCCTTTGTCCCTTTTAAAGAAACAGCCCAAGAATGAAAGATGGATACACATTTTCAGTTATTTAAAAAAAAAAAAAAAAGGAGAGAGACATGCCTGCCTGTGAAGAAAGGTCCCTGGGAAGTGCAAACCATTTAGGATCTGGCAATCTAAAGATTGGTAGTTTGAACCCATGTGCAGCACTGTAGAAAGAAAGTTTAAAATCTGCATCTATAAACAACATAGCCCAGAGAACTCCACAAATCCATTCTGCGCAAACACACCTTCTCACCTTGAGGACAGGGCTCAAAAGCAGTGGATTTGGGATGTGTTTCTAGTGTTGGAAGAGAGAAATAGATACAGGAATCCACTCTGTTCTGCACAAGTGGGTTCCAAGCTCTGCCCAAGGATCAGAGTCTTGTGTGAGCTGTCAGAGCTAGACTGGATGATGGCTGAGGTCTCCCTCTCTAGAATGCTGGGACTAAACTGTTCCACAGTAGGCTGTTATAGGAGCAGGATGTTCATGACTCAGAAAAGGGAATGAATATGCCACTGAGCTAGTTTCAGGCGAGGGGACAAAATCACTTCATCTTTACTACTGAATAACAGCCATAAAATGAAAAGGACTGAACCTCAGGCCAGGAAAAAGCCCATATTAAATAATAACTGCATTCATTCTCCTGAACCAAGCAAAACTTGCCAAAGGAGCAGTTGTTCAAAGCAGTTGCCTCTAGGTCCTCACTCAAAAGCTTCCTTTAAAAAGAAAATTAACCCCTTTGAGCCCTGTCTCAAGCACACACTCTCCGTGGGAAAGGAGTAAGAAAACATCATCATAAACTTTCCACCCCTGACTGTCTAAACAGGTTCTGAGGACTTGTAAATGGCTTTTCCTCAGGGGAGAAAACACATCCACTGGCTCACTGGGCTTCTCTGCTACCATTGTAATCACACCTGGTCCCTTCTGTCTCTAACCAGTACCAACAGAACAGCTGGGCCTGTACTGGTTATTCTCTTCTCCGCATTCCCATTTTGTCTCTTTGGTATGTAGTTGATCATAATGAGATCTATTAACAGATGGCTAAAATTTGTAGAATTCTTGTAACATCTATTTATTTTATACTGTGTCATTGTCGTAGAGTACCGTTGAGTTGGAAACAACCCGTACCTAACCCTCCAGTGGGTTTCAGAGTCTGTAAAATCTCATGGGCGAAGATTGTCCATCATTCTCCTGTGGAGCAGGTAGATTCAAACTGTGTGCCTTTGTGTAGGCAGCTCAATTCCTTACCACTTAGTCACCAGAGCTCCCTGCTTTGAAGGGCTCAGATGCACAACACTTATGTGTCAGAATAAACTTTGCTGCAAAAGATTTCCAGCAGAGAACTTTTCAGAACTTGATCACCAGGCTTTTCTTCTTAGGAACCTCTGGGTGTACCAAAACTGCTAACATTTTAGATAGCAGCTGTTGTTATGTGCCCTTGAGATGTTTGCGACTCTTAGTAACCTTTAAGTACAACAGCTTTGAACTCTGCTCTATCCTGAGCCAGTCTCATTGTCTCTGACACTCCTACCTCCATTATCCCAGTCACTGAGCCAATCCATCTCATTGAGGGTCTTCATCTCTTGTGCTGTCTCTCCACCCTCCCAAGCATGAAGCTTCAGAGTCCTTGCCTCCAAGGAGCAGCCTGGTTTCATCCTCTCCAGTAAAAGCCTGTTTGTTCTCCTAGCCATCCATGGTATATATGCAATACGCTTCTCCAGAACCACTCAAAAGCATCAATTTTCCTTCTGTCATCCCATCTCATTGTCCAGCTTTCTGATGCAGTTGAATCAAATTGCCAGCACTATCCAAAGGTATCCTACAAAATCTTCTCTCTCTCATTGCTTTTGAGTTGGTAGCGACTCATAGCTGTCCCTCCAGTGGGCTTAAGAGGCTGCAAATCACACAGGAAGAGCTAGATCATTTTTCTCCTGTAAGCTCCTGATAGATTCAAACCACCAGTGAGCGGCAGCCTTTGGGTTACCAGGGCAATCCCATTGGACCACAATATCACTGTTTCCTTCACATCACTTATGAAAGTTGTTAAATTGCAAGTGAGACTTGGAGTTAGAAAAATGAATTCCCTTTACAGTGTCACTAACAGTAATAATCATTATTATTGGTATTATAGAAATATATTATCTGATGCATCCCTTTCCTCTGATTCCTACTCCTCTTCTTCCTCCTCCTACTACTATTACTGCTACTACTACCTCCCCCCAAAAAATCAGACCCACCTCACTGAGTCCCCCACTGGCTTTCTGAGGCTGTAAATCATTGTGGGAGGAGATTGTCCATCATTCTCCCTGACTCTAAGTGAAAAGTATTGTAAAGGAACAAAAGAGCAAAAATGAAACTTGTTGCCATTGAGTTAGAAGTGACTCATAGCTGACCCTCCAATGGGTTTTCCTTGTCACGTTCAAAATGAAGGAGCGTTTCCTTCCTCCGTTTTCTTTGCGAATCCCTATGGATAGCTGTCATAGACTGAATTGCGTTCCCCCAAAGATAACTGTTTGGTGGGGCTGTGATCCTCAGTGTTTTGGATGTAATGATACAATGTGACAGTTAGGCCATGATCCCCTGTGACCTGATAAATTATTCAGTTGTAAGTGGTTTAAGGGTGATGTTATTGTTAGTTGCTATGGGCCAGCCCTAGCTCACAGTGTACAACAGAAGGAAACACTGTTTGACAACACCTCACAGTGTTGCTGTTTGGGCTCATTTTTGCAGTTAATGTGTCAATCCATCTCACTGAGGGAATTACCACTGTCCCCCTTTCCCAACTGATCCTCTACTTCACTAAGCATGATATCTTTCTCCAAGGTTTGGTCCCTCCAGATAATATACTCAGAGTGTGTGAGATGAATTCCCAAAATCCTTTTCTAAGAAGTACTCTGACTGCACTTCTGTTGAGACAGATTTGTTAGTGCTTCTGACCATCCAAAGTGTATTCAGTTATTTTTTATCAGTGGTGCAATTGAAATTAATCCATTCTCCTTTGCTCTTTTTTATTCATCATCCAGTTTAACAAGCATATGAAGCAGCTGAGAACACCGTGGTTGCTGAGGTGGCCTAGTGGTAAGAAGCTGTGCTGCAATCCCAAAGGCACGTAATTCAAATCTACCAATTGTTCTGTGGGAGAAAGACAGGTAATCTCCTGTGTGATTAAATTGCCTCTGAAGCTATGGGTCAGTTTCGACTCAATGGTACACAACAAAAGCAATATTGAGAATACCATGGCTTGAGTCAGGTGCACACCTTAGTTCTCAAAGTGACACCCTTGCTCCTCCATCCTTTAAAGAGATGCTTGACAGCATACAGTGTTGGTTTTCATTTATTCATTGGCTATTTTCTTTCTTTTTTATTATTATTAAATTTTATTAGTTTTAATGAACATTTACAGGGATTTTGGGTTTTCATTCCTTCATTGCTGCACCATTCTCTCCACCCT
>NW_006399847.1:2590508-2592424 GCF_000299155.1 Elephantulus edwardii
TGAAAGGCAACATCACAATGGATGGAGGAGAGATTGAAACAGTCAATAGCTTTATCTTGCTTGGATACACAATTAACACCCTTGTTACCAGTGTCAGGAAATAAGGAGACACATTGTACTAGGGAAATCTGCAGTTAGGGACCTCTCCAAATTATTGAGGAGTAATGATGTCAGTTTAAGGACTAAGGTGCATCTGATTCAGGCCATAGTCTTTCCAATCACTTGCTATGTATCTGAGAGCTGGACAATGAATAAGGATGGCAGAAAAAGAATTGATACCCTCATATCTGTTTGTTCTTTTGGCAGAACATCCCATGCACTACCGAACAGATATGTCTTGGAGAGGGTGCCGCCGGAGTTCTCTGTGGAGGCAAGAATGATGAGGCTTCACTAGGAGGGGCTATTCCTTGGAGAAGGACATGACATTAGAAAGAGTGGAGGGTCGGCAAAAGAGAGGAAGACCCTCAAACAGGTGGATTGACATGGTGACTGCCGCAAGGAGCTCTTATATGTCAGGAAAGGTAAGGACGGCTCAAGACAGAACAGAGGTCAGATCTTTTGTTCATAGTGTCACTAACAGTTGTACTTGACTCAATGGCGTCTAACAAAACAACAGCAACAACATTGGCCATTGACATTAGGCAGGCATCTTGAGACCATGAGGTTTTCTATTCTTATCTGAGGACAAAAGACAACAGAATGATAAGAGTGAGGAATGAAAAGAGCCTAGATTTTTAAAGATACTAGTATGTTTTAGATATTGTCTCAAATGTTGTGCTATATGGGATAAGTGGATATTGTTAATTAAACTTGCTGATAATAAAATAATTTACAATTAAATAAGTATTCACCAAGCTACAAATGAAAAGATAATCCCACTGTGGTAAATCCATCTTAATACCATGGACAGGAGGCACTGGTTCCCAATCCAGTGAAAAAGCAGCTGTTTCTCCTACAACTCCTTTGATAGATTGTGCTTGAACCAGCTGTTCAAACACTTACAGGCACAGAAGACTCAACTGTTTTCCTGGGAAGATTCAGACCTTCTCTAATGATTACAAAGTACATACAATGTGTTAAAATAAAATCTAATTTCGGGGAGCTCTGGTGGCCTAGTGGCAAGGAACTGCAACTACAATCCCAGAGGTGCACGGTTCGAATCCACCGATGCTCTGCCGAGGAAGGAGGGACAATCTCCTCCTGTACCAGTCAGATCTGATTTGACGGTACACGCACACAAAAATAATAATAATTAAAAAAACACAAAACAAAAAAAATAAAATCTCATTTTAAACCAGCTTTACTGGTGATTTCTTCTTAACAAACTACAACAAGCCCCCTTTTAACATTCCAAATATGTGAAAGCCCTCATCAAATATTTAAAAATGAATTGCTTTCAATTGAAAGTGTTGTAATCCTAACCTTTTACCTGTGCCTGTAACTCTGTGGAAATAGGGTTTTCTGTTTAATGAATTGCTCTGGTGGTGAAGTCTGAGGAGGAGAGATGAGACGCTGACCCACTACTAACTCTCTGGTGGTTAAAATCCACCGGCTGCCCTATGGAGGGTGGACAGTCACCTCCCCGGCACTTTACAGCATCTGAAATCACTGAAGGGTCAGCTGTGAGTCCATGCTTACTTGACAGCAATGAATTATTGTTTGGTTTTTTAGTCACTTCTGAGATAGAAAAGGGGCAGGTTAGACATAGAGAGGCACACACAGGGGGAGTGGACACCCTCTGAGAGTATACAGTCCAAGGGACTAAGCCACGCTTGGGACCACCTACAGAGAAGGCAGCAGTGCAAACATCCTCAGTCTTCAGGATTGTGACAGGGTACATTTTTGTTGTTTAAAAGTAGCAGGAAGCTGTGCTGCAATCTTGAAGGCATGCAGTTCAAGGCCACCAGCTGCTCTGC
>NW_006399847.1:2593389-2595073 GCF_000299155.1 Elephantulus edwardii
CTGCTTCGTGGTCCTAGTATAGGTTTCATATGAGAACAATCAAATGTTCTATGATTCCCATTCTCCTCAAGGTTAGCTGTAGTTTGTTGAGATCCACACAAATTCCTTTCCATAGTCAAAGAAGCACAGATAGATATTCCTCTGGTATTTTTTTTTTCTTTCATCCATGATCCATCTGACATTGACAATGATATCTCTAGTGCCATGGCCTCTTCTAAATTCAGTTTGTATTTCTGGTAGTTCTCTGTCAATGTACTGTCCCAGTTATTTTTGGCATAAACAGGACAAAAATAAAGACAAACAAATCGTCCAAGATGAGAGAAACTGTCAGCATGTTATGAAAATATGCTAAGAAATCACGGACAGATCTTCCATGTATGTAATCTGGTAATGAAAATAGTTCCTGGATCATGATTAGGGAGCTCTGCTGGTCCATCCCTGTGGGGAGTTTTCTGCCCATCTGTGATGCCTATCTGGAGATTCGAATGCTGAACAATCTCCTCGAATGAAATTCACAGCTTCCCCAAATCCTGGATTGTATGAATCAGCTCCTACTTGAGGGCAATGAAGGGTTTGGAGAGATCCTAACTGGTAGCAATTATAAATCATCACTGTTCTAGGTGGGACTCCAGACCCAGACAGAAGACTGTGAATGAATCCACATACCATTGTGACTTAAAGCATTTACGCATTGGCTGTGGGGTCCCCAACAGTTGGCTGTGTGATGGCAGGAGATATGACCTGGGGAGATAATTTAAAGACACACCTAGAAGAGTTTCCATGTCCTAAGTGCAAGCCCTGAGGGAGAATTGCCCCTTCTTAGACACACTTTCCCCACCAGGGAACTTTCCCCTCCGCAGGGCTGGCTTATTAATCACTAAGAATTCAAATGGTAAAAAAAAAAAAAAAAGAATTCAAATGGTATTTGAACCATTGTCAAGAATGGAAGTGCAGTTAGAACTGTACAGATCTCAACCTTCCACAAACCAAGTGCTTCAGAAGTTAAAATCTAATGCAAACCCAGTCTTAGGGTATTTGAATCACAGCAGCTCCCAGTAACTAAGACAGCCCCTAAAGATGTAGTATTCTTAGTTTAACTACTTCTTCTTGTTGTTGTGTGTTGTCAAGTTGCAACTGACCCACAACTGAACCCCAGTGGGTTTTTAGAGACAGTAAACCGCTCAGTAGGAGATTGCTCATCCTTTTTTCCTGTGGAGCATCTGGTGGATTCGAAACATGTGTCTTTGGGATTGCAGTGCAGCTACTTATCACTAGGCCACTAGGGCTCTCTAAAGTACTACAGAGGGTAAATGTTGTTGTCAGGCACCATTGAACTGACTACAACTCATAGTAACGCTATGAACAGCAGAGTGTAACCTTGCCTCATATCATCATGCTCCAGCCTCAAGATCTCTGTTATGCTTTAGCCTATTGTTAGTCACTGTATCGATCCATCTTGTTGAGAGTCTTCTTTTTCTCTGACCTTCTACCTTCCCAGCATGAGGTAATTTTCCAAGGACTAGGAAGATCTATCAACAATCTGCGTTATGCAGATGACATAAGCCTGCTTGCTGAAACTGAGGATGACCTGAAGCGCTTGCTGCAGAGGGTCAAGGACTGCAGCCTCCAATATGAATTGAGGCTCAATGTCAAGAAGACAAAGATTCTCACCACTGGACCAATT
>NW_006399847.1:2596783-2598576 GCF_000299155.1 Elephantulus edwardii
CCAGTGGAAAGAAGTTGTGTAGCAATCCTGAAGACATGTTGATTGAGGCCACCAGCTAGCTGCTCCACCAGAGAAGGATGGGTGGTCTGGGTCAGTTCCAACTCGACAGCATACAACAACAATAACAGGCATGGTTAAGTGGGAAACAATTTTAGTCTATAAATATTCACTCAAATCACAATTAAATAAATGAAAAAGAAAGTTCCTGGTTCCAAATGGCCATGGTTGAATCCTACTCTATTACTTACTTGACCTGGAACAAGTTAGATCACTTCCCAGTGCCTCAATTTCCTCATTTGTCAAATCAGATGTTATTGATCTTGCAGGGTTGGTGGGACAAATGGATAAGTACAAGTGGTAAGCTGTGTTGCAATCCTGAAGGCACACAGTTCGAATCCACCAGCTGCTCTGCAGGACAAGAATTGTCAATCTCTTTCATTTATTTAACGCCTCTGAAAACCTCCGAGGGGGTCAACTATGGGTCATTTCCGACTTGGTGATACCCAACAATAACAACGTAAACAACTAGTCAAAAGGTTGATTGTTAGAACTCACCCAGAAGAACACCACAAGAACTAAAGATCTGTTTCGGAAAGGTCATAACCTTGAAAACTATGCAGCAGTTCTACTTTGTGCAACTGGGGTCCTGGAGTCAGGGTTGGCTCAATAGCTACTGACAACAAAAGTTTTTAATATGGATTAAATAAGCACATATGATTAAAACACATGAAAAAGAGTCTGGCACCTTACAAGCATTCAATAATGTTGCTGTTATGTGCCATTGAGTTGCCTACAACTCTTGTGACTCTTGAACAGACTGAACTCTGCCCCATATTTACCCTCTCTGATAAATCAAACCCCATTGCCACAATGAATGTGTTAATCCATTTCATTCAGAGTCTTCTTCTGAGATGACCCTCTACCCATCCGAGCCTGACGTTCTTCTTCAAGGACTGGTTCCTTCTGGCAACATGCCCAAAGTATGAGTATGCTTCAAAATCTTTGCCTCCAGGAAGCAACCTGATTTTACTCTCTCCTGGACAGACCTGTTTGTTTTCTTGGCAGTCCACAGCATGTTCAGTACTCTTTGATTCAATAACAACATGGCACCTATTTTTATTATTATATGTAACAAGACAATCAGCAAGCGACCAACAAAACATTGCTCCTGCAAGGAACCAGCAAGGACATTTGACTCTTTGGTCTAGGGCAGAACTTGCTGTTAAGTGATATTCGAATATCACTATCTTAGTTTAAAAATTTCTTATCTTAGAAATTTTGTTAGTATTTCTAAAAAAATTTTTTTATTACATTTGCACTCCTATACCTAAGTTCTCATAGAATGAATTGTTAAATATGGCAGATCTCTAGAACAGTCCACATTTCTCTGCCCACCAGGAAAAGATATTTTCAGCCAGCATCTTACTGTTGTTGTTATTGTTGTTAGATGTGTTGTTGTTAGTCAACTAGAATAGAAACTCTCCCATTCTTGTTCTATCTGTACTCCCAGTGCTCAAGCCCATTGTTGTAGTCACTGTGCTAATGCCTCTCATTTAGGGCCTCCTCCTCCTACGATCTTTCCACCAGTCCTGACCCCACACTTCTCCTGATAGAGCCCAGCCTCTCGGATAATCTGCTCTGCATACAGGTTGAAAAGGTATGGAGACAGGACACATACCTGGCGCACACCCTTCCCAATTTTGAACCATTCAGTGTTGCCCTGCTCTGTTCTGACGACTGCCTCTTGGTCCAAGTATAGGTTTCGCATTAGCACAATTAAATATTCTGGGATT
>NW_006399847.1:2602446-2643767 GCF_000299155.1 Elephantulus edwardii
AAAAAAAAAAAAAAAAAAGACTAGCCCCACCAGACAATATGCCTAAAGTATCTGGGCGTGTTTTTCCACATACGCTGAGTATCTTGCTAAGACACCCAATTTCCAACTGTGCTATTTTCCTGATCCTTCAGTTGAGCACCACAAACAGAGGTAAGCCTAGTCGGCCATGAACCACTTTTTGAGTAAAAAATGCACACAGTTCCTATATCGTGCACACTGCAGTTTGGCTGAAGCTCCACATGAAACTTTTCCAGGGGACCCATCGGAGGTCACCTTTCCCGCAGTGCTGGGAAGTCTGGAACTCATTTGCCCATCTCCGGTCCCTGGCCGCCTCGGCATCCCCCAGATCTCACCCGCCCAGGGTTCTCTGATCACATCTGCATCTTCTTTCGGGACTCTGGGGCGTCATTTATCTAAGCCAACGGCTCTGCTTTCATTTTAAGCGGCGAGATGCTTTCTTCACATCTGTCTTGAGTTGGAGATGATGCGGCCTGAGAGAAAAGGCAAAAGATTTATCATGTACGTTACACTTTCCCATTGATCTTGACTATCTTTCTATTTGTCTTTACTGATTCTGTCACATACGTCCTTTTTATTGCAAAATTACATTAAAGAATTATCAGGTTAATTCAAGAAAAAAATTTACTGAGCTAAAATGATTATAGGATTATAAAATACTGTTGATTATAGGATTCATTTATAATATATCATTAATATAATCAGGAATTACAAATAGAGTTCTATGTTTTCCCTAATTTTTGAGATTCTAGACAATCCTGAACCTTTGCCACATACTCCAAATAATGTTTAAGTGTCTGAGAATAGATGTGCGCCATCTAGTAAGTCATATCTTGTTATTATTGATGCTTTTAAATGATGCCATTTTAGGGAAATGAGTCATACATTCCCCCACGCTCCATGTTGTTACTTTGTGATGTTGTCTTGATTGTGATTCATGGTGACAACAGCCCTGAGGCCTGCCCTGTCTTGAACCAGTCTCACTGTCTGCAATACATCTACACCCATTACCCCAGTTATTGTGCCAATTTATCTCATCCAAGGTCTTCCTCTCCTGCACTGACCCTCCACTTTTCCACGCATTATTGATGTCCTTCTCCAAGGACTGGTCCCTCTTGGAAATATGGCCAAAGTATGTGAGATGGAGCTTCAGAATCCTTGCCTCTAAGGAGCAACTTGGTTTCACTTTCTCCAGGTCAGGCCTGTTTGTTCTCCTGGCAATCAATCCATCATATGTTCAATATTCTTCTCCAGCACCATAACTCAAAGGCATTGATTCTTCTTCTGTCATCCTTAGTCATTGTCCAGTCTCTGATGCATAGCAAGTAATTGCAAAGACTATGGCCTAGATCAGGTACACCTTAAATTTTCAATTGATATCATTTCTTTTCAGCACTATGGAGAGGTTCCTGATAACAAATTTACTTTTAAAAAAAATAAAATTTTTATTGTAGAATAGTTTACTAACAAAGTTCATATAAATTGTTTTTCACATTGGATCTCTCCCATTTCCTTTACCCACTTCTCCCTCCACCCATCAAATTATGTGACCCTATCATTACTGCCCTGACCCCACCCATCTTCAACCGTCTTTTCCCTCCCTCCCCCACTTAGATCCTCATACACATTCTACAATAACGGTCTTATACAGTTTTTGTCCTTATGGGACTGAGTTAGTTCACTTATTATAATGCTCTCCAGTCCCTCCCAAGTTAGGTAATAATTTACAAAATCATTGCTCCTACATGCTACATAGTATTCCATTGTGTGAATGTATGATAATTTCTCAATTCATTCAATTGTGGTTGGACATTTGGGCTGTTTCCATGTTCTTGCGATGGTGAATAACACTGCTATGAACATTGGTGTACAAATGTCTGTTTATGCCTCAGTTCTAATTTTCTTGGTGTGCATTCCAAGTAGTGAAATAGCTGGGTCATATGGAATTTCTATGTTCTGCTTTGGAGGAAGTGTCAAATTGCCTTCCAGCATGGTTGTACCATTTTACAATCCCACCAACAGAGTAGAAGAGTTCCTATCTCTCCACATCCTCTCTAACATTTGTTACTAACAGCACATTTTCCTAATGCAATTAATCTTTTGATTTCCTGACTGCTGGTGCCAAGAGTGTTGCTTTTAGAACCATGCTCCATACACAGTGAAAATATCTATAAACTACCATTACTTAGACAGGAAACTCTGGTGGTATAGCCTGTAGGAAGTTGTACTGTTAACCTAAAGGTGGTGTTTCTCTGGCTGTTCAAATCCACCATCAACTCTGTGGAAGAAAGATGGGCAACCTCCCTACTGTGATTTACAGTCTTGGAAAACCTGTTGGAGGGTCAGCTATGAGCTAATTCTGATTCAGTGGTGATGGAAGAGAAAGAGAGAGGGATACAGATTACTTAGATATTATTTGATGAAAAATTGTCAAATAGTTTAGACACCAGAGAAGGTGCTTCCTTCAGAATTAACTCAAAACCCATCTGACCCCAGTTCTTCTGGAGATTATAGCCTTGTCACTTGGGACTGATATTGTGGACTAACGTTTCCATTCCATTGTGGCAGTGTCTTCCTAAGGGGTCTGCCAAGACAAACCAACATCAGCTGTGACATTATTCACAATAGCCAAAGGTGGGAAGTAGCTCAAGCAATCAACAGCAGATGAAGGGATAAACAAACTATGATACATTCTTACAATGGGATGCTACTAGTTCTATCTATAAGGAGAAAAGACATTCTGATAAATGCTATGTATGACATGGACAAATCTTGAAAACTTCATGCTGAAAGAAGGAAGTCAGACACAGAAGAACAAATACTGTATGAACCCATGTATATGATATACTTAGAATAAGCAAAGGTACACAGAGTAAAGTTGAGTACCCAGTGGAGGTGGATTCGGGGAAGAAATGAGGCCTTACTATTCAAGGGGTACTAAAGTTCTGTTTGTTTTTGTTTTGCACCATTGATCATATAACAATGTGGTTGTCATTGAGAAGAATGGGAATCCCAGAGCACTTAATTGTGCTCATGTGGAACCTATACCTGGACCAGGAGGCTGTTGTGCTAACAAAGCAGGGGAACATTGCATGGTTTAACATTGAGAAGGGAGTGTGTCGGGATTTATTTTCTCTCCATATCTATTTAATCTGTATACTGAGCAAATTACCTGAGAATTTGGGTTCTGTGAAGAGGAGTGTGGCACCAGGATTGGAGAGAGATTCATCAACAACCTGCATTATGCAGATGACACAATCTTGCTTGCTGAAAGTGAGGAGGACTTGAAGCACTTGTTGCAGATGATCAAGGAGTGTAGCCTTTGGTATGGATTGCATCTCAATGTCAAGAAAACAGAGATTCTTACCACTGGACAAGCAGGCAATGTCATGATGGATAGAGAGAAGATCGAAACTGTTAACAGCTTCATCTTGCTTGGATCCACAGTTAACACCCTTGGTACCTGAAATCAGGAAATAAGGAGTCACATTGCCCTGGGAAAATCTTCAGTTAGGGACCTCTCTAAATTATTGAGGAGTAATGATGTCAGTTTCAAGATTAAGGCATGTCTGATTCAGGCCATAGTCTTTCTGACCACTTGCTATGCATCTGAGAGCTGGACAATGAATAAAGATGACAGAAGTAGAACTGATGCCTTTGAACTGCGATGCTGGAGAATAGCATTAAATATCTCATGGGCGACCAAAAGAACAAATATATCTTGGAGAGGGTGTAGCCAGAGGGCTCTTTGGAGGCAAGAATGATGAGGTTTCACCTCACATACTTTGGGCATGCTGCCAGGAGGGGGTGTTTTTTGGAAAGGGACATGATGCTGGGAAGGGCGGAGGGTCAGCAAAGGAGAGGAAGACCCTCAACTTGGTGATGATGGCACAAGGTACAGCAGGGTTCAGATCTTTTGTTCATGGGGTCACTATGCATTGATGGGACCTAACAACAACCAACATGAAGTCAGAACCAACCCATAGCTGATTCTTCAGCAGGTTTTCAGAGGCAGTTTAATTGCATGGGAGGAGATTGCCCATCCTTCTGAATATATATGTACACACACACACACACACACACACACACACACACACACACACACACGTCTTTCCATTAAATTGAGCTATTCCAGCAGCAGAGAGAATCTAGAAAATCTCTCAGCAGCAGCAAAGAAGTAGGCATGCAAGGGACGTCCTTCTTGTGACTTAATAACAGTAGGGTCAACTAGATTTACAGCAGCAGCAGCCATGGCTGAAGCAGAGAACAGCATGAGCTGGGGCTGACCTTGGCATTGCTAACCCCCTAAGCCCCACCCTTGCAACGGATCCAAAGCTAAGCTAAGAGCCTTTGGCCAAGTTTGTTGGACAGCTTAGGGAGGGGAGCCAATATTGGCAGGACTGAAAACTTTATAACTGGCATAAATTGTAAGGCTCAATGCTGAGGTGCCTGTGATCTCATTTTGGAAGCTGTCCTGATTGAGTGATGGTATTTGGCTGTTGTTTATTGTTGCTATGTGCCATTGAGTTGCTTGTGACTCATAGCAACCCTATGTACAAGAGCTCTGAACCCTGCTGTATCCTGTGCCAACTTCACTCTCTCTGACACACCTACTCCCATTACTCCAATAACTGAATCTATCCATCTCATCGAGGGTCCTCCTCTCCTGCACTGTCCCTCCACTCTCCCAAACATGATGTCCCTCTCCAAGGAATGGTCCCTTCTTGCAACATGCAAAGTATGTCAAAATATCCTTGCCTCCAAGGAGCAGCCTGGTTTCACCCTCTCCAGGACAAACCTGTTTGTTCTCCTAGCAGTCCATGGTATATTCAACACTTCTTTCCAGCACCACAGCTCAAAGGCATCAATTCTCTTTCTATCATGCCTACTCACTGTCCAGCTCTCTGACACATAGCACACAATTACAAAGACTATGGCCCAGATCAGGTGCACCTTAGTCTCCAGAGTGACACCATTGCTCTTCAGTACTCTGGAGAGGTCCCTGACAGCTGACTTTCCCAATGCAATTTTTTCATATCTTGATTTCCTGGCTGTTGGTACCAAGAGTGTTGACTGTTGAGCCAAGCGAATTAAAACTGTTAACTATCTCAATCTCTTCACCATCCACAATGATGTTGCCAATTGGCCCAGTGGTGAGAATCTTTGTCTTCTTGATGTTGAGCTTCAATCCATATTGAAGGCTGCTGTCCTTGACCTTCTGCAGCAACCACTACTCACCCAAATGGTACCATTTTGACTTTTCCAATATGGTTTTTTCTGGTTCGTGAGGTATTGCATTGGATTTTAGACCTAGTAAAGCAGTAAGATTGGTGTTGACTAGAAAGAGGTACAGGAGCATGGGGAACATGACTGACCTCATGGGAATTGGGTTTTTGTTATTGATGCTGTTGATGGGGACAGTTAACCTTTGTGAAGTTGGTAAAGTTCAGATATAGCCATCCCCATATGGGCCTTGCTCATTTTACAAAGTGCTAAGAGTTGTTCTTATTGTGTGCTATGTAGTCAGTTCTGACTCACATTGCTCCTGTCAGGTAGAACAGAACTTCCCATAGGATTTCTTAGGCTAAAATCTTCATAGAAGCAGACTGTTTTGTCTTTCTTCCACAACTAATGGTTCAAACTCATGGTCCATCTTAGGTTCCCAGTCCAGCCCTTAACTATTGTATCTTTAAGGGTCCTTGCTTGTAAGTGAAAAGTCCCCTGACCCCAACTTTATTTGAACAGGTTAATTATTTTTTATATATTTGGCTTCTGTGTAATATTTTGCTTTAAGAAAGCTTTCAAGATAGTTTATTGCGAAAAAGTGTCCCTGGAGACTCAGATCTGCCCCTCCCTCCAAGAAAGTTGCCTGAGTTAGCAAATTAAAAGGCAGTATACCTAATTAAATTTTAATTTGAAGTAAAGAACACTCTTTATCTTCAGTATAATGAGTCCCTTTGTGTGTCCTTTTTGACATTCAGGATATTTTCCTAACACACTGCTGACATGATGGCTGAAACAAACAAAAGCCAGGTACTTAGAGAACAGGAGAGAAGATGATAACACCAGAATTATGAGAGGTAAAAAGATTAAGAAAGAGGTAAACCAGCTTCAGCTCTGAAACTAATGGCCATTGAGTTGGAATGGACTCATAATTGATCCTCCGTTGTGTTTCTGAGGCTATAAATCACAAGAGAGGAAACTGGCCATTTTTCTCTCCTGGAGCTGCTGGTGTATTTGAACCACCCACCAGAGAAGCCTTGCCTTTGTGTTAGCAATGTAACTTCCTACAGACTTCACTAACAAGAGGTACCAGACAGCTCAGAAAGTGGCAGTGCCAGGTCCCTGAGACTGAGACAACAGGCAGCTATGAAGAAGAAGTAATTATCTCCTTAGGACGTTTATCAAATCGCCCTCTGCTCCACGTCTCTACTCCTCCTTTCCAGAGAATTGAAATTGCTTTTTGGCTGCTAGTTATATGGTATAAGCTCCCTAGGCAGGAAATGGGATTTTTTCATTTTTTATCTTCTGGGCAAACTGATCAACTCAAGGAAGATTATCTAAAATTTCCAAAACTTCAGACAAGGACCATCAGTCTCTAGGAAAGCCCAAGTCCCACTCTTGATTTTTAAAAAGAATATTTAATGTGTTTTCAGTGAAAGTTTTTAAAACATATTGGCTCCATTTAACAAGTTGTACATAATATTGTTTTCAAAACTTCCTGATGTCAAATCAACCTTTCACTAGGTTTATTAGTTCATAATTTAGTCTGCTAAGATTTTTAGCAGACCAGTTGTAAGTAGTGCTGAGTCCAAATTATTTCAAATATTTGACTTGCATAACGCCACAATTTCTGAAATCAACAGTCCCTCTGTTCAATTCCCTCATTCTTCTATTTCCCTGGATTCAATGGTTTGCTTAAAGTCTCCCAGAGACTCAGACCCATCAGAGGAATGATTCACAATTGTGTAGGTATGTAGGTCGGTTCTGCAGAGATTGTTGAGTGCTATAGACTATCAGTTGCAGTGTAAGTGAAAGTTGTTGTTGTTAGGTGCCATCGAGTCAAGTATGACTCATAGCAACCCCATGAACAAAAGATCTGAACCCTGTTCTATCCTGTGCAACTGTCACACTTCCTGACACACAAGAGTCCATTGTAGCGGTCACTGTGTCAATCCACCTGATTGAGAGTCTTCCTCTCTGCTGGTCTTCCACCCTTCCCAGTATCACATCCTTCTCCAAATAGCACCTCCTAGGAAAATACCCAAAGTAATTGAAGCCTTATCATTCTTACCTGCAAAGAGCACTCCGGCTGTACCCTCTCCAAGATGTATTTGTTCATTCTCTTGGCCATCCATGTGACGTTCAGTGTTTTTCAACACCACGGCTCAAAGGCATGGATTCTTTTCCTGTTATTCTTTGTCCAGGTCTCAGATGCGTAGCAAGTGATTAGAAAAAATATGGCTTGAATTAGACATGCCCTAGTCTTAAAACTGACATAATTACTTTTCAATAATTTAGAGAGGTTCCTAACTGAATATTTTCCCAGGAAAATACATCTCTTTATCTCCTGATTTCAGGTACCAAGTGTGTTAACTGTGGATCCAAGGAAGATGAATCTATTGACAGTTTCAAGCTTCTCTCCATGCATCATTATGTTGCCTATTGGTCCAGTGGTAAGAACCTTTGTTTTCTTTAAAATGAACCTCCCAAAAAGGGAAGGCAAGCTAGCATTGAGGTAGTATCCCACCCTAATCCTCTCTCCTTAATATAATAAATATGTCAGCACAAAATAAATAGCTAACCACGGGTAGGAAAGACATTTTGAATGATAAATCTTTGACCCTGCAGTGATCACCCCCTGGCTTTTGTAGTCATCAGCTCTCACTTGCAGAATCTAATCTCCCCTTTAATCATGATAAGAACCATATTCACGAAAGCATGCAAGTCAGCAACCCTTTTGCAGTTATCCATACATCTGTACATGCTAGCCTAGCAGTGCTGATGGAATATGCTCAGACTCAGCTTGTCTCAAACTCAGGAAGCTCTAGTGACCTAGAGGTAAGAAGTTGCATTGTAATACTGAATCCACTGACTGCTCCTCTGGATAAGGATGGACTACCTCCTCCCATGTGATTAACTAGTTGCCTCTGAAAACCACCAGAGGATCAGCTGTGGGTCAGTTCCAACTCTATGGCATATAACAACAACAAATCTTAACAGGAGGAAATAGTCTCATCTTTCTTCCACAGAGCAGCTAGATTCAAATGGATGATATTTCTGTTAGCAACTTGTAAAAAGAACAAGGACTTTGTGGGAATGGTCATATCTATATTTTACCAACTTTATAAAGGAGAACTGTACCCATCCACAGCATCAATACACACAACCAGTTCCCATGAGACCAGACATGTCCCACACACTCTCATATCTCCTTCTACTCATCTCAATACCTATCTTACTGTTTTGCTGTGTCCAAAATCTGTTGCAATAGATAACAGACATACAGAACCATACTGGGGAAGTCAAAGGTTATAATCCAGATTAATAATAGAATATAGTTAAGACAGCTCCCAAAATGTGCTCTCAGGCACTTCACCCTTGCAGCTTTAGGCCAGTTTTCCCAAGTTCTCAATTCTGTCAATATTCACTCTCCCTGTACTACCAAGGTTTCATCTCACATCAGATCTCCAGTTAGGCCATAGGTGTTGCTGCTGTTGGTGTAGCTGGAACAAGAAGGGTGTCCTACATGCTCTAGCTTCTTGTTCAATGACACCAGAAGTCCTGTCTACCTCTTGATGCAGGCTTGCTCACTTCAGTGACAAGACTAGCCAATCCCCCTATAGACTGTTGAGACTGGCCAATCCCTTTGTGGAACGGTATATAGCCAATCTTCTTGTGGATAGGCTAGCATGCCCTATTTGCGTATTTCTGTCTATCTACATAGCAAAGTCAAATAATGTCTAGGAAAAGTCATATCTTAAAGCCAGAAGAACAAATTTTGCCTGATTATCAATTGTTCTGACCAAAGGCGCAATAGATGTTTCCAGATAGAATGGGGAGGGGCAGAGGAAATGTAAAAAAAAATAATAAAAAAATTTTTAAATTATGAAAAACCCACAACCCACTCAATTCCTAAATAATAAAAACTGTACGAAATGGAGAGAGAGACAGAGACAGAGAGAGAGAGAGAGAGAGACTGATTTCCAAGACCGTAGTTCTGTGATACTCTTTAAATTTGGAAATAAAACTACATACAGAGGTTGCCTCTCAATTAGATGACAGATTGATTTATAGAGGAAGTGATATCATCTGTGAGCATTATACTCTTTGGTGGGACAGGAAGGAAAGGGCTATATGGGAAGGGAAGCTACATTGATGGGAATAGAGCAACCAGAATGAAAGTGATAAGGATATTGATGTATGGCTGATGTCACTAAACAATATGTGCTGTTGATTGGTGCCATTGAGTTGTTTGGTTCCAACTCATAGCAATAGAAACATTTCCCAGTCTTCCACCATCTTTACAATTGCTGTTGTTCGTGAGCCCATTTTTGCAGCCACTGTATCAATCGATCTTGTTGAGAAACTCTGGTGGGATGATGTGTTACATAATGGGTTGTGTGGCGTTTATCTTTCAATACAACTTTCTCCATACCATTAGGAATATTGCTTAGTCATCATTTTTTAAAAAATTAAATTTTTTTAGTCATCACTTCTTTTTTAAAAATAATTTTAATGAGCATTTACAGAGATTTAGTCATCATTTCTTATCCATCTTCTTCACTATTCTCTCTGAGATTTCTCCTCCCCACATGTTACCAGCACTCTTGCCTGCCCCTCCAGATTATGAATTTAATATTTTTTTAAAATACTTTCTTCTTAAATAAGTTTTATCTGACTTAACATCATCTTTTCACAATTAAATCACACATCACTGGATATGATTCAGTTTTGAACAAAATCAGCGAAAGTTTCTGACAAATTGAGGTTCAATGCTTCAGTGATAGTGCTATACAATGCACAGATTGGTCACACCAATTCTCATTGGTTTGAAAGGTCTCTCATTGTATCCAGGAGATTTGGCATTTTGCCTACCTTCACTTGCATTTCTTGGCATATAGTATCAGCATGTGTGGTACCAACAAAGCGTATAACTCAATTGGAGAGATAACAAAGTAAACAGCCACAGTCGAGTTTGTGTTATGCCCTGACCATGGCAACAAGGCAGCCACTGCCGTCTGGCCAATAGTCACTGCATTCATTGTACCATGATTTATGCAAGACATCTTGATTTCAGCAGCCCTGGACTCAGTGAATAATTTAAAACAAATTTAAATAAAATAAAAATAGCTAAAGTGGAATGAAGATAAAATTTATTAAATCACTAAGAAAGTAAAAATAGCTGTGCTGCAATCCTGAAGGCACGGGGTTCAAATCTACCAGAGGCTTTGCTGGAGAACGAGGGGAAATCTCCTTTTGTGCCAGTTGGATCTGATTTGATGGCACACAATAAGATAAAAGAAAACAGAAATAAAAACATATAGAAGAAGAAATTAAAAGAGAAATGGTAAGAATATTGGAGAATCAATCCAGAAAGTACAGTATATGAACAGCAGGAGTTTGAGAAGAAGGAATCAGTGAAGAAATTGAGGGAGGCAACAACACAGAAACAATTTAGGAACATTTCTTGGAACTAATATATATGAGTGTTTTCAGATGGAAGGAGCTCACCAAATGTACAAATTAATGGGTGAAAATAGTAATATTCTTGTGTATATCAGTGTGAAATAAGGGGCAAAAGATAGGCCTTGAGAACTTTTCAAAAGAAAAAGAAAAAGTGTTATCTTACAGAGAACCAAGTGTCAGGATAACTCTGGACTCCTTAAAATCACATTGTAAGCTAACAAATTGGAATAATATAAAAATTCTGAGGATAATAACATTTACATTTAGGTTCCTAGATCCAACCAAATCATCAGTAACGTATCTTGTTGTTGTGTGCCATTGAGTTGTAACCAACCCATAGCTGACCCTCCAGTGGATTTTCAGAGACAATAAATAGTATGAAAGGAGATTGTCCATCCTCCTGCAGAGCAATTGGTGGATTTGAACTTTGTGTCTTTGGGATTACAGTGCAGCTTCTTACTGCTAGCCTACCAGAGCTCTCCAATAACATGAGACTAAGAGAAAGAGAGAGAGGTATCTCCAGACATGCAAGACCTCAAAGGCATTATCTGCATGGAATTTTCCCCACAACGATTCCAGAAGTATAGGTACCCAAATCAGAGAGGAAACGGAGAAAGAAGAAAGCTCTGAATACAGGGAATAAAACCAAAAACTGAAATGTGAAAGACATTCTTAGAATAAAGCTCAAGGTAATGGAACAGTTGAAGTTGGGGCAGGCCAGAAAACACAGGAAGAGGAGAGACCAACAAGGCAAGGGGGGATTTGGGCAACTGGAGAAAATATAGGAATGTATTACTTATAACACATTGTGCAATTTATGTATTTATTAAAAGTTATAAATGAATTATAAACATATTGTTGTTGTTGTTTTTTACTGTCATTTGATTTATTGTGTCATAGCTTAAAGAGCTAGTCTTTAGCAAATACTCAACAAATCAATCAGGATAAAATAGTTAGTTAAATGCTTTAATTTATCAGAAAAAAAAGCCACTGAAGTTTCACCTCAAAATGTATTGCACAAGTCTTTTTTTAAATCATCTTAAAAATAAATAGGAAAGGATAACAGGTCTCTAAAAAAGATACAAGGAATAAGAAACCAACACTGCAGTGTTTTAAATCAGATTATTAAAGTTATCTTTTAAATAACATAAACTCTTCCCAACAGGAAACTGAAGAAAAAAGAAAAATAAAACACACACAAAACTGTCCCCATTTCTCCACCAATAGAATCTATTTTAAAGGCAGTCTGCAATGTATCTGTGGGGTCAAATTTTTCTTGGTCTTCTCGCTACATTAGAGACCTTGAATAACAACTTGATTCTCAAAGATTTACGAATGTGGATCATTTTCCACACAGCTGGCTTGCCCTGTATCATCCTCCCCATTTCTTCAAGAAGAAGATCGAAGCCATGATGTCAGCCGGGCATCTTCTCTTTCTAGAATTTTCTGAGTCTGATCATCAGGGAACTTCAGTACAGTAGTTATAACTTTAGCCATTGTCTTAGTCTCCCGACCCATCATATACTCAAAAAGGACTTTCCGCAAATACTCAAATTCAGTAGGTTCTCCAAAGAGTGAAACCTCAGCGTGGTGTATATTGCCACCTCTATAAGGTGTCCCCACAGCTGTTGCATAGACATTCTTCTCATATTTCTTTAAAAGGTCTTGTAAATTGTGGATCTGTTCTTTGAACTCCTGCTCTTTCAACTTCGAGTCACTGATAAGAGTAGTCTTCTGTGCTAATTGTGTCTGGAGTTCCATAATCGTTACGTTATCCTCGCCAGGGCTCTCCTGCTGCCTTTGCTGATGCGCCTTCTGCAGTTCCTCAAGCTGAGTCTGTAAGTCCAGAACTTTCGCAGTCATTTCTTCTTCACGGGCATCGAGGATTTCTTCGTATCTTTTGGCTGTTCTTCTCAGGTCGTCTTCTTCCTCGGCAATCCTTCTGTGTAACTGACTTGGCTCTTCCTGATGGTTCTCCAGCAGTTCCGCCTCCACCTCCTGGGCCTTACTGATGGTTTCTTTGATGGTGGCTTCCAGCTCCTGCTCCTTCTGGGAGAGCTGCGTATTAAACTCTCTCATCAGCTGTTTTAACTTAGAATTATGTTTCAACTCGAGATCTTCTTGCTCCTGTTTGATTTTCTCTTGCATTTCCTGTTCGCACTCTTTCTTTACAATCTCCAGCTCCTGCTGATGCTCCTTCCGCAGCATCCGAAGGTCCTTCTGCATATTGTTGTTTTTTATGTGCCATCAAGTCACTTGCGACTCATAGTGACCCTATGTACAACAGCCCTAAACTCTGCTCTATCCTGTGCCAATTGCACTGCCTCTGACACACCCATTCTGATTACCCCAGTCACTAAATCAATCCACCTCATAGAGGGTTTTCCCTTTCTGCACTGTCCCTCCACCCTCCCAAGCATGATATCCCTCTCCAAGGACCTGTCCCTCCTTACGACATGTCCAAAGTATGTCAGACGTAGCCCCAGAATCCTTGCCTCCAAGGAGCAGCCTGATTTAACCCTCTCCAGGATGAATCTGTTTGTTTTCTTGGCAGTCCATGGTACATTCAATACTCTTCTCCAGCACCACAGCTCAAAGGCATCAATTCTTCTATCCTCCTTAGTCATTGTCTAACTCTCTGATGCATAACAAGTGATTGCAAAGACCATAGCCTGTATCAAATGCACCTTAGTCTCCAGAGTGACACCATTGCTCTTCAGTACCCTGGAGAGGTCTCTATCAGCAGAGACTTTCACATCACAATACATTTTTTTATTTCCTGGCTACCTGTGCCAAGAGTGTTGACGGTGGAGCCAAGCCGACTAACGTTGTTAACAATCTCAATCTCTTCGCCATCCATCCTGATGCTGCCAATTGGTCCCGTGGTGAGAATCTTTGTACTCTTGACACTGAGCCTCAATCCATACTGAAAGCTGCAGTCCTTGATCTTCTGCAGCAAGGTTGTGTCATCTGTATAATGCAGATTGTTAATAGATCTTCCACCAATCCTGATGCCACACTTCTAATAACCAAATAAAGGTGAAAAATTGATAATTACTAGGGGAAATGGAAAGTTAAGTCTTAGAGAAAGGTAATCACATATTATATAGTTCGGCAATTACACAGTGAATAGCATTTACAGAGTCACCACAACACTGATGCAACCACATTTTTGAAATCTCTGTTGTGGGAGGATGGGGGAGAGAAGGGTGAAGGAATGTATAGAGAAGGGAAGGAGGCTTTGACAAAGACCAAATTCCTTCATCTTCCATCAT
Source organism: Elephantulus edwardii (assembly GCF_000299155.1). NCBI lineage: Eukaryota > Metazoa > Chordata > Mammalia > Macroscelidea > Macroscelididae > Elephantulus > Elephantulus edwardii. The sequence continues at coordinate 2,616,429 of NW_006399847.1, forward strand.
GAGAAATTCGTGGCTAGTGTTTAAATCTGAAAAATGAAGTAAGTGTAAGTGCAGTGTAAGCATGTTATTTAATGACGTAAAGAGAAAGGGGGAAAAAACAAACCCAAACAAATCCCAAAACTGGACTTCCGGGTAAGACTATGGACTAGACAGACCACAATCCAGACTCTCTTTAAAAACAAAGATAACAGAGAATGATGATAATCCAGAACCCTGGCGTTTCAAAGAAAGCGATAAATCGTTTAAATGCAGACAGAGAAAAGGAAGAAATCACATGAAAGCATTGCATAAGGAAACAGGAGCAGTAGGTTGTAAACAGTGAAGTGCAGCTGTTTAGAACCTTTGTGATCAGCTTTCTGCTCAGCAGGAACCTGGGACTGAGGAGATGTCAACAGCAGTTGGCTCATGTCAAGAAAAGTGGGATCTTCCTTTGTTCTTCAGATCTTCCGAAGGGTCTCCCCCAACCACCACCCATCAAATGGTTGGCAATATTCCCTCAGTCCCATCTCAACTCCACCTGAGGCTGGTTTTGCACCATTTTGAACCTGGTAGTGGTGCTTCCTGAGGGGCCCTCCTGCCTAGATTCTACATAAAAGGGACCAAATCCATACTGTGGTTAATGTACCATGCCTAGAAAGCAACCAGCCCCGGGATTGGTATAGGCACCACCTCTGACTGGGGTCCTTGTGGGGTACAGGAATGGCACACCACATCCACTTTTGGAGTAGTAGACCCTAGGTGGAGTCTGCTGTCCTTGGATATGTTGGATTAGTGGCCACCATGACAGTCATGGTCACTTCATGTCAGCAGAGTTTACCTACACACTTGAAGGGCAAAGATACTTTCTCTGGCCAGGCAGGCTTCCCTGGGAAAGAGTCCAGTGGAAACTCCATCTAAGGCTGGGCGCCTCACCTCTCAGTGCCCTCCAAACAAGAAGAGGTACTGTCCATCCATGGCCTGGCTCACTCTTGGGCCTTCAGCCATTGCTCAAACAGGGACTCTGGGTACTCTAACTCCAGCTTTTGGACTAGAAGACATACTGTTCCAGACCATACACCTTGTCTCCACTTCCAATGACAGCAGCAAGAGCACAAATCAGTTATCCAGCCCCACCCATCCCCTCTCAAGCTTTGCCTTTTCTCTCTCATTTTTCTGCCTCCTCTAACTCTAGCTTTTGTATTTTGCCTTGGCTGCCTTTTTTTTTCTCTTTTAATTCTGACACTCCTTCCTTTTGTAGCCACCCTCTCACTTATGGTTTTGTTTAGCTGCCCAATCTTGTTTATAGTTTTGAGATAGGTGTCTTATTTCCTTTTTTTTTTACCTTTTCTTGCCCCACCTGGTAACAGACAGCAACAGTATCCAGCAGTTCAACCATACACACCTTCCCTGGAGCTTGACTGTTTGAGCAAGAATAAAGACCAGCTCTCCTCCACCTGATCAACAAAAGGCTGCCACCAATCCAGTCTGACCTCAACGGATGTACACAAATAGCAAACGGATAACTGAACACACACCTTCAAACTCTGCCGTGCCCAACAGAAGTCAGGAGATGAAACATTAAAAATTGCCAAACTAGTAAGCTACGCAATATACTCACATGGCTCAATCACACATGACTAATATCTTATACAAAAGCAATAAAACTACAATATCTCAGAGGTAACAGATGATTCTATTAACCAGGGTTTTGTTTTTTTTTAAAAAAGGAAGAAAGACAAGGTTGATTAAAAAGTAACCAAAACACAGAACCAGAAAATCTTTCAGAAGAAATACTATTGGAACTTCCAGATAAAAATGCAAAACAATGAGGGTTAAACACCTTCATTAGACTCAAATAAATGTCAGGAAACGTTAGACAAAATAATGAAAGAATAGACAAAATTCTAGAAGAATTTACAAAACAACACAAAATAGATAAATGGAAAATTAGGAGCAATCCAGAAAGAGTAAATTGAAATTTAAAATAAAAAGGCTAAAATTTTAGAAAGAGAAAATATCTTGGAAAGACAGAAAAATAATTGAAGCCATGAAACACAGACGGAGGACCAATCATTCACTACTAACCTATTAGAGAAGTAATCATTAAAAAGAAGGAAGCAGAAGGAGCACGTGTAAGAATAATGTGGAAGAACGACTATTAAGAATGACTTATGTGTTACTGGAATTCTAGAACAGGAGGAGATGGGTAGAAGGAGGGTGGGGGAAACACAGAGGTACTTGTTGAATAGTTACTGGAAGAATATTTGCCAAATATAATGAAAAATGAGAAAACATGCATTCAAGAAACTGAATAAACCCCAAGCAAGATAGACTCCAAAAGAAAAGTGTTAAGACTTATCAAATTAATATTTTCCAAACTAAAGAGAATGAGAGAATACTGAAAGTAAGCTTCTTTCAACAAGAAGTTGCTCCCAAAGGAGAACCAACGAGACAAGCTCCGATTTCTCAGCCTGACATTTATAAAACTCTGAAAGGAAAAAAAAAATTTTGCCAATCAAGAATTATACATGTAGAAAAACTATCCCTCAAACATGATGGGAAAGTTAGGACATTTCCAGATAAGTAGAAACTAAGAGAGTTTTGAAAATGCCACCATCATCACAAGAACTATTAGAGAGAATTCTCTGAACCAGGAACCACAGACAACAATCTCAAATTAGCATACATGACAAAATCATTAACAAACCAATATAGATGCAGAAATACAGAAAGTAATAAAACTTTTTTCTTTTCTATATTTTTATTGATTTGAAAATAATTATTCATATACATTGTGTTTCATACATGCTTGTGTTTTATACAATTTTTCACTTACTTTCTGTTTTGTTCATGTTATTGTTGTCGTCAGGTGCCATGGAGTCAAAGTATGATTCATAGTGACTCTGTAAACAGCAGATCTGAACCCTGTCCTATCCTGGGCCATCTTCACACTTTCTTTTTTTAATTTTTTTTTATTTTATTATTTTTGTGTGAGTGTACCGTCAAATCAGATCTGACTGGTACAGGAGGAGATTGTCCCTCCTTCCCTGGCAGAGCATCTGGTGGATTCGAACTGTATCTTCACACTTTCTGACACACTTCAGCCCATTGCAGCAGTCACTGTGTCAAGCCGCTTGGTTGAGTTTTCCTCTCCTTTGCTGACCCTCTGCTTTTCCAAGCATCATATCCTTCTTCAAGAAATACCCCCTCCTATCAACATGCCCAAAATATGTGAGGCAAAGCTTTATCATCTTTGCCTACAAGGAGCACTCTGCCTTCACTTTCTCCAAGACATATTTGTTTGCTCTTTAGACAGTCCATGGGATGGTCAACACTTTTCTTCAAGACCATAGCTAAAAAGCATCAATTCTTCTGTCATCCTTATTCAGCTCTCAGATAAATAGAAAGTGGTCAGAAAGACCATGGCCTGAATCAGATGCACCTTAGTCCTCAAATTGACATCATTACTCCTCAATAATTTAGAGAGATCCCTGACTGCAGACATTCCCGTTCATAGGGATGTTCATTCATGTAAGTTGTGTTTTATATAATAATGCATATACATTGTATTTTATAGAATTAATTATTTTTTATTTTTGCCTATCATCACCCTGTTATTTTAAGACCCCAATTTTTCCTATTCCTTTACCCCTCCCCCAACTAACCTCTGCTATCCTAGCAATTTTCTTCCTTTCCCTTTTTTGGCCTTTCTCCCATGTTCCTTCACTTTTTGAACATTTATACACATCTTGATCAGTTAGCCTCTATTTTTTACAATAATGGTCATATGCAGTGTTTGTCCTTGAGAGACTGAGTTAGTTCACTCAGCATAATTCTCTCTAGACTCTCTCATGTTATATACTATTTTACAAAATTGTTGTTCCTTAATGATGCAGAGTAGTCCATTGTGTGAACGTAACACAATTTCTCCATTCATTTTTTTGACAGGCACTTGTGCCATCATTTTCTTACTATTGTGAATAACATTGCTATGAACGTAAGTGTGCATATTTCCATTCATCTTTCAGTTCTATTTTCCTTGAAATATATTTCTACCAGTGGAATAGCTGGGTTCTATGGAGTTTCTATGTTCAGCTTTTTGAGGAAATGTTAAACTGCCTTCCAGAGTGGTTGTACCATTTTACAATCCCATCAGCCGTGCATGGGAGTTCCAACTCTCAAACTCTGCACATCCTCTCCAACATTTATTGCTTGCTTTCCTGTTAAACTGCTACTACTATTGGGGTGGGATATGTATCTTGTGGTTTTGATTTGCATCTCTCTGCCCGTGATTCAGAGTATTTCTTCATGTGTCTGTTGGCCATCTGAATGTCTTCCTTTGTGAAGAGTCTTTTCATGTCTTTTGCTCATTTTGTTTTTGGGTTATCTCTCTTTTTCTTGTAGGAGCCCTGTGTAATTCTGCAAACTTTTGTTATGATTTTCCTAAGCAGCACTCTGGCTGCACTGTTTCCAAGCAGACCTGATTATTCTTTTGACTGTCCACAGTATACGCAATGCTCTTCGCCAATACCATTCAAAGACTTTAATTCCTGGTCTTTACACTGGCATCCTTGTTCTTTAGCACTTGAAAGAGGTCCTCTGCAGACGATTTGCCCATTGCAACGTATCTTTTGATTTCTTGATGCTGTTTCCATAAATGTTGATTGTGGATCCAAGTAAAATTAATCCCTAACAATGTTAATATTTTCTCCACTTATCATGATGTCATATCATGATACATGACACATGACGGCACATAACAACATCATCATCATGATGTCAAGTTGTGAGGATTAAAATAATAGCAGTGAAATAAATGAAAAGAAAATCCATAAACAAAATTAACTACTAAAAAGTAGTTGGAACAAAGAAACCAGCAACACCACAAAAAAGAACACAGAAAAATGACAATAATAAAATGACACCTATTGATAAGCACACTGAAAATGAATAGATTAAAAACACTAGTCAGCTTTCCACAAAGAGGGGAAGCTAGTGTCTATCAGGTGGCTCCTGGGAGCGATGCATCCAGTGGCACCTTAGAGGCCTCTTCGGTGGAGCTGACAGGGTCTGAGAAGCCAGACTCAAACTCCAAAGTTGTCCCAGGTCTGCAGGGCAACCCCACAGTGCTGGGCATGGTGCTGGAGGCTTGGTAGGCCAGGGAGCAGCAGCAGGACATCTTGGTGGTAGCCAACAATCTGTTCATCCTGCAGAAGTCCTCAATAGTGAACTTGCAGAAGTACCAAGAGTGAAGGCCATCTACTTCACCTACCTGCTCCAGCAGGCTTTGGCCAAAGGTGTCACCTGGGGGCCTCCTCATCTGGTAGCATCAAATTCATTTCCAAGAAAAAGAAGACAATAGAGTGCAGAAAGATGGCCACCAGGAAATCTGGTGAAGTCCAGAAGAGTCCCAAGGACCGCAGCAAGGCAAAGAAGGACACCCCCACCCCACACAACCCAACGCAGAAAAGGTGAAAAAGCTGCTCCAGAAGAGGGATAAGGTGAAAAAGTTTCCCAATAAGCCGGACACAGCCAAGGAGAAGGGCCCCAACAAAAGCAACAAGGCTGCTGTCAAGGTGACAAAGTGCGATGAGGCCAAGAAGGCGATCTTGAAAGGCTCCTCCCAGTGCTGCAAGTCTCGGCCAGAAGTCAGCAGTCAAAGGGATACCAACAGCAAGGCCCTCTTTCCCCAGACGCTGAGGCCCCCAGGAAGATAAATGCCGGGAGTAAGAGTTCCAAAGCCAAGACCCCGCAAGGGCAAGAATGGAACTACTTTCCCACCAAGAAAACAGCTACAGGCCCCTAGAAAGGCAGCCTCAGAGGCGGGGGAAGAGCCAGAAGCCGAGGCTGCAGCTCAGTCCAAGGACAGAGGCAACAGTGGGTCCAGGACAGCCCCTGTGTCCCTGGCTATGAAGACTGGGGCACCCGAGAGCCCAAGAAGGCCTGAGCTGCCTGCCAAGGCTTCATTATGTAAGGTGTCCCTCAGGAAGGCAAAGCCTGAGAACTCAAATCTGGGGTAAAGATGTTGAGTTTTAATTTCCAAAAAACCCTTCACTTTACTAAATTGAAATTTATTTGTCAATAAATATTTTTCACACCTCCTATCATTCATATAAAAGACCAGTCAAGAAGGAACGAGTAGCAGAACAGATAAGAAAACATGACCCATCAATGCGCTGTCTGTAAGAGGAATACCTCAGAGACAAGGACAAAGACAGAGGGAAAAAGATCAAAGGGTAGAAAAGAACCCATAAAGAAATAGCAATCAAAAAAGAGTTGTTCTGTGCTGTCGTCATACAACCTTGACTCATAAGGACCTTATGCAAAATAACTCTGATCCCTCCCCTATTCTGAGCCAATCTCACTGTCACTGACACATCTACCGCCATAAGATAGTAGGAGCGGCAATATTAATTTTAGATGAAATAAACTTTAAGCCTTGCAGATAAGAAAAAGCATTTTAAAATTATTAAAAGCGTCAATTAAACAAGAGGACGTACTGTGATTAGTAATTATTCTCCCAATGACAGACTCCCCTACCAGGACACGCAAATCAAACTTTAACAGATTTGGAGAAATGAATTCAGGAGAAAATGCTTATTTTCTTATTTAAAATATATATTGAGAGAGAGAGAGAGAAATTCCACAAATAATATGGAATTCTATACCGGATTTGTTCTCTTTCTAAACTGACATAATTAGTATTTCATAGTTGGTTGTTACAGATAAGTATTCTTTTCTCCCTATGCCTGATCCAGGCTATAGTCTTTGCAATTACGTGCTACACATCGGAGAGTTGGACAGTGAATAGGGATGATAGAAGGAGAATTGATGCCTTTGAGTTGTGGTGCTGGAGAAGAATGTTGAATATAACATGGACTGCTAGGAGAACAAACAGGTTTGTCCTGGGAGGGTGAAGCCAGAATGTTTCCTGGAGTCAAGGATTCTGAAGCTCCATCTGATGTACTTTGGGCATGTTTCAAGGAGGGACTGGTCCTTGGAGAGGAACATCATGTTTGGGAGAGTGGAGGGACGGCGCAGGAGAGGAAGACCCTCGATGAGATGGATCGATTCTGTGAGTGGAGTGGTGGGAATGAGTGTGTTTGAGACAGTGAGGTTGGCACAGGATAGAATGGTGTTTAGGGCTCTTGTACATAGGGTCACTATGAGTCTCAAGCGACTCGATGGCACATAATAACAGCAACACAATCTTAGGTATTTTAAGAAAATATTAAACATGAATGGATATTTAAAAAAATCAGGGAGCTCTGGTGGCCTAGTGGCAAGAAGCTGCACTGCAATCGCAGAGGTACACGGTTCAAATCTACCAGATGCTGTGCTGGAGAAGGAGGGGCAATCTCCTCCTGTACCAGTCAGATCTGATTTGACGGTACACACACAAAAAATAAGAAAATTTTTTTTAAAAAGCTAATGAGAAAATGCTGCTCCTCAGTCCTTAGAAGTGGGAAGAAAGCTCTGAATTTCTCAGTGGCACAAGATAGGATGGCACAGGATAGGACAGAGTGTAGATCTACTGTTCATGAGTACAGCTGTGAACTGTACTTGATGACACTTAACAACAACAACTTTATGAGATATAATTAACATGATAAAATGTGCTCCTTTGAAGTAAGTGTATCATGAAAATGCTTTAGCGAATTCACGGAGTTGTCTAACTATCACTAAAATAATTTTCAGAATGCATTCATCATTCCAAAAAGAAACCTCAACTCCATTACCTGTCACTGTTCATTTTCTCCCCACTCCCCTGTTGGCTATTGTTATTACACACAGTTGAGTCAGAATTGACTCATAGCTGACCCTCCAGCGGGTTTTAGATGCTGGCTGTAAAACACATGGGAGATCATCCATCTTTTTTCCCACCTAGCAGCTGTTACATTCTAACTGCCTTTATGTTGGCAACATGACTCCTTACACACCAGACCATTCCCTTTCTGTCTCTACAGAGTTCTTGATTCTGAGCATTTCATGTACATGGAATTATAGAATATGTGCAATTTTGTATTTAGCTTCTTTTATATAGCATCATTTTTTCCAAGGTTCATTCACATTGTAGCAAGTGTTAATACTTATTTCCTCTTCCAGACAAATAGTATTTTATTGTATGGAGCATCTTTAGTTCCTTAAATTCCTGAATTCTTGGAATTTCTCCAGTGGTTAAGTGGCTTGTTATCTATTAGGATTCTAGACCACACCTAACTTTCAAGTCATCTAATAAGGTGACTCAGGTGACAGTTGTCCACAGAGACTCATCTTGTCATATCAGCCAGCTTCAGGGGAAGGGACATGCAATGTCATGAGGCCTAAGCTGTGAGACTCTGAACACTCCCTGGGTGTCTTGATTCGTTATAGACATCCATAAACATGGGAGAGCAGCTTGTCCCTTTTTTGGAGCTCGGAGTAGGGAATCTTTCCAGATCTTGATTTTTTTGTTTGTTTGTTATCACAGAATTATAGTATAATAACTAGCTGAGTTTTGTGAGTTATCCTAATGAATGATCTGACCTGAGAGAATCCTAGGGATAAATTGGTCAGAAGTAAGGGGGCTTTTGGAGAAAAGAGAAGTCCCAAACTCTTAGCCAGCAGGTTAGAAGTGAGAGGAACCCGAGCATTTTGAAATCTGTGGTTGTATGTGATGTCTGGGGCAAATTTGGCAACCTAGAAGCTTGTGTTCCTTAACTTACGAGATGTGGCTAACTCAGGATGGCTAGGATCAGAGAAAGAACTCCTACAGGTACAGATAGGAATAGAACAGAATTGAATCAATTTGTATTTATTTTGTTATTGGTTTCTTCAATTTAGCTTGATATCAGAGAAGGGGGTTAAATAGATTGCATTGATTATAGATTTGTCTGATACCTAAGGACATAACACAACTTATTGCTCCATTCATCAGTTGATGGACATTTGGATTGTTTTTACATTTTGACTAGTAGGAATAATGCTTCCATGAACATTGTTATTGTTATTATTCTGTGCCACTGAGTTACCTGCGATTCACAGCGACCCTATGTACAACAGCCCTAAACCCTCCTCTATCTTATTGTCTCTGACACACCTACCCATTTGTCCCAGTAACTGAGTCAATCCATCTCATCAAGGGTTGTCCTCTCTTGCTCTGTCCCTCCAGCCTCCCAAGCATGATGTCCCTCTCCAAGGCCTGATATCTCCTTGAAGCATGTCCAAAGTAGGTCAGAAGAAGCTTCAGAATCCTTGCCTCCAAGGGGCAGCCTGGTCTCACCCTCTCTAAGACAAACCTGTTTGTTTTCCTTGTGTACAAGTTTCTGTATGGACAAGTGTTTTCATCTCTTGGGTATATTCCTAAGAGTGGAGTTTCTGGGATGTGTGGCCACTTTAGCTGGACAATGAATAAGAAGCACAAAGAATTGATAATTAAATTATAGTATTGAAAAGGGCAAATGTACCACAGATAGCCAGAATAATAAAGAAACCTGTTTTGGAAGAATCACAGTAAGATTTGGAAAGGAAGATGCGGAGACCTTATCTCATGTACTTTAACACGTTCTCAGGAGGGACAAGTCCCTCAAGAAGGACTTAAAAAAAAAAAAAGGACTTCACACTTGGTTAAGCAGAGGGTCAGTGAAAAAAGAGACTAACCTCTGTAATTACCATTCCAGTCAATGTATTGAATATTTCTAGCACCTCAAAAAGTTCCTGAAACCACTTGTAGTCAACATCTCTCAACTCAGAGCTAAATATTCTTTTTATGGTTCTATAAAAAACATTGCATGTAAAAGTTTTTTATATTTTTATATTAATATAGTTAGAATCTTACAGTAATACTGTTTTGTGGGGTTTTTTTTTGTCTAGCTTCTTTCATGTGACATTGTGTTTTGAGAAAATAAGTAAATAAAATCACTTCTACTAATACGTTCTTTGTAGAAAAGCAAGAAAAACCAAACGTTGCAGTGGCAATGTGGAGGTTGGAAACTGGGCTGGGAAGGGAGAGGACTGTTTTGTTCACGATAAATCTTATGTTATTTTTGCTGTTGTGTGCCATCAAGTCAGAACCAACCCATCACTGACTCTTGGGCAGATGTTCAGAATTACGTGGGAGGAGGTTGCCCACCTTTCTCCTTCAGAGCACCTGGTGGATTTGAACCACTTGCCTTCGTGATTGCAGTGCAGCTTCTTGCCACTAGGCTAGTGGAGGGATCCAGAGCAAATCTACTTTTAATTTAAAGATAAATCTTATAGAAGCCTTTACATAATATGCATTTAAAAAGTAAAACTAAATTACAACAAATATTTGTAGAGGTTTTTTTTTTTAAAAAAATCAATAAAAGAGGCATTGTAACGTAGTGATCAACAAAATGTGTTCACCTAGGTCCAAGTGTTTTAACCTCTCAGCAAGCTATTTCCTTGCTATAAAAGATAAATTACACTCCTGACCCAGCTTCCTGGGTTAATGGCAGGAATGTATGTATAAAGACTTGTCAGTATGCTGAACTGTGGTGGCTTGCAGGTTGCTATGATGCTGGAGCTCTGCTTCTAGAATGTCAAATACCAGTGGAGTCACCCTTAACAGACAAGTTTCAGCAGAGATTTCAGAGACTAAAGAAGACTAGGATGAAAAGTCTGGCATTCTACAGTAAGAAAAAAGACCCTGAAAATGTTACAGGTCACAACAGAACATTGTCTGACCCCTGCTTTGGACATGACACCAGAAGTAATCAATCACTAGAGGATATCATGTGTTGTGAAGTAGAGGGTCATTGTGTTCTATTTTTACTGCCATTGCCATGAAGTTGACAACAGCTAGCAACAACATGTGGGTAAAGATTTTGTACATTTAAAATATCACAGAAATGTGTTATGTGCCGTCGAGTTGTTTGTGACTCATAGCGACCCTATGCACAACAGCCCTAAACTCTGCTCTGTCCTGTGCCAATCGCACTGTCTCCGACACACCCATCTCGATTACCCCAGCCACTACTGAATCAATCCACCTCATAGAGGACCTTCCCCTCCTGCACTGCCCCTCCACCCTCCCAAGCATGATGTCCCTCTCCAAGGACCGGTCCTTTCTTACAACATGTCCAAAGTATGTTAGACAGAGCTTCAGAATCCTTGCCTCCAAGGAACCGCCCGGTTTAACCCTTTCCAGGATGAATCTGTTTGTTTTCCTAAGAGTCCATGATACCTTCAATACTCTTCTCCAGCACCACAGCTCAAAGGCATAAATTCTCCTTCTATCCTCCTTAGTCATTGGCCAACTCTCTGATGCATAACAAGTGATAGCAAAGACCATGGCCTGTATCAGACGCACCTTAGTCTCCAGAGAGACACCATAGCTCTTCAGTACGTTGGAGAGGTCCCTAACAGCAGACTTTCCCAGAAATGTAGGCATTTCATTTATTAAGTGAGCAGAAGCTAAAGCTGTGTAAATGAAGTTGTTGTTGACCACTGAGCTGGCTCCCAACTCCAGGCAGGCCAAGGCATGAAAGGATAGAACTTCTGGGCTACATCATTTCTAGGTGGATATTTCAGAATTGGGAGACCAGGCCTTTCTTCAGAGTCTGTCTCAGTCAGAAAGCTCAGCATCACAGCAGGGCTGAAGCCTCCAGGGACAGACTAGGGGTGGCTGTGCATCAAGGGCATTGGACGGAATCAAACCTGAGCCACCTGCACTGAAGACAGGAATCCTACCAATTGATTTAAAAGATTACAGACTGAAGTAAGTGAATTTTTTTTGTCAATTAACAGAATCAACAATTGGGAGGAGGCAGCTTGACATAGCAAAAGAAATTGAGTTTCAAATTGTGGGTTCCATCTTCTGTTGAGGAATTGTTTTGACTTAGATAGTGAACTCAGAATAATAATGTAAATTATATATTAATTTTTGGTGAAACATTCTTCTAGGTCCTGTAACCCTGGTCTGTCCACTTGCTCTACAGAGGTAACTTGTGGTTGCTGTGAAGCTGAACACTGTGACACTGATGGGTCAAATGCGAGAATGGTTACCCATGGTGAACAGTGTTTGGTGGAGCTCCCTGATTAAAACAGGCTTGGAAGCAGGAGTATCATCTAATTCCATAATAGCTTGCCTCCAGAAAACCTATGAACCTGGAGAAAGGACGAAAGTTATACAGATATCCAGGACTTTCATTCATAGGGTCGCTATGAGTCGCCCACGACTTGAAGGCACTTAACAATACAATGTGAACACACAGCTACTCTTTATATTTGTTTGAAGTTCTCAGAAAATGAGCTGGAAATCTTTGTGGTGAAAAATGGATGTTACATGCACACCCATGTTTATCACAGCTCTGTTCACAATAGCAAGGAGTTGGAAACAACCCGGGTGCCCATCAACAAACGAATGGATAGAGGAGCTGTGGTATATTCACACAATGGAATACTATGCTGCATTGAAAAACAAGGAAATCATGCAATATTATTCAAAATGGGTGACCCTGGAGGAAGTTATACTGAGTGAAATATCTCAGTCGCAAAAGGACAAATATTGCATGGTGCCACTGTTGTAAAATGGGACTGATATCAGGGTTGGGGTAAGACTGAGAAAAACTGGATAAATTATGTATACTGCAAAAAAAAAAAGAAAAAATGGATGTTACAGTTGGTCCGTGTGGAGAAGAAGATGTTACCGTTTTCTGCTCTCGTGGCAGGTCCACGTGCGTGGTCTGAACCACCCACAGTGAGCCGTGCTGTGTGCTGGCCACATACAGAGTGTGTCACGGGTGCTTCCTGAGGGGGTTCCTTGGCCGTCCTGCCTAGATTCTACATAAAAGGGACCAAATCCATACTGTGGTTAATGTAGTTCTACAATGCTCAGTTTTGTGATTTTTAACAATATGCATTCTTTTGTAAGATGTAAGACTGGGAGGACTTGTTGCTTAAGGGGTCCTGAGCTTCCATTTGACCTGATGAAGACTTCTGGAAATAGACAGTAGAGAAGGTTGCAGGACAGTCTGAATGTACTTAATGCTACTGAACTATACACTGGAAATGCTTAAAATGGCAAATTCTTTTGACAGGAAGCTCTGGTGGCCTAGTGGTAAGCGGGAGAATGAACAATCTCCTCCCCTGAGATTTACTCCCTCTGAAAACCTGCTCGAGGGTCTGATATGGGTCGGTTCCAACTCGATGGTGTATTACACCAGCATGTATTGTAATAGGGAGCTCTGGAGCCTAGTAGGCAAGGAGGGACGCTGTCAACCACATGTCTGAATCCACCAGCTGCCAGTGCAGGAGAAAGATGGGCAATCCCCTCCTGTGCTATCAACAGCCTTGAAAACCCCACTGGAGGGTCAGCTATGAATCAGTTCGGACTTCATGGTAGTTTGATACATTTTAATAGAATTAAAAATATTATCACTGGTGACTCTGAGTGAAGAGGACATAGGAATTGACTGTACTCTTTTTTCAACTTCTTGGGAGTCTCACAATATTTCAAAACAAAAGAATAATATCCAGATTCAGCCCAATTGCTGCCACACTGTCTCTCTAGGGCTCCAGCATGTTGGAGTAGGATCGACAGGCCTGGAACGGCTGACTTTCCAGTGCTGTGCCGGCAAGTCTGTCTTCTATGATGCCTCTGAGTCAACTCAGACTTCCAACCTCTTAGTTAACACACACCGCTGAGGGATAATCTCAACTTCAAGAAACCCCACGCGGAATCCAAGGAGCCTGTAAAGCTGGTAAGAAAGCCAACCTGGGCAGGAATGAATGTGAGCCTGTTTGAACAGCTACAGCTCCATACTGTTCTTCTGTAGAAGGAATGGTCTTTGAACTAGGCCAGTGCTTTAGAACCATGTGTTCAGTATCTCCCCTCAAATCACGGTTTTATGCATGTCATTAAGAAAAATCACTAGGTATGCTCGTCAACCTTGAAGAAAGAAAAGAAGATATCATTTTGCTTACTTCTAGAGCACAAAGTAAAAAAAATCAGAAGCCCTGAGTCATCTGAAATCTCAACTCTGGTTTATTCAAGGGATGCCAAGACTTCTTGTGGCCCTGGTTCTGCGGGTGGAGGGATTTCCTGCATGCTAAACCTCTAATGCAAGATGCATTAGCCCATAGCTTTAGATGTTTCCAGATTTCTTGACACCAAAGGACTATAAATAATCCTCTCCTCTTCTCCCACTATTGGGGCCTTTCAAAATATTTTCTAGGGAGCTCTGGTGGCCTAGTGGTAGGGAGTTGCACTGTCAACCCAAAGTTAGCTGTTTGAATCCACCAGCTGCTTTGTGGGAGAAGGAGGCGCAATATTCTTCTATGTGATTTACAGCCTCTGAAAACCACTGGAGAGTTAGCTATGAGTTGGTTCTGATCCTATGACATTTAACTATAATGTTAAGCTGTTTCTATCTTAGACCAGCTACAATCCATCTCTGTCTTTATTTTAAATGCGCTCACTCAGTAAAGATATAGAGGCTCTGGCCATGCTCCCTGAAATTTTGAATCCATAGATATGGCGAGATGTCATATTTTCTTCTATACCATGACACGAGAGGGTCTGATGGAGGTTGCCCAAAGACCATATCGTGAAAATCACTAGCAGAGGGTTCTTGCTAAGAAAATGGCTTAATGCATATAATCTAATAAAGAGATGATATGAAATCCAAATATCAGCTTTGAGTTTTTAGAAATGGCATTGTGATAATGATTCATCAATTCAATTTTAATTTTAATTTCCCCTTTAGTAATAAATCACTTAAGAAGGAACCTTAGGAATTATTCAGTTCTTTTCACTGGTAAGATACAGCATTAATATTTTTATTTCAGCAAGCTTAATTGGGACAAAATGAAACAGAAGTCTTTGGTTTTTTGTTTGTTTTTTCTAGTGACAAATTCTTGTCATTTGAAGTGACAGGTATTTTAAGAGTATAAACAATCAATACTCTTGGCACCAGCCAAGAAATCAAAAGATGAATTGCATTAGGTAAATCTGCTATCCGGGACCTTTCCAGAGTACTGAGAAGCAACGATGTCAGTCTAGCAACACAGGAGCATCTGATTCAGTCCATGATTGTCACAATTACTTGCTAGGCATCAGAGATCTGGATAATGAATGAAGATGACAGAAGAAGAATTGATGTCTTTGAGTTGTGGTGCTGAGAAGAGTCTTTAACATACCATGGACCACCAAGAAAACAAATAGGTCTGTGTTGGAGATTCTCCTTGGAGGCTAGAATTTTGAAGCTCTGTCTTATATGCTTTGGGCATGTGGCCAGCAGGGACCAATCCTTGGCGAAGGACATCATGATCAAAAGGGTTTGGAAGGACAGCACAGGAGAGGAAGACCCCAGATGAAATAGATTGACTAGGGTAATGGGGATAGATGTGTTGGAGTCAGTGAGACTGGCTCAGGACAGGACAAGTTTCGGAGCTGTTGTACAGTTGTTATGAGTCACAGGCAATTCGATGGCACCTAACAACAACAAACTGTGAACACTAGATGGTGTCTTATCTTGAAATATATTTGCAGGTCTTTCATTAACAAAATCAGTGGTAACTGGACCACTGGAGATAATATGCGGGTTGTTAGGTGCCGCACAACTCATAGTGACCGTATGAACCACAGATCTGAACCCTGTCCCATCCTGTGCCACCCTCACAATCTCTGACTCACTAGAGCCCATTGCTGCAGTCACTGTGTCAATTCAACTGGTTGAGGGTCTTCTCCTTTGCTGTCCCACCACCTTTCCAAGCATGATACCCCTCTCCAAGGAATAACCTTGCCTATTAAATTAGTAGAAACAGACAACTTGCTTTATCTACTTGTATTTGTGATGATGATTCAGGAACATTCAGGGAGCAAAGTGCACTTTAAAGTAGGCTGGTCTTCAGACAAGCTCTTTTTACTGCACTAACCCAGTTGCATTCCTTCTTTATCTTTGCTTCTCATTTGCCTTTAAACCTGGACACACATCTATTTTCTAAGCATAAGGCTTTTGTCCTCAGCAGGACTGTGATTTTTGGACAGAGGAAAACAGTACCACCGTCCTACAGAGTTTTGCATATAGTAACTAACTGTTCAAGAAATATTTGTTGTCTGAATCCATGAAGAAGCAAATGTAAATGAGAAGCCAAGTCAAATCACCTTCACTGAATAAATTTACTAAGGGGGAAAAGGTGGGGAGGAATATACGAGAAAGCTCAAGTCAGAAGAACTAATATTTCTGACTCCATCTGGTAATCTGAAAACTAGTACTATTCAACAGAAATATAGCCTAACAGGTAAACACGTTACTTATACAATTTATGCCTTTGAGTTGTGGTGCTGGAGAAGGGTGATTTTAATCTGCTGCCCTCAGGCCAGGTTCAAATTGGTTTCCTGTCAAACATTCTTCTAGGTGGTATAGCACTCGTCTGTGCATTGCTGTACAGAGGTAACTCGTGCTTGTTGTGATGCAGAACACTGTGACACTGATGTGCCAAACGTGGTAATGGTTACCGATGGTGGATAGTGTTTGCTGGCGCTTCCTGACTAAAACAAATCTGGAAAGTGGCTTGCCTCCGGAAACTCTATGAACAGCGCTCAGGCCTTTCGTTCATAGGGTCGCTATGAGTCGTCTACAACTCAATGGCACTGAACAACAACAACAACAACCATCTGGTAACCTGAAAACTAGTGCTATTCAACAGAAATATAACCTAAGAGGTAAACACGTTACGTATGCAATTGATGCCTTTGAGTTGTGGTGCTGGAGAAGAGTACTGAATACACCAGAGCTGCCAAAAGAACAAAGAAGTTATGTCTTGGAGAAAGTGTGACCAGGATGCTCTTTGGACACATACTTTAGGCGTGTTGCAAGGAGAGGACAGTCCTTAGAAAAAGATATCACAGTGGGAAAGACAGAGAGGTTCAGGGAAAGAGAGGAAGACTCTCAACAAGGCAGACTGACACAGTGACTTCAATAATGGGCTCAAGTATCTCAGAGATGGTGACGATGGCTCAGGATAGGGCAGGGTTCTGATCTGTTGTTCATATGGTTGTTGTGTGTTGCAGTCAACCACTTGAAGGCACATAACAACAACAGCAATACTCAGAGGTGAAAATAAGCAAGTGAAATAAATTTTAATAATGTTGTTGTTGTTGTGCACCGTGGAGTCAGAACTGACACATAGCTGACCCTCCAGTGGGTTTTCAGAGGCAGTTAATTACACTGGAGGAGATTGCCCATAATTATTTAAATTGAGTATATTATTTTAATAATATACTTAATATATTAGAAACTTTGTTATCTCACTACAAAATTGATCTGTCATTGTCCTTAGTTGCTGTCAGCTCTGAGCCATGGAGATCTAACATACAATAGAAGAGGCATTTCCAGGGGCTGTGCCATACTCATGGAGCTCTGGTGGTCTAGGGGATAAGGAATTGTATTGCCAACCCAAAGGCAAGCAGTTTGAACCAACCACTTGCTTCATGATAAAAAGATGAGCAATTTCCTCCCACGCGATCTACAGCCTTTAAAAACCTACTGGAGTGTCACCTGTGAATCTATCCCTGGTCAATGGTGATGAGTGCCATTTTCACAGCTATTTGTGTATTTCAGACACTGTGCATAGTGACTCTCTGCACATTAGCTCTGAACCTAGCTCTAAACTAATCTTACTATCTCTGACACACCTGCACCCATTGTCACAAACACTTTGCCAGTCCATCTCATCTACTGTTTTCCTCTCCTGCACTGACCCTCCACCCTTCCAAGCATGATGTCCTTCTCCAAGGACTGGTCTCTCCTGGGAACATGACCAAAGTATGTCAGATAGAATTTTAAAATTCTTGCCTCCAAGGAGAAAATTGGTTTCACCCTCTCTAGGACAGATCTGCTGTTGTTCTCTTGGCAGTTCAATACTTTTCTCCAGCACCACAACTCAAAGGCATTGTAACTTCTTTTATCATCCTTAGTCGTTGTTCAGCTCTGGATCAGATGCACCTTAGTCTCTATACTGACATTGTTGCTCCTTCACACTCTGAAGAAGTCTTTAACAGAAGATTTTCCCTACACCACTCATCTTTTGATTTCCCAACTGCTGGTGTTAAGAGGATTGATAGTGCATCTAAGCAAGACAAAATTGTTAACAATATATTCTTTGTCTATCATGATGCTGCCAATTGGCTCAGTGGTGAGAATCTTTGTTTTCTTGATGTTAGGATATAATTCGTATTGAAGACTACAGTCCTTGACCTTCTGAAACAAATGCTTCAGATATTCCTCCGTTGTGGTAAGGTTAATCATCTGCATAATTCAGATTGTTGATGAGTCGTCCTCAGTCTTTTAAAAAAATTTTTATTTTATTATTTTGTGTGTGTGTATCGTCAAATCGGATCTGAAAGGAGATTGGCCCTCCTTCTCCAACAGTGAATCTGGTGGATTCGAACTGCTTACCTCTGGGATTGCAGTGCAGCTTCTTGTCACTAGGCCACCAGAGCTCCCTAGAGTCTTTCTCAATCTTGATGCTACAGTCTTCATAAAGTCTGGCCTCCCGAATGATCTCTTCTGTAAATAGATTAAAAAGGTATGGAGAAAAGACACATCCCTGACACACTCCTTTCTTGATTTTTGAACTATGTAGAGTTTTCTTGCTCTGTTCAACTTCTTGCTGGTCTAAGCGTAGGTTTTACATCAGCACAATGAAGTGTTCTGGGATTCCCATTCTTCTCAATGTTAGCCACAATTTGTTGTAATCTACACAGTCAAATGGCTTTGCATAGTCAATAAAGCACAAATAGACATTCTTCTGGTACTCTCTGCTTTCAGTCAAGATCCATCCAACATTGGCAATAATATCCCTTCTGCCATGTCCTTTTCTAGACCCAGCTTGCATTTCAGCAATTCTGGCAGTACTGTCGTACTATTCTGTCAGTTGATGTACTATTCCAGTCATTTTTTGATAATTTTAAAATAAATAACTGGCAATAGAGAAGATGCAAATCAAAACCACAATGAGGTACCATCACACTCCAGTAACAATGACAAAGTTTAACAGGACAGCAAGTAATAAATGTTGGAGAGGATGTGGTGAGAAAGAAACTTATACATTGTTGATGGGATTGTAAAAATGGTACAATCATTCTGGAAGGCAGTTTGCCATCTCCTCAAAATGTTGAACATAAAAATTCCATATGATCTAGCTATTTCACTACTTGGAATATACAATATTTATCCTTGTGGGACTGAGTTAGTTCACTCAGTTTAATACTCTCCAGTCCCTCCCAAGTTGGATAATAATTTACAAAGTCATTGCTCCTGCGTGCTGCATAATGTTTCATTGTGTAAATGTATCATAATTTCTCAATCAATTTGCTTGTGGTTGGACATATTTCAAGTAAATATGTCTCACAAATGGAGATTTCTACACCAATGTTTGTAGCAGCCTTATTCACCATGACAAAAACATTGAAACAGCCTAAATGTCCAACCACAATCGAATGGATTGAGAGTTTATGATACATTCACACAATGGATTTCTACACAGCACGCAGGAGCAATGATTTTGAAAATCTCTACCTAACTTGGGAGGGACTAGAGAGCATTCTGCTGAGTGAACTAACTCAGCTCTACAAGGATAAATATTGCATAAAACCTTTATTGTAGAATGAGTGTAAGGATCCAAGAAGGGTGGGGAGTTTGGAAGCAGAGGAATGAGGATGTGTAGGGGGAGAGTGGGATTACTCATGAGATTGTACAATTTTGGGGTGTGAGGATGAGGGAAATTGAAAGAATTTGTTCTTTAAAACAATGTATATGAATTTTGTAAATAAACTAGTTGTTGTTGTTGTTATGTGCCGTTGAGTCGCTTGTGACTTATAGCAACCCTATGTACAACAGCCCTAAGCCCTCCTCTATCCTGTGTCAATCACACTGCCCTGGACACACCCATCTCGATTACCCCAGTCACTGAATCAATCCACCTCATAGAGGGTCTTCCCCTCCTGCGCTGTCCCTCCCCCCCTCCCAAGCATGACGTCCCTCTCCAAGGACCAAAGTATGTTAGATGAAGCCCCAAAAAATTAAAAAAAATGTGTGTGTGTGTGTGTGTGTGTGTGTATTTTGTTTGTGTGTAATATTAGTGATACTGTTCAATAATTTCCACACTCTGTGGATCATCTTTTTTGAGAATGAGATCTCTTTCAGTTGGTTGGCCAAGTAGTTGTTCTCTAGTATAGACTGTCCTTAATGAGATATTTTGTATTCTCTCCATTATAGCTAGGTCTTTGAATCCACTGTGTGTTTTACCCTTACAGCACACCTTGATTTGAAAGTTTCACTAGCCGCACGTGGCTCTTGGCTTCTGGATGGGAGATGGTAGTACCAACCATACTGGTCATGAAGAAGCCTCAATTTCCTAGTTGCAAAATTAATATAGACCTGGAAGTGTTATGATTGTGCAGTGGTTAAAGCATTCATCTGTTAACTGAAAAAAAAAAGTGGTTTGAATTCACCAGCAGCTCAGCAGGAGAAAGATGTGACTATTGGCTTCTATAAAAATTTACAGCTTAGGAGTGTTCTCAGAAAGCTGAACACACACACAAACAAACAAAAAAAAAGAAAGCTGAACACAGAAATTTCATATGACTCAGCTATTCCACTGCTTGGAATATACCCCGAGAAAATGAGAACTGAGGCACAAACTTGTACACCCCTGTGAGATTTGTACACCCATGTTCATAGCACCATTATTCACCATCGCAAGAACATGGAAACAGCCCAAATGTCCAACTACAATGGAATAGATTAAGAAATTATGATACATTCACACAATGGAATACTACACAGCATGTAGAAGCAATGATTTTGTAAATCACTACCTAACTTGGGAGGAACTGGAGAGCATTATGCTAAGTGAACTAACTCAGTCCTATAAGGAAAATACTATATTAGATCATTATTGTAGACCATGTCTGAGGATCCAAGCAGGAAAGGATGGGAGCAGAGGGGTGAGGATAGGCGGGGGAGGGGGTATGGTATGTCACACAGTGGAGGACTAGGTGGGTAAAAAAATGGGGAAGATCTGGTGTGAAAAACAATGTCTGCAAGCTTTTAAGTAAACGAGAATTTAATAAAAATGTTATTTAAAAACATTTACAGCCTGGGAAACTCCACAGGGCAGTTCTACTCTGCCCTATAGGTTCACAATGAGGAAGGGTCCACTTGGTAGCAGTGGGATAGGTTTTGTTGTTATTTTGAACTTGATGAGATTTTTGTTGTGGTTGTTAGGTGTCATGGAATTTACTATGATTCATGGAGGTGTAGAACCAACAGATCTGAACCTTGCCCTAACAGCACTGTTCTCATGATCTCTGATATGTTCGAACACACTGCTAGAGTCACTGCACTAATCCATCTTATTGAGGATCTCCCTCCCTCACTATCTCTGACCCCCTATCATTCTCACTATCTCTGGCCCTCTATCATTCTTGGCATATTAGCTTTTTTCAAAGACTAGTCCCTCCTAAAAACATTCCTAGGATGTGAGATGAAGGTTTACCATTCTTGCCTTTAAGGAACACCATAATTGCACTTTCTCCAAGATAACTTGCTTATTCTTTTAGAGAATAATACTCAGTACTCTTATCCAGCACCACAATTCAAAGGCATCAACTCTTCTTCTGTCATCTTTATGTCATCTTTATCATACTAAAAGGTTTTAGTATGGTGTACATAAAATGAGTGTGCAGGTGTATGGTGCCTTGCAAAGGTTTCCTTGTGGGTTATGCTTTTTACTCATTGACTGGATCTAGTGCATTAGGAGCTGTGCTCCCAACCCAAAGGCAAGTGGCTGAAATTCACCAGCTGCTACATTCTTACCAGAAAGATGGGCCATCTCCTCCTGCACAATTTACAGCTAGTGTCTAAAAATCCACTGGACAGTCTGCTAAGAGTCGTTATTCAACAGTACACAACAACAGTATCCATTGGCTGAAGATTTTGTTGACTGGCTCTTTATACTCTTTCACATTTTGGGAGAGTGTCTTAATTATCTCTCAAAAAAAGACCTCATTTTTCTAAAGTTGGAACTGCAAGGCAGAAGATTGCCTATCTTTCTCCTGTGGAACTCCTGGTGGGTTTGAACTGCTGGAGAGGCCTTTATGGCCTATGCCATCAGAATGTCCTCAGTTACATAGTAAATGCTTAGTTATCTAGTGCTGCTGAATCAGAGATACCAAGACCAGATAGCTCTACCAAAGAGGAATTTACTCAGTTACCATTTAGAAGGCTAAAGTCCAAATGCAGGGTGCCAGCCCTGGTGGAAGGATGTGGGGGAAGTCCTGGTTCCTTGGGGAGATTGTGTATCTTGGCTTTCCTTGGTGTTTCAGAGCTTCCCAGCACGGGAACCTGGGTCCAAAAGGATGTACTCCCTCCTGGAGATTATTTCTGGGTGTACTGAGGTTTCCCCCCTCCCCCCTCCCCACTTCAGTTCACTTTTCTTCCTGTTTATCTTACCAGCAATGCCCTAGGACAACTTCCCTTACAGTGATGGAATTAAGGAATGCTCCATTCCACCTTGAACACCTTTACCACTATCTAATTTATCAGATCTTGGGAGATCATCACATAGCACCCACATTATATTATTATACGCATGTATTTTGATGCAACAAAATTAAATTCATGATAGGGAGCAAAGTAAATCATATGGCCACACCCAAATTTAAATCAGCTGCTGCTGTTGTTGTGTACCCTCAAGTCTGAACCAACCCCCCCCAGCAGCTTTTCAGAGGCAGTAAATCACACACAGGAAGAGATTGCCCATTCTCTTCTCTCAGAGCAACAATGATGTCTGTCTGGAGACTAAGGCCATGGTCTTTGCAATTACTTGAAATGAATGCATCAGAAAACTAGACAATGACTAAGGATGATAGGGGGAGAATTGATGTCTTTGAGTTGTGGTGCTGGAGGAGAGTATTCACTATACCATGGACTGCTAGGAGAACAAACGGGTTCATCCTGGAGAGGGTGAGACTAGGTTGCTCCTTGGAGGCAAGGACTCTGAAGCTTCGTCTGACATACTTTGGGCATGTTGCAAGGAGGGATCAGTCTTTGGAGAGGAACTTTATGCTTGAGAGCATGGAGGGACAGTGCAAGAGATGGAGACCCTGGATGAGATGGATAGACTCAGTGACTGGGGTAACAGGTGTAGCATGTGTCAGAGACAATGAAGTTGGCTCAAGTTAGAGCAGGATTCAGAGCTGTTGTACATAGGGTCAATATGAGTTGCAAGCGACTTGACAGCATATAATGACAACAAGAAGACCTTCCAAAATGAGAAGAAAAATACTGAAGGTAATGGTGATACTATCTTAAAGTCCAGATTTATATACAGCTTGGACTTTTAAATGCCCAGATTTTTTTAAGTGTGGTCTAGCCCTTTCATCTGTATCAAGCTTTATCCATCAGCAAGTAGTTATGATGGCCAAGGCTTGACTGCTGGCCTTCTTAAGTTTTTGCCTTAAGGAAAAAGCAGGCCAAGCCAAACATCTTTCTATGCATCTGAAAGTAGGACAATGACTGTGATAGAAGAAAAGTCAATGACTTTGAATTGTGGTGTTGGAGAAGAACATTGAATATTCCAATGACTGCCTAAAGAATAAACAAGTTATCAACAAGGGTCCTCCTTAGAGGTAAGGATTGTGAAACTTCAGCTCACATACTTTGGACATGTTGTTAGGAGGACTCAGGCCTTGAAGAAAGACATCATGGTGGGAGAGCTAGGGAGTTAGAGAGAGAGAAAAAAGACCCTTAACAAGTGAGACTGTAGCAATGGGCTTGAGTGTATCAGGAATGATGAGAATGGCACAGGACAGGAGAGGTTCAGATCTGTTCTTCATAGGGTAGCTATGAGTCACAGGTGACTTGAAGGCACCAAACAACCACTTTGACAATCAACATTTATTTATCTGATGATGGTATTAGTTTGAACTGAGTATATTTTCTCTTCTGGCCACCAGACTGCTGATGGTGAATCTGAGAACATCGTCAGTCCTCTTCTCCTGCTCTCAATGAGATTCTGTCTGCAGAAAGAAGCCCCAAATGAAAGGGGGGGGGGCGATCTTGATGACTTTGTTCGATGTCTGACTCTACCTACACTTAGACCTACTTTTACACACTCAAGTTCTGGAAACCATCTTTTTTAAAAAGCTCATATTATCTTAAACCAGTCGTCAAGAAATCAAAAGACCCCATCAACAAATGAATGGATAGAGAAGCTGTGGTATATTCACACAATGGAATACTATGCAGCATTGAAAAACAAGGAACTCATGCAATATTATTCAAAATGGGTGACCCTGGAGGACATTATGCTGAGTGAAGTATCTCAGTGACAAAAGGACAAATACTGCATGGTGCCACTGTTGTAAAACAGGACTGACCTTGGGTTTGAGGAGAGACTGAGAAAGATGGGTTCAGTAATGTATACTGCATTGAAACAGATGAGGGAGGAAACTGTTTAAAAGGGATATGTGATTAGGTATTTTTATCATGACAGGAGTCCAGAGCAAAGGCTGCATAGTGGAGTGGACCTGGGGGAAGGGATTGTAAAACAATGAAAGAATTTTTCTTTTTTTTTAAAAAAGAAGAAATCAAAAGACATGTTACAATGGGAAAATATGTTGTCGAGGACCTATCCAAAGTCCTAATGAGCAAGAATGTAAATTTAAAGACTAAGGTGCACCTAATCTAAGCCTTGATATTTCCAATTGATTTGTATGTGTCTGGAAGTTGGACAATGAATAAAGATGACAGAAAAAATTAATAAAAGGATGTCTTTGAATTGAAGTTTTGGAGAAGAGTACTGAATTCGCATGAGCTGCTAAAAGAACAAACAAGTCTGTCTAAGAGGGAGTGCAACCAGGGTGCTGCTCAGGACCATGATGGTGAGACTCCTTACATACATTGGACATACTGTTAGGCCATTGGCCTTGGAGAGAGACATGAGCGTCATTGAAAGATCAGAAAACCATCAACAATATAGACTGACACAGAGACTAGAACAGTGGGCTTGAGCTTATCATAGACAATGAGGATGGGTGGTGCAGGAGAGGGCAAGATTCAGATCTGTTGATCATAAGGTCTCTATGAGACATATAGAGTTGACTCTATGGCACCTAACAACAATCTTGGATCAGGGTTTTAATCGAGCCACTGTCTCCCAGATGTGGTGATGCCCAGAGTTTAAGCCTAGCAGAGGCTTAGAAGCACAAGGCAAGCCTTGCTGTCCATGGCCAGTTTCTTCCTTGATCCCAAGGAGTGTTCCTTTTAGGAGTGTTCCTGCTGCTGCCTGCCTCCTTGGCTCTGTGCATCTTCAAGTGCTTCACTGCCCGTACCTGCCCCAGCACGTCCCGTGGCTGAGTAAGAATGGTAAATATGAATCACAGCAGCTTTCTCGTGCTGGGAATGTGTGGCAGGAAGTGGCGGTGCTATGTGATGTAGTCCTGATGCTGCTTCTCTGGACCTGAGACAAATCTCTCACCTTTCCTGCTCACCTGATGCTGCCTTCCCAAGCCCTGTGTCCCTAAGGGAGGACTGCTCTGGGCACTAGATTTCATCATCGAGTTCACTTTTTATGTTACTGTTGTTTTATAGATCCTCATATGTAATAAGGGAGCTCTGGAGGTAAGAATCTGTGCTACAATCTCAAAGGCACACAGTTCAGATCCACCAGCTGCTCTGAGGGAGAATGATGGGCAATCTGACAGCACACAACAACAACAATAAATGTAATAAGATTTATAATGAACATAATTTGTGTTATACCTCTACACCTTATTAAGCAGAAAAGGGTGAGATTTATTTGGAATAAGACATAGGCACGTAAGATTTTCTGATCCTGAGTTCATTAAGGTGGTCAGAATTGAACATTTATACATGATGATATTCATACTTTAAAGTGACTGTAGGCGTTTTGTCATTCTTTTACCAATAAAGAAATTTGGCCCAAAGATTTGAAGGGTCTTATTTAAATTCTCAAGAATTTGCTTATACCAATGAACATGTAATAAGTTACTTGAATCTGTGATATTATCTGTGATTTTAACCTGCCAAATATTACTTTCTTTGAAAGAATGATCTCTCTGTACGTGATGTGAAGATTCTGAGGGTGCCTTAATTGCTTCCTGTGCATCTGATCTGGACAATGACTAAAGGTGACAGAATAGAAGCAACATCTTTGCGTTGTGACGTTGAAGAAGAGTATGGAATATAGCGTAGACTGTCAAGTCTTCTTGAAAGAAGTGCTGCAAGGCTGCTCCTCAGAGGCGAGAGGGTGGAATTTCATCTCCCTTTGACTTTGGTCACATTTTCAGGAGGAACCTGAATATCTCCTTGCAGAGAGATAACATGCTGGGAAAGACAGAGGGTAGGAGAAAGAGGAAGACTCTGAATGAGATAGCTGGGTACCTTGACTACCACAATGGCTGTGAGCAGTACAGAGATCATGAGGATGGCTGTGATAGGTAAAGGTCAGATCTGTTGTTCACAAGGTTGCTATTAATAGTAGTGGACTTGAGGCCCCTAACAACAACAATAACACCAAGACTGTACAAAGGTTCTTGTTATTCTCCAATCTTGCGATATGGTATTGTCAGAATTTACCATATTGTTACTCAAAAAACATGCACATTATGCATTATTTTAACCACGTAATACCTCACACATCATATGCCTACTATATGAATGTGCACAATGTATAAGTATGTTAAATGTGAAAAATATGATTATTAATATAAAGTGGAACCTTTCATTTTCTATTCGCATTTCTCTTATTACCATGAAGCTGAGCATCTTAACATGTATTTAGTTATCACGTACATTTCTCCCTCTGTTAATTGTTTGTTCTTGTCTGCTATGGATTGAATTGTGCCTCAAAAAATGTGTTGCAAATCTTAACCTGTGGTTACAATCCCACTTAGAAATGCATTCTCTTTGTTATGTTAATGAGACAGTATTAATGTAGGGTGTATTTTTATTCAGTCTCTGTTGAATTATAAAAAGAAATGAAAACAATGGAGCCAAAAAATGGGACAAGAGAGATACCAAAACACAGGAGGTCTCCAAGAAATCAGGATGCAGACATTGATGAGGCAGGGAACTTATCCCAGTGCCAGCAGAGATTGAGCCTTCCCCGAAAGCCAGCACTCTGAATACAGACTTCCAGCCTGTCTTTCATGGGATTATTGATCTTTAACTAATTAAATAATTTTCCCAAAGTAATTAAACTATATAAATAAAAATTTCCATTTGTTAAAGGCATCTGCCTGTGGTATTTCTATTATGTTGTTGATAGGTGGCATTAGCAGCACTAGGTCAAATGTCTTTTGTCCAATTTTTTAATGGGATTATT
>NW_006399847.1:2644052-2645433 GCF_000299155.1 Elephantulus edwardii
AAAAGTAATGATGCCTTTGAATTATGGTACTGGCAGAGCATCAAATATGTTATGGATTGCCAAAAAAATCAAACGAATCTGTCCTGGAAGAAGTGTAGCCACAGTGTTCCTTAGGAACAAAGATGGTGGGACTTTGTCTCACATGCTTAGGGCATGTTATCAAGATGGAAAACACATCATGTTTAGAAAAGTAGAGGAAAAGTAGAGAAGACAACCCTCAACAAAATAGACCAACACAGTGACAGCTCCATGTTCTGTAACACAGGAGAGAGACATTGTGAAGATAGTATAGGATTAGGTAGGCTTTTGGTCTCTTGTAAATCTATATGCAGAACAGATTATCCGGGAGGCTGTGTTCTATAAGGTGAAATGTGGCATTAGGATTGGAGGTAGACTCATCAACAATCTGCGTTATGCAGATGACACAATCCTGCTTGCTGAGACTGAGGAGGACCTGAACCGCTTGCTGCAGAAGGTCAGGGACTGCAGCCTCCAATATGGATTGAAGTTCAACATCAAGAAAACAAAGCTTCTCACCACTGGACCGATTGGCAGCATCATAATAGATGATGAAGAGATTGAGATTGTTAACAGCTTCAGGTTGCTTGTCTCCACAATAAACATTCTTGGTACCAGCAGTCAGAAGATCAAAAGACAAATTACATTGGGAAAAATCTATTGTCAGAGACTTTTCCAAAGTATTGAAGAGCAATGATGTCAGTCTGAATATTAAGGTGTGCCTGATTCAGGTCATGGTCTTTGCAATTACTTGTTATGCATCAGAAAGTTGGGCAATGACTAGAGATGATAGGAGGAGAATTGATGCCTTTGAGCTGTGGTGCTGGAGAAGAGAATTGAATATACCATGGATGGGTAGGAGCACAAACACGTTTTTCTTAGAGAGGGCGAAACCAGTCTGTTCCTTGGAGGCAAGGATTCTGAAGCTACCTCTGACCTACTTTGGACATGTTTCAATGAGGGGGCCAGTCCTTGGAGAGGGATGTTATGCTTGGGAGGGTGGAGGGACAGCGCAGGAGAGGAAGACATTCAATGAGATGGATTGATTCAGTGACTGGGGTAATCAGTGTAGGTGTGTCAGAGACAATAAGATTGGCACAGTATAGAGTATAGGGCTATTGTACATAAGAGTCACTATGAGTCGCGAGTGACTTCATGGCACATAACAACAACATGAGTCAGAATTAACTGAATCTAAAAACAGTTGCTGTGTACCATTGAGCCAGATGACAGTAAGAAATTCAATTATATTTTATAAAAAATTTTATTTACAAACCTACAACCAGGAGAAGATAACGTAGATGAATGGGATCTTCTAAGACTCAAATCCCTATGCACATCCAAAAACTTCTCCAACAGGGTA
>NW_006399847.1:2646988-2650246 GCF_000299155.1 Elephantulus edwardii
ATAAAAAAATTTTATTTACATTTAGGTTTTTAAATTCAACTGAGGTTTATTATTTTATTTATATAATGTGAAATGGGGAGTGTTCGCTATTTGTCTTTTCTTTTAAAAATTTCTATACGGATAAAGCTCCGTTTCACATACTTGGGGCATATGGCCAGGAGGCAATGGTTCTTGGAGAAGGACATCATGCTCAGAAGGGTGGAGGAACAGCACAGTGGAGGAAGATCCCAGTAAAGGGTCATTGGGGGTTAGTGTGTTGGAGTCAGCGAGACTGGCTCAAGGCAAGCGGCAGAGTTGCTGTACATAGGGTCACTATGAGTCGTAGGTGACTCGATGACACATAACAACAACATATGGATAATTAATTGTCTTGGGACCATTTGTTCTTGTTGTTAGGGGCCTCAAGTCCACTATGACTAATAGTGACCTTATGAACAACAGATTTTAACCCGACCTATCAGAGTTATCCTCATGATCTCAGTTATTCTCAAGGCCATTGTAGGAGTCACTATGTCAATCAATCTCATTGAGTGTCTTCCTCTCTTTCTCTGACTTTTCACCTTTCTTAGTATAATGTCTTTCTACAAGGACTGGTTCCTCCTGAAAATATGGCCAAAGTAAGGGAGATGAAGTTTTACTACTCTTGCCTCTGAGGAGCAGCCTGGTAGCATTTCTTTCAAGACAGATTTGACAGTCCATCATATTTTCAATACTCTTCTTCAACACCATAACTTAAAGGCATCAATGATTCTTCTTCTGTCATCCTTCATCATTGTTCAATTTACAGATGCGCAAGAAACAACTGAAAATACCATGACTTAGATCAGACACACCTTGGTCTTTAAACTGGCACTTTTTGCTCTTTAGAACTTGGGAGAGATCTTTGACAACAGGTTTTCCCCTTGTGACACAATTTTTGAATGCTTGACTACTATACTGTGGATCCAAGTGAAATGAAGTCATTGGCAACTTCAAATTTCCCCCCATTTATTATGATGTTGCTTATTGGTCCGGAAGTGATAATTTTTGTTTTCTTGATATTGTGACCAATGTGGAAGGCTGTAGTCTTTGATAGTCTGCAGGAAGTGCTTCAAGTCTTCACTTTGTGCAAGCAATATGGTATCACCTGCATAAAACAGATTGTTGATAAGCCTTTAACCAAACCTAATGCCACATTATTTTTTCATGTAGTCCAGCTTTTCAAACTATTTGCCCACATACAAATTGAATAGATACGGATAAAGAATACAACATTGATGCACATTTTTTCTGATTTTAAACCATGCAGTATTCCCTTGCTCTGTTTGGATAATTCCTTCTTAGTTTATGTATCAGTTTCACATAAGCACAATTAAGTGTTATGGAATTTCCACTCATCTCAATGCTACCCATAATTTTTTTAGATCCATATAGTAAAATACCTTTGCATAATCAATAAAATAAAAACAGATTTTTTTTTCTGAAATTCTCTGCTTTTAGCCAAGATTCACCTGACGTCAGCAAAGAGAATCCCTTGTGCAATGGCCTCTTCTGAATCCAGTTTGAATTTCTAGCAGTTTCCTGTAAAAAAAACCCCAAACTGTTGCAGGTTTTTGGGTAATATTCAGCAAGATTTACTTTCCTGTGATATTAATAATTGTTCAATAATTTATATATTCTATTGATCACCCTTTTAAGGAATGGGACCATATATGGATCTCTTCCAGTCACTCTCAGTATGTGAACCAGGTGCTTGGCAGAGACTGGTGATCACATCCAGGGTTGAATCTGTTACCTAAAACACCTCAATTCCTGGGGCCTTCTTTTTTGCCACTGCTTTCAGTGCAGCTTGGACTTCTTCTAGTACTTTTGGTTCTTGATCATATGTTAGCACCTGAAATGGCTCAGTGTACACTAATTCTTTTCTCTTCACAACCTTGCTAGCATTTATTGTTTGCTGTCCTATTGAACTTTTCTATTGTTACTGGGGTGAGATTATATCTCATAGTTGTTTTGATTTGCATCTCTCTGATAGCTGGGGATTTTTGAACATTTCTTCAAGTGTCTGTTTGCCACCTGAATGTCTTCTTTGGTGAAGTATCTATTCATATTCTGTGCCCATTTTGTGATTGGGTTGTTTACCTTTTTCTAGTTGAGGTGCTGGAGTATTCTATACATTTTAGATATGAGTCCTTTATCAGATATATCACTACCAAACATTTTTCCCAGTCTATGGCTTTCCTTTTTACCTTGTTGGAGAAGGGTTTTGTTGTGTTTTTTTTTATATGCATAGGGATTTGATTCTTAGAAGGACCTGTTCATCTATTTTGCTCTCCTGGTTGTAGGTTGACCCTTTACTTTTACAAGTGTGATATTCTTCCTCAGGGACT
Source organism: Elephantulus edwardii (assembly GCF_000299155.1). NCBI lineage: Eukaryota > Metazoa > Chordata > Mammalia > Macroscelidea > Macroscelididae > Elephantulus > Elephantulus edwardii. The sequence continues at coordinate 2,649,358 of NW_006399847.1, forward strand.
GACTTCTCCTGATAAAGTGCCCAAAATAAGTGAGATGAATTGTTAGAATCCCTGCTTCTAAAAATCATTTGGCTTCACACCTTCCAAGACAGTTTCATTTGTTCTTTTGACAGTGTATGGTATTAAACTATTCTTCACTAGTTCCACAATTCAAAGGTATTAATTCTTCTTCAGCTTTCTTATTCGTTATTTAACTTTGACTTTTATATAAAACAATTGAAAATACCATGCCTTGCGTCAGACTTGACATCCTTGCTCTTTAGCACTTTAGAAAGGCCCATGACAGTAGATCTTCCCAATGAATATGTCGTTTGGTTTCTTGACTTCCATGGGTGTTGATTGTGGATCCAAGTGAAATAAAATCCTTGACAGCTTGTCTGTTAGTTTGTCATAATGTGGTGACTTAGGTGTTGCTGTGACATTGGAAGCCATGTCCAGGTATTTCAAATACCAGCTGGGTTTCTTGTGATCACCAGGTTTCAATAGAGCTTCCAGACCACCAGATAAGGCAGCAGAACTGGACATCTATTTCTGGAAATCCTATGAAGAATTAAGAACAGTGGAACACTGTGTCAGTTGTCGTTGTTCTACTGTGGTTGGAACCAACCTATACAGACCTTCTGGTGGGTTTTTAGAAGGACTGAATCACACAGAAGGAGATAGCAATTCTTTTTGCCCTGAACAACTGTTGGATTTTGGACCTTGTGCCTTTGGGATTGCAGCACAGCTTTTTGCCACTGGACCACCAGAACTCCCTCACTGTGTTAATAGAGGGAAGAAAATGGAGAATTTTGTATAAGATTAGAATGTTTGTTACTGTTGTTATGTGCCCTTGAGTCGCTTGTGACTCATAGCAATCCTCTGTACAACAGCCCTAAACTCTGCTCTA
>NW_006399847.1:2650601-2651990 GCF_000299155.1 Elephantulus edwardii
CTCCAGAGTGACACCATTGCTCTTCAGTACTTTGGAGAAGTCCCTAACAGCAGACTTTCCCATCTTGATAAGTCTTTTAATTTCCTGGCTACTGGTGCTGAGAGTGTTGACTGTGGAGCCAAGGAAACTAAAGCTGTGAACAATCTCAATCTCTTCAACATCCATCCTGATGCTGCCAATTGGCCAGTGGTGAGAATCTTTGTCTTCTTGACATTGAGCCTCAAGATTAGAATACAAAAGCAAATTGCCTTCGCACCACACCTCTCCTTTGCATCTCCCATTAAGCATTCACTGTCTATCAAAGATGATGTTCAAAGATTCAGTGGTAGCAAATCTTTGGCACCATCCCACCTAAAATTGTTGGATTCACTTTCTATTGTTGCAGTAACAATCTACCATGGTGACTTAGAAGAACAGCAATTATTATAAGTTTAGAGGTAAGAAGTCTGAAATAAATCTCATGGACTGATAATACAGGGTCAGCAGGGCTGTGTTACTTTCTGGATGTTCTAGGGGAGAATCTGTAACTGTTTTTTTTTTCTTCTTCCAATTTCTAAGCACCAAATGAGGGAACTTTGGTGGCCTAGTGGGTAAAGAGTTGCACTGCCAGTCCAAAGGCAGGCACTTTGAATCCACCAGCTACTGTACGGGAAAGACAGGTAATCTTTTTGTGTGATTTACATCTTCTGAAAACCTGCTGGAGAGTCAGATATGATTTGGTTCTGACTTGATGACACATCACAACAACAGGGGTCAAACAATGTTATGCTCTGAAGGGTCAAAGCTTTCTAACATTGCATCAATTTGACAGACTCTTCTGCCTCTCTTTAGATTTTTATGGACCCTGTGATTACCTTGGGCTCACCTGCATAATCCAGGAAATCTTCCATTTTACTAATCATAATTTAATATGTTTGTCTCCAGGCCAAATTGTCTTAGATTTCTACTTACGTTTTTAAATGAGTTAGATAATTGTTTAAGACAGTTAAAAATGCCTAATCAGGCAAACTATGGGATAGCTGCCTTTCTCACAGAAGTTCTGGTGCAAAGGCAAAGCACAGGTGCCTCAGAAGGGCCTCAGCCTCCCCAGGGCAGTCATACTCTCGTGGGTATCTACACCTTCACCCAGCTACCTCTAGCTGAAGGGCTCAGTATTTCCATTTGATTCTTTTTTTTCTTTTTTTAACTTATTATTAATGTCAATGAAAATTTACTTTGGATTTCCATTGATTCATTGTTGCACTTTTCTCCCCTCCCAGCCCTCTGTCCCCCTAGTACACTCCCCTCTTGGAAAAGTAAAAGAAAAATTCTTTCATTGTTTTACAATCCCTCCCCCCAGGTCCACTCCACTATGCAGCCTTCACTCTGGACTCCAGTCATGACAAAAAT
>NW_006399847.1:2653568-2654644 GCF_000299155.1 Elephantulus edwardii
GTCTTACTGGGGTGAAATGATATCTCATAGTTGTTTTGTCTACTTGCTTCTTATGCCTCTGAAACTTAGACAATGGATACAAATAACAGAAAAGGAACTGATGCCTTAGAGTTGTGGTGTTGGAGAACTGAATATCTCTTCATGGACTAAAAGGACATGACAAAAAAATACAAAAGTCCAGTCATATTATTCTTGAAGGAATGACAACCAGAAGGCTCCTTAGAGGTAAGGATGGTCAAACTTGGTCTTACTTTAGCCATATTTTTTAACAAATAAGTCCTTGGAGAGAGACATCATGCTGCAAAAGTGGATAGTGAGAGAAGGAGAGGAAGAACCTGGTTCAGATGGATTGCACAGTGATTGTAACAATGGGCTTGAGCAAGTGAGAAATTGTGAAGGATAGACAAGGATAGGGCAAGGTTTCCATCTACTGTTCATAGGGTCGCTATGAATCATAGTTGACTCAAGGGCACCTAACAACAACAGTAACACTGGAAGCTTTCAGCCAAGGCTCTCCCCAGGTTCTTCTACTGAGACTAACAAATAGTATTGAGGAAAAGGAACATCTCCTAGAGGAAAACAGAAACAAGTTATAAAACTCACACTATATACAAATATTGATACAAAATGAATCAAAGTTGTAAGTGTTAAAACTATAAAGATCATCAAAAGAAAAAAAATTGAGACAAACTTTGTTGTTGTTTTCATATTCCACTGACTCAAAACCAATTCATAACTGACCCTCCAGCAGGTTTTCACAGGTTGTAGATGGAGCCAGAGGATATTACCCCTCTCTCTTTCAAGGGGCAGATAGTGGATTTGAACCACATATATTTGAGATGGCAGCACAGATTCTTACAACTAGATACAAATTTTTAAAAAATGGTTAAAAAGGGAGGGACTCCTCAATGATATAGCATCTCACCCTAGGAACAATAGCAAAATTCAGTAAGACAGTCAACGACAAATGGTGACAAAGATATGAAGAGATTGGAACTCTCATATACTGTTTGTGAGATTGTAAAATGTTAAAACTACTGTGGCAAAGAAGCTTGAAATTGTCTTAAAAGTGTGAA
>NW_006399847.1:2661566-2678064 GCF_000299155.1 Elephantulus edwardii
TTCCCTGCTTTCAGCCAAGATCCATCTAACATCAGCTACAATATCTCTAGTACCATGACCCCTTCTAAACCCAGCCTGGACTTCTGGTAGTTCTATACACAATTTATTATTATGCAACCCTATAGATTGGAGGTCAACATCAAGAAAACAGAGATTCTCACCACTGGGCCAACTGGCAGCCTAATGATAGATGATGAAGAGATTGAGATTAATAACAGCTTTACTTTGCTTGGCTCCACAATCAACACTCTTGTTACCAGCATCCAGGAAATTAAAAGACAAGCTGCATTGGGAAAGTCTGTCAGAGACCTCTCCAAAGTACTGAAGAGCAGCAATGTCAGTCTGGAGACTAAGGTGTGCCTGATCCAAGCCACAGTCTTTGCAATTACTTGCTATGTATCAGAAAGCTAGACAACTACTAGGGAGGATAGAGGGAGGATTGATGCCTTTGAGCTGTGGTGCTGGAGAAGAGTATTGTGTATATAATGTGCCCCTGGTTTTGTTATTTATGGCACCATAGTTACTATTGGTGGAGTAGGTTGCTAATGGAAAGGTTGACTGCTCAAACGCCTTAGCTGCTCTGAGGGTGGAAGAAAGATGTGGCAATATGCCCCTATAAAGCTTTAAAGCCTTAGAAACTCAACAGGGTAATTCTAATCTGTTTGATAGAGATTGCCAAAAATTAGGATCAATTCGACGACAGTGGACTTAATGTTGGGACAATCTCACATCCATTTTATCCTTTTCAATGATTCTATGGCTAACTGTGCTCAGCTAGGTAGATTTTTTTTGCTTCTGGTGTGTGCACTGGGGTCATATCAATCTGGCTTCCAAATGGGCTTCCAAATGGAGGTCCAGTTGGGGTTGTAGTTCAGCCCCTTCGCTTGACCTTTCCATGTGGTTCAGACTTCTCATTGTGTGGCAGCTGGGTTCCTAGCTGGAGCTGGAGTTTCAAGAAGAAAGAAGTAGCTTCCTGTTCTTTTAAAAGACAGACCTATTTTACCCTAACTTCTCCACATTTTGGACTTGCTGACTCTGTTGGAGCATCTCTAAAGGCTTCTTGGAGAAATCAATCTTATGGTTTTTGCTATGCTATTACCCCCCTTTGTGGTCCCTGAAAGTTCTTTTCTCTTTTCCATGAGGACTTCAAACTTTGTGGTCACCTCTCTTTGTTTTCTCTGGCTCTTATGGTTTTATTGTCTTTTGATTTCTATGAAAATATTTTAGCAGAACTTTAAAAGACACAAGACATGTATGTTTAGTTTGCCACTGTGAACCACATCTAAATCTTTTGATCTTTTCGACATGTTTTAGCCTTTTTTTGCCTCAGTCTATTATTGAAAAATAATTATTATATTCTCATTGCATAAAATAGTAGTATCCTTTCATAAATCATAATGGTTATCAATAAATAATATACACTATGGAGAGTTTCAATACTAGATGTGTTGTTAAGGGTTTATTGTTCAAAATGGCTTTCCTGTCTATTGGCTTATTTTGCCAGTGGATGGGTGGGGATATGTGAATAGGGTGTGTTACCTTATCCACAAGGGAATTGGTTAGTCTTGCCTTTAAACTGAGTGGATCCAGCAGCAGAATTAAAGAAATCTCACCACCAGCAAAGAAGCAGCAAGAGACGGCAACATGTCCTTCAGGATCAGAGACCGCTTTCATCAACTAGACTAGGGCCTAAAGGAGCAGCAGTTATAGCAACAGCAACAGAGAAACAGAGACCCAGTATGAAATAGAGCCGACTTTGGGACTGCTACACCATTGAACCAGAGCTAAGACCCACTGCTCAAATTTGTTGATGGACTAGAGAGGGAGAGCCATTATAGGCAGGCCTGAATCAAAGCTGAGGCACCTGTGAGCACAATTCAGAAGCTGTCCTGACTATAGTCTGCTATTAACCTGAATTACAGCATTTTTAATTCCCCAATATGATTCTATGTGGTCTGTGTGCTATTGCATGGAATTTTGGACCCAGTAAGATTGGTGTTGGGATGAACAGAAAGAAGTGTGGAAGCATGGGGGGCTGTCTCACCTCATGGAAAGTGGTTGTTGATGTTATCATTGGGGACAGTTTCCCTTTGTGAAGTTGGTAAAAGTCAGATATGGCCGTCCCCACTGGACTCTTGCTCTTTTTACAACTGAACGGGGTAGTGTCTCTCTGATGATTCAACTCTGTTGGCTTTGAGGGAGAGAAATGGGCAGTCTTCTTCCATGTGATGTATTGTTAGACACCATTGAGTCAAATACAACTCATAGTTACCTAATGAACAACAGATCAGAACCCTGTTCATCCTACCATTTCTTGATACACATCCTATGCCATCCTCATACTTTATGACACATTCAACCCATTGAAGCAGTCACCATGTCAATCCATCTGGTTAAAGATTTTCCTCTCCTTTGTCGACGCTCTACCTTTCCAAACATGATGTCTTTCTCCAAGGAATAGTCTCTCCTAGACACATGCCTGAAGTATGTTAAGTGATGCTTTATCATCTTTGCCTCTAAGGAGTAATGTATGTTGTTGTTGTTGTTATTATGTGCCACTGAGTCATCTGTAACTCATAATGACTCTATGTACAATAGCTCTGAACCCTGTCTTCTCCTGAGCTAGTCTCACTGTCTCCGACACATCTACCTCCATTGTCCTTGTTACTGTATCAATCCATTTCATCTAGGATCTTCCTCTCCTGCACTGTCCCTTGCAAGCATTATGTCCTTCTCCAAGAAAATCCATTGAAAGGTCAACTGTGAGTCAATACCAATTCAATGGTAATGAATTTTTATTAACATTATGGTTACATGGTGCAATTCTACATTTAATTGAATACAATAGGTACTGTTGTAATCTATCATCACTCTCTAATAATAAATTTTTATTTTATTCTTCCTTTAGATAACAGGGTGGTTCTGTTAAGTTTTTTCAGAAAAATTTTACTAATGCTAAAATTGTGACAATATTGTTGTTGTTATGTGCCGACAAGTTGCTTGCAACCCATGGTGACTCTATGTACAGCAGCTCTAAAGCTTGCCCTGTCCTGAGCCAGACTCATTGACTCCAACACACCTACCCCCATTACCTCAGTTACTATATCAACCCATCTCATCCGGGGACTTCCTCTTCTGTGCTGTCCCTCTGCCTTACTGAGCATGATGTCCTTCTCTAAGGACCGTTCCCTCCTGGTCGTTTGCTCAAAGTATGTGAGATGGAGCTACATAATCCTAGCGTACAAGAGGAAACTTCGTTTCACCCCCTTCAAGGCAGACCTATTTGTTTTCTTAGTGGTCCATTAGTATGTTCAAGATTCTTCTCTAGCACCACAACTCAAAGGCATCAATTCCTCTGTCATCCTTAGTCATTGTCCAGCTCTCTGATACATGATCTGAATCAGATCAATGCTTTTCTGTTCTCTGGAGAGGTCCCTGACAACAGATATTCCCAGTGCAATTAATCTTTTGATTTCCTGACTGCTGGTGCCAAGAGTGTTGATTGTGGAGCCAAGCAAGCTGTAATTGTTAATAACCTCAAGTTCTTCTCCATGTATCATGGTGCTGCCAGTTGGCTCAGTGGTGAGAATCTTTGTCTTCTTGATGTTGAGCTTCAATTCACATTGAAGATTACAGTCCTTGATCTTCTGCAGCAAGCACTTCAGATCCTCATCAGTTTCAACAAGCAAGGTTGTGTCATCTGCATAACGTATGTTGTTGATGCGTCTTCCTCCAACCCTGATACCACATTTTTCCTCATAAAGTCCAGTCTCCTGAATGATCTGTTCTGCATATAGACTGAAAAGGTATGGAGGTAAGATGGATCCCTGACACACTCTTTTCCTGATTTTGAACCATGCAGTGTTCGTGTGCTCTGTTCTGAGCACTGATTCCTGGTCTGAGTATAGGTTTCACATGAGCACAATTAAGTGTTCTGGGATTCCCATTCTTACCAAAGCTAGCTACAATTTGTTGTGATCCACACAGTCAGAGTCAATGAAACCCAGATAGATAATTCTCTGGTACTCTCCTTTCTGCCAAGATCCTTTTGACATTGGCAATACTGTCTCCAGTAGATCTTTTTTCCCTTTATAGGTGACAACTTTCTTTTGCTTGGATTTTTGTTAGATCTTTTTCGTTTAATCCAGTTACTTCATCAGGATACATCTTTATTTTGGTGCAACTCTTTTTAGTTTCTTTCTAAAATATTATTTTAACCTAAAGAGTTATTTTTTTATGAGAATATTCTTCTGTAAAACATTGGATAATTTCTGTTTAATTTGTTTGTTCTCTAGTCTAGAATCTCACGTGCACGTGTGTGTGTGTGTGCGCGCGCGTGTGTGTTGAATCTTCTTTAATTATCTTCACAACTATTATTTTGAAATAAAGTTTTTATTTTATACTGATTTACTTACAAAGTTCATATACATTGTTTTTCTACACTGGATCTTTCCCATTTCCTTTATCTGCTCTTCCTTCTACCCGTCAAATTGTGCGACCCTATGATTACTTCCTTGATAATCTTCATCCTTCTGTTCCTACCCTGCACCCCTTGGATCCTCATACATGTCTTACTAGTTATCTTTTTATTTCTACAATAATGATCTTTTATTATTTGTAGTAATTTGTCCAAATTATTTCTATTTCTACAATGTTGTTTGTGTAATGCCGTTGAGTCGTAGACGACTCATATCGACCCTATGAACGAACAGCCTGAGCACTGTTCGTACATAGAGTTTCCAGAGGCAGCCATTTTGGAAGTGGATGCCGCTCCTGCTTCGAGGCTTGATTTAGTCGGGAAGCTCAACAATAATGGTCTTAAATTATTTATAGTATTTGTCCTTATGGGACTGAGTCAGTTCACTTTCACAATGTTCTCAGACCCTGCCAAGTTACATAGTAATTTTAAAAATCATTGCTCCTGTGTGAAACGTAGTATTCCACTGTGTGACTATACCATAATTTCTCATTCCATTCAGTTGTGGTTGGACAATTGGGCTGTTTTCATATTCTTGTGATGATGAATAATGCTGTTATGAACATTGGTGTACAAGTCTCTGTTTTGTATCTCAGTTCTAATTTTCTAAGGAGATATTCCAAGCAGTGTAATAGCTAGGGCTACATAAAATTTCTATGTCCAGCTCTCTAAAGAAACTCCAAACTGCCTTCCAGAGTGGTTGCACCATTTTACAATCCCACCAACACTGTATGAGAATTCCTATCTCTCCACATCCTCTCCAATATTTATTACTTGCTATCCTATGAAACTTTGCCACTGCTACTGGAGTGAGATAATATTTCATTGTGGTTTAATTTGCATCTCTCTTATTGTCGGGGATTTTGAGCATTTCTTCATGTGTCTGTTGGCCATCTGAATATCTTCCTCTGTGAAAAGTCTTTCCAAGTCTTTTGCTCATTTTCTAATTGTGTTATTAGTCTTTTTTGGGGGGAGGCCCTGTAGGATTCTATAAAATCTTGATATGAAATCCTCGTCTGAAATGGTATTGCCAAATGTTTATTCCCAGTCAGTAGGTTTTCTTCTCACTCTGTTGGAAAATGTTTTTGATACACATAAGGATTTAATCTTTAGAAGGTCTCATTCATTAACTTTATCCTTTCCAGATTGTGCATTTCTGACTATATTTGGCAATCTCTTTATAACCATAGAGTAGGCCATCTAAGCTTGATCCCAGTTTGCCTCTGATTAACTTTATGGTTTCGGGCTTTACTCTCAGGTCTTTCATCCACTTTAATTTTTGTGTATAGTGTGAGAAGTGTGAAATGTGGATCCTGTTTCAGCTTTCTGTAGGTAGCAGTACAGTTTTGCCAGCACCCTTTGTTGAAGAAATTGTCATTTCCCCATTTGATCGGTTTTATTTCCTTCTCAAATTATCAGTTGACCATAGATAGCTGGGCCCATTTCTGGGTTCTCAATCCTTCATAACTATTATTCAAATATTAGCTAAGGCTGATTGATCCTTTGATGATTTAAATGACTAGTTAAGCATCCAGCCAATTACAGGTATATAAAAATGACCAAATAGTTGACTATTTCAGTTAAACCACAAGTATCTATTTCTCTCACTCACAAATATAAAACACCTACCTTTTTCAAAGAAGTGTGTTTTTAAAATAAATCAGATGACATCAGCATATTTAGTAATTTTAGTTTAATTTAACCAAAATTTGAAAAGACATGATGTGAGATTATATCCCACGGTTCTAACATCCTCCTCACTCTATTTCTCTGCTCTTTCCTCCCACCTGCCCTCCTTATCAACTCCACCCTGGATGGCTGCCGCAGTTCCAAATTCTTCTCCCATATTTTCAGAGTAATTTCATTCATTCTTTAAAATATCCTTACAAATGTACCAGGCCTGGAGCTAGGAGTGGGAAAGAGGTGGGGGCATTAGAACTCATTTTCTACTTTTACAATCAGCATGATTAAACAAAGGCTTTAGTCACAGGTGTATTCAGGTGTTTAAATGATGTCATCAAGATTGTATTTCCCACTTTTCATCTCAGGTTCTGTTTGTCTCTGCCCTTTTTTTGCATGTGGCCTCATTCTCTTTTGATCTAAATATACCCATTGTTATGAGGCAGAGAATATGGCTACTGGTAGCCCTAGTCCTTTAACTTTATAATTCATGGAACAAAAATGAGACACACCATTTCTTTCCCTGTATTACATATACCAAATCTCTTGGGGGAAATGTGATTGGACTGGCTTGGGCCAATGCCCAGAGAGTGAACTGCATTGTGTAAACTTGGTTGGGGTTTCTTGATTGGACTAGGTGGGCCCCGTCCCCAGTCCCATAACTAGTCCCATGGGAATCACAGGGGATCTGTGAAGACCAGCGTAAAAAGGATGTGTTGTGTCAGAAAGACAAAAGCAACAGATGTCTCCCACACCTCACATTCATTGGGATGGAAATGTGCTCTGGCTGTATTCTCTTTCTCTCCCAAAGCTTATCCTACCTTAGTTAAGATTTATTTACAGAATCTTCCAGAACCTTTTCACTTACAGATCCGTATTTGTATTCTATTAAAGATTGGGGAACTAGCCTCTGGTTGTGTGTATTTTACTCTTTTGTGATTCTTCTTTTTGTCTCAGTAAATTTCAGGAACAGGAGTTAAGACAATGGGATATTATTTTTACAAAAGGTCTTTTGTTTGTTTTTGGCTTTCATTCATGTGAAATATGGTGGTAACCAAAAAGTAAATGTTGGGGGCTGGGAAGGAGAGGGGGGAAATGATCTCATAAATCCTGAATTTCAGAATGAAATTTTAGTTGCTCTGGTAGTTTGTCTACACAGCTCATTTTGTAAGTAGACAATTCCATTAGTAAAAATACTCATTCTACTATGAATCTGGATGTTACCAGAGTAAAAAAAGAAAAAAATTGCTTTGAAGCTAATCTTTAAAAGCAATTCCCATTTATTGAGTACTTAAGATTTGCCATGTACTATATATGCATATTGTTAATTAAAACAGGCTGTTAAGAACTTTAAAATGAAGCTATTGTGCTGCATAGATCCTTTACCTCCTCTATACACTCCAATCCTTAGTGTGGATCTTGAAGAATTTACTAAATTTATTATAAAGTGTTAAAAGTATTTCCTTAAACGTATTTTAAAATGTGGGTGTAATAATAGTCACCATTTGTTGAACTCCTGTGAAGTTATATTTACTTTACATATACTATGTATATGTAAACCCTCTGCAGGAAGTGCATTATCTTCAATTTCCAGATGAGAAAAACCAGGCTTAAAGATAAAGAGGTTAAATTGGAAATAGTCTCCAAGATCAGAGGGCTCGGAACTCAAATCTTTTGTCTCCAACTCTTGCTTTCTTATTTTTACCTCAAAGATGTTCTCTGCGCATCTTGTCCTCCTTTCTTTCCTCCTTTTTCAATTTCCAGGAAGGCCTGGTGGCCGAGTGGTGAGGAGTTGTCCTCCTAACCCAGAGGCAGGTGGTGCAAATCCAACAGCTGCACTGAGGGAGAAAAATGGGCAACCTCCTCCCGTGTGATTTTGTTGTTGTAGCTGTTGGATTTTGAAAGGTGAGTTCTTCTTGTTTTGGTTGAAGCTTGGCTGTGGACTGTTTGGTTGGTTTTATTTTGTTCACAGCCGTGTGAGAGGTGATTGGATTTGATGGTTTTGCTGTGGGCTGGAGCCTCTTGTTGGAACCAACCAGGGCCTGGTGTGCTGGCCTTGGTTTTTTTTAAAAAAAATTTGGTTAAGCCCTCAGGCCTGTGGCCCTTGAGCCTAGTGTTAATTGTGTTCAGAATGAGTATTCTCCTAACTGGTAGGGAACTGCTCTGTCAATCCCAAGGAAATTTGGGATTGCTGTGATATTGAACACTGTGCCGTTGGTGTCTCAAATGCCAAAATGGTTACACATGGTTATAATGTTTGGGGGAGCTCCCAGATTAAGACAGGCTTGGAAGCAGGAGTGGCATCCACTTCCTAAACAACATACCTCTGGAAACTCTATGAACTTAGAGAAATGACAGTAGTTATAAAACAAGGTTATAGTCTTTTGTTCATAGGGACGCTATGAGTTGTGCACAACTTGACAGCACTTAACAATAAGAACAACAACATGGTGAAGTGAAAACCAACTCATCGCTGACCCTCCAATGGGTTTGGAGAGGTTATTAATCACATGGGAGAAGACTGTCCTGTGGAACAGCTGGAGAGTTGAACTGCATGCCTCTAGGCTGGCAGCACAACTCTTTACCATTAAACTGGGATTTACAGTCTCTGAAAAATGCTGGAGGGTCAGCTAAGAGTTGGTTCTTGAAGTCAGTGAGTTGCTGCTTTTCAAACTCTGGCTTTGAACCTGTCCATCTTTTCTCCCTGACCCTGCTATAGTCTCTAACCTGTGCTTGGGCAAGGGTCCACACCAATCCAATCAGCTGTGGCTGGTGCAGGGAAAATCCTGTGTTCAACTATGTCCACTCATAAACTTCTCCAGTTGGCACCAACAGAAGCAAAACTCTCCTTTGAAGAAGATAAGTTGTTGTGTACCATAGAGTCAGAACCGACCTATAGCTGACCATCCAGCGGGTTTTGAGAGGCAGTTAATAGCACAGGAAATTATCTATCCTTCTACCTTCTTCCATGGAGCAGCTGGTGGCCTTGAACCATGTGTCTTCAGGATTGCAGCACAACTTTTTGCCATTAAGCCACCAGAGCTGCCTAGAAGAAGATATGAGCATGCATTAAAATGTCTGGCTTGAATGACGTGGCATTATTAATTTATTCTTTCGCATGATTTTGTTAAATTTTGTGTCATAGCGGACAAAGGGCCTGACCATGATCAGCTCATATAGATGAAGGCACAAGTCAACATCTGATTTAAATGTACTATTGACAAGTGACAAAGTACATATCAAAAATAAAGTTTTAAGTAACCATAATATATTGTTATTGTTGTTGCTTTTAGGTGACATCAAATTGAGTATGACTCATAGCGACCATATGAATTAAAAAATCTGAACCCTATTCTATCCTGCACCATCCTCACACTTCCTGGCACACAAGAGCCCATTGCCATAATCACCATGTCAGTCAACTTAGCTGAGGGTCTTCCTCTCCTTAGCCAACCCTCCACACTTCCGAGCATCATCTCCTTCTCCAAGGAATAGCCCCTCCCAGTAACAGGCCTAAAAAGTATAGCCTCATCATTCTTGCCTCCAAAGAGCAATCTGGCTGCACCCTCTCCAAGACATATCTGTTTGTTCTCTTGGCCATCCATGGGATGTTCCGTGCTCTTCTCCAACACTATAGGTCAAAAGCGTCAGTTCTTTTTCTGTCATCCTTGTTCATTGTCCAGGTCTAGAATGCACAGCTAGTAATCAGAAAGACCATGGCCTGAATCAGATGCACCTTAGTCCTCAAACTTACATCATTGCTCCTCAATAATTTGGAGGGGTCCCTGACTACAGACTTTTCCAGTGCAATATGTCTCCTGATCTCCTGACTGCTGGCACCAAGTATATTGATTATGGATCCAAGTAAGATGAAGTTGTTGACAACTTCAATCTTTTCTCCATCTTTCATTATGTTGCCTATTGGTCCAGTGGTGAAAATTTCTGTTTTCTTGGTGTTGAGATGCAATCTATATTGAAGGATGCAGTGCATCAAGTCCTCCTCACTTTCAGAAAACAAGGTTGTATCATCTGCATAATGAAGGTTGTTGATGAGTCTTCCTCTAATCTTTATGCCACATTCATCTTCACAGAGTCCATCTTCTCAAATAATTTGCTTAGCATACAGACTGACTAGGTATGGAGAAAGGATACGTTCCAGAGGCACATTTTTCTTAATTTTAATCCACATCTTGTTTCCCTTGCTCTATTTGCACAACAGCCTTTGGGTTCGGGTATAGGTTTCACATAAATACAATTAAGTACTCTGGGATTTCCATTTTTCTCAATGACAACCATAATTATTTATAATCCACACAGTCAAATGTGTTTGTAGAGTCAATAAAGCACAAAACAGACATTCTTCTGGTATTCTTTGCTTTCAGTCAGAATCTGACATCAATAATGATATCCCTGATGCTAAGGCCTTTTCTAAACCCAGCTTGAACTTTTAGTAGTTCTCTATGTACCTCTCTAGGCATTTTAAAATATTTTTCAGCAGCATTTTGCTTATATATCATATTCATAACATTGTTTGATAATTTCCACATGCTGTTATACCACCTTTGTGGAGAATGGGAACAAATACGGATCTCTTCTAGACAGTTGGCCAGGCAGCTGTCCTCCAAATTACCTGGCCTTGACTGGTGAGCATGTCCAGCGCTGCATCTGTCATTTGAAACATGTCAGCAGGCATCCCATTGATTCTGGGGGCCTTACTTTTTGTCAATTCCTTCAATACACCTTGAACATCTTCCTTTTTTTTTTTTTACCACTGGCTCTTGAGCATATGATATTTTCTAAAATATTTCTGTGTCAACCAGTTCTCTTTGGTACAGTGATTTTGTGTAGTCCCTCCATCTTCTTTTGATGCTTCCAGGATCAATCAAGATTTTGCCTGTAGCAAAATTGCAACCTGTGGCTTGATTGTGTCTTTCAGCTTGAGAATTGCAGAGCCACCTCTTGGTGTAGTCCACAGGAAGTTGTGCTACTAAAGGATGTTTATCTTTGAGGGGAAGGGGGGCTTGAACCCATCAATGCTTCTGAAGGAGAAAGATGGGCAATTTTTTTCCATATGGTTGACTGTCTCAAAATCCCTATGGTGGGTCAGCAATGAGTCAGAACCAACCCAACAACAGTGAGAAATGAAGAAATCAGTTTTTTAAAGAGTAAAAGGAAAGCTTACATTATAACCAAGAAAGAGAAATAAAAGGAAGAGTGTGCAAATCAAAGAGATTCTAGACAAAGAAAAGGCAAGAAAGCATGTGCTTCTTGCAATCAGTGATGGAAGAGCAATCCCAGCCAGAAGGCCTGGCTCTATGTTGCAGTTACACCTCAGAGTGGGACATTGCATTATAATGCTTTATATTCTGGCAAAAATATTTGGTAACACAGTTTAACATCCTTGGTTGAGAATCGAGATAGCCAATTTATGATTTTTAAAAGGGTTACTGAGTACTTCTGTCTTCTTGAGAACTTACCTTTCTCTGCTAGAATGGATACTAGATGGGCTGTGTCACTTACAAAGCAACCCTCTGTTTAGATAATGTGAGACGCTTCCCTCAATTACCTCATTCGCCTCAAAGTTCACCACAGGAGTTCTGAAACTTTAGAGCAAACCCTAACCTGTGGTCACCTCACTGCAGCAAAAAGAAATCCAACAGGTTCAACCTGAAACTGCCTTCTAACCTTTCCCGTATCCTCACCCCACAGAGGTTTGAGATCATTCAACTAAGGGACCAGTGTTTTTGTGTTTGTAACTGACATCTCACCTAAGTGGAATGCTCATGGCCCAAGATCCTGTGTAGCTTATAGGTTGGATCCAAGACACAATGCCTCTACTGTCTGTCCCTAGGCAGTTAGATCCATAGACGTTTTCAAGTTTATGGAGGTAGATTATTGCGGATAAGGAAGGAATAACTTCCATAAATAAACTGGGAAACCATGGGTCAGATGGAACCAAGGAAGAAAAATCTAGGAATGAAAGCAGACTATGGGCTGGATATGAGTCAACAAAACAACAAAAAAGCAAGTCCTCACACACCTTCCTCACAGTGTTTGAGAATGTTCAATGAGAGCTTTATTTGTGAGGTAGTTGTACCTCTTTCTCACCCTCTCTAGTAAGACACAAGTAGACACAGTGGCAGAGAACCACAACGAAGCCTGGAAAACAGATTACGAGGAGACAGTGAACGAAACCCGAGATGTTTTAGAAAAGGGCATTAATAATCAAATAGCTGAATGTTTACAATTTAAGAAATGGCGAGGCAGAGTGAGAAAGGGGAGATTATGGTGATCATACTGAAGCTGAGCTATATCTAGATGTGGACGCCAAAAAAATGTATCCAGTTCATTTTTTTTTTAATTTGAGTTCTTACCCCTGTTAAATAAGAATAGCAAAACAGGAGTTCATTCTTTTCTACGGAAGTAAAAACAAAATTTTTTTTAAATCCATGCCCTCACCCCACACATCCTCAATCCCTCCGCTTCCAACGCCTCTGACTTGGATCCTCATACTCCTTCTACAATAATGGTTTTATACAATATTTGTCCTTGTCAGACTGAGTCAGTTCTCTCAACATAATGCTATCGAGACCCTCCCAAGCTAGATAATAATTTACAAAATCACTGCTCCTGCGTGCTACATAATATTCCATTGTATTAATATGCCATGATTTCTCAATCATCAGATTATAGTTGGACATCTAGGCTGTTTCCATACTTTTGTGATAGTGAATAACACTGCTATGAACATTGGTGTACAGTCTCCATTTATGCCTCAGTTCTTATTTCCTCAGGGTATATTCCAAACGGTGGAATAGCTAGGTCATATGGAATTTCTATGTTCAGCTTTTTGAGGAAGCACCAAACTGCCTTCCAGAATGGTTGTACCATTCCATTGTAAATTTCATCAACAATTTATAAGAGTTCCTGTCTCACCACATCCTCTCCAACATTTCTTACTTGCTGTCCCATTAAACTTTACCACTGATAACTGAAGTACGATGGTATCTCATTGTGGTTTTGATTTGCATCTCTCTTATTGTCAGCGATTTTGAGCATTTCTTCATGTGTCTGTTGGTCATTTGGATATCTTCTTCTTGAAAATTCTTTCCATGTCTTTTGCCCATTTTATAATTTGGTTATCAGTCTTTTTCTTGTGGAGGCCCAGGAGTATTCTGTAAATTTCATTATGAGACTCTTGTCTGAGATGATATTTGCCAAATGTTTGTTCCCGGTCAGTAGGTTTTTGAAAAAGAAACTTTTAGAGGAAATACTTTGCAAAAGAAGACACAATTGACCAAGGTGTCACCAGGCCATATCTCAGCCGTTAAAGGAAAATAAGACCCTTTTATAGACTCTGCAGGTGAGGAAGGATTTTTTTTTTCTTCGAGAGAGCCATGAATAAGGATGACAGAAGAATTGAACTGTGCTTTTGAACTGTGGTGTTGAAGAAGAGTGTTGAATATCCCATGGATTTTCAAAAGAACAAACAGATACATCCCGGAGCAGGGGGAACCAGAGTGCTGCTTGGAGACAAAGATCATGATGCTTCTTCTCACATACTTTGGACATTTTTCTAGGAGAATCTATTGTTTGAGAAGGACGTCATGCTTGGAAAGGTGGTGGGGCAGTGAAGGAGAGAACGACCCTCAACCAGGTGCAC
The DNA here is from genome assembly GCF_000299155.1 of Elephantulus edwardii. NCBI lineage: Eukaryota > Metazoa > Chordata > Mammalia > Macroscelidea > Macroscelididae > Elephantulus > Elephantulus edwardii. The sequence continues at coordinate 2,675,387 of NW_006399847.1, forward strand.
AGTGACTGCAGCAACGGGCACGTCAGGAAATGAGAGAATGGCACAGAACAGGACAGGATTCAGAGCTGTTGTTTGTAAGGTCACCAGGAGTCATATTCAACTCCATGGCATCTAACAACAACAACAACAACAACAACAGCAATCAGAAAGACAAGATGCTCATGTTTATTCTGAGATTGACTCACATATGAGGGATTAGTAGAATGAAACACAGGTGTTCTTTCAGATGGCTGCCACTCTTGGAGGGGGTCTTGTGGGATTCTGCACAGATGATCAAGATGATGTGACTCAGAGACACATATGGACCACTCAGCTCTAGGGACGGCCGTCCCAGGTGGGTCATGGTCATCACAGAACATGCCCTTTCTAAACAGCTGCTCTTTGGGTCATGCAGGAACCGCTTCATGGCATCTAAAATCCATAGCAGGGTTAAAGATTAAGAGAGAACACCTGGGGGTAATTAGGCTCCTCCCAGAGCGTTTGTTTTCGGCTTTTGGAGAAGAATATCATGCTCGGAAGGGAGTAGGGACAACACAGGAGAGGAAGACCCCAGATGAGATGGATTGATTCAGTGATGAAGAAAATGTGGGTAGGTGTGTTAGAGTTAGTGAGATTGGCTCAGGACAGGGCAGGGTTCAGAGCTATCCACCAGTTTCATACTTGTGAATATACAAATTAATAAAAATTTATTTTTAACTCAATATTAATACTTACACCACTTTTGTGAACCCTTAGAGACACATGCAGAGCATCAGAAAGCCACCTGTCACCCATGCTCACAGCTGAGATGGAACACTATATTCTGTGTAAGCCCTCGTGCCATAAGCATCCTTTCCACCATCTATTTGATTACCCTCTACTCCCTTGCATTTTGTGTGTTTGTTTTTAAGGGCGATTTTGCTCTTTAAAATGCCCTACGTGGAGTGCTAGAGTGCTGTCTGTTGTGTGCCATGGAGGGGGAACTGATCCATAGCTGACTCTCTTTCAGAGGTTTTCATAAATCACGTGAGAAGAGATTGTCCATCCTTCCCCAGCAGAGCAGCTGGTGGATTTGAACCATGTGCCTTTGAGATTGCGGTGAAGCTTCTATTCACTAAGCCACCAGAACACACTACTGTTCTTTTTTTTTTTTTAATTTTTAATTTAGGCACACTACTGTTCTTAATCACAATGTGAAGTGTATTATGGAGAAAATACTTGTGTTTTATAAGCTTCACTCAAGCATGCTGGCAGAAATTTGAATGTTAGTGAGTCAATAGTATATACTAAATAAGATATCTTTAAACAGAAGTATATCACAATTCAATGTCCAAGTAACAAAATGGTGATCTTGTTAGATGCCGTTGAGTATAACTCATAGTGACCCTCTGAACAACAGATCTGAACCCTGTCCTATCCCATACCATCCTCATTATCTCTGACACACTTAAGTCCATTGCTGAAGTCACTGTGCCAGTCTATCTTATTTGGGTCTTCCTCTCTTTTTCTGACCCTCCACCTCTCCAAACATGATGTCCTTTTCCAAGGAATAGCTTCTCTTAGCAACATGCCCAAAGTATGTATGTGAGACATTTTCCCATCTTTGTCTCTAATTTTTTCGTCAGTTCCATTGCTGATTCCAGAAACATCTTTCTCCCTATCATATCCAGATGTCCCTACTGTAGACTAATATTTTATTTCTTTTAATAGAATTTTTAGTAAATCAAACTGTAAACCAAACAGTTTTATAAATAAACATGATTAGAGTTTATTGTTATGAAGATACTGACTGCTGGGAGCTCTGGTGGCCTAGTGGCAAGGACCTGCAACTACGATCCCAGAGGCGCACAGTTCGAACCCACCAGAAGCTCTGCCGGGGAAGGAGGGACAATTTCCTCCTGTACCAGTCAGATCTGATTTGACGGTACACTCACACAAAAATAAAAATAAGTAAATAAATAAATAAAAGATACTGACTGCTGTTGTCATCGTTGGTAGGTGCCACATGGTCAACCATAGTGGCTCTATGAATGACAGATCAGAACTACATCCTATCCTGCGCCATCCTCAGATCTCAGACATGTTGAAGCCCATTGCTGTTGTCATTGTGTCAAGGGATCTTCTTGAAGGTCTTCCTCTCTTTCATTGACGCTTCATATTTCTCAGCATGATGTCTTTTTCCAATGATTGCTCACTCTCAACCTTCATAAAAATAAATGCCAACAGAATCTAAATTTCTCTGACTGAAGCAATGATCTGTCTAAGTTATAGCACAAGACGCCTGGTCTATTGTGCCCTCCATTTCATCCCCAATTCTTTCTGAGTATTCTTCCAGTTGGGCAAGGTGGCTCACCCTTCCTGATCATTCTCATGGTTGTGCTTCCCACCACTCATCCCCATCCATCACAACAGTAAACATCCCCCCACTTCATGAGATGATGACTTTGTATTCTTTTTGTCGCTGTAGAGAAATCCAACTGATTTTTGTATGTTGATCTTGTATCCTGCTAATTTGCTGAATTGGCCAACTACGTCCAATAGTTTTCTTGCTGAGTCTTTAGGGTTTTCTAAGTATACTATCATGTCATCAGCATAGAGGGATAGTTTTACCTCCTCGTTGCCTATTTGGACACCTTTTATTCCCTTCTCTTGTCTTATTGCTATTGCTAAGACTTCCAAAACAATATTGAATAAAAGAG
>NW_006399847.1:2680599-2706929 GCF_000299155.1 Elephantulus edwardii
GTGGAAAGGCCAACCCTGCCACATTCCTTTTTTCTATTCCCGGCTGTGCTGTGTGTCCTAAGGTTCAGAATACTTGGGGAGCCAGAGGCCTTGCCTCTGTCCTGAGAATTCTGTCCGCCTCTTTCTTCCCTAGCCTCTCAGCCTCATTGCAAATGTGGTAGCTGGTTCATCTTTCCGGGGCCCACCTCTGCCTTGGATTCAAAGTGGTAATTAAGCCTTGCCTATACCTCTCCTTTCTGGATTACTGTGTTATTGTTATAACTATGTTTCCAGTCAGAATTAACTCATAACTATCTCTATAATGGGTTTTCAGAGGCTATAAATTTCATGGGAGGAGATTGCCCAGCCTTTTTCCTCAGACCTCCTGGTGGATTAGAACCACCTGCCTTAGGTTTAAAGTGCAATGTCTTAGCCACTAGGCTACCAGAGGTCCCTGTTTAACTGTTGTTGTTGTTGTTTGTTGTTAGGTCTCACTGAATTGAATATATCTCATAGCAACCCTATTAACAACAGATCTGAACCTGTCCCATCCTGTGCCATCTTCACTATCTCTGACACACATATCCCACTGCTGTAGTCACTATATCAGTCCACCTGGTTTAGAGTCTTCCTCTTCCTTGCAGTCCCTATACCTTTCCAAGAATCACATTCTTCTCCAACGAATAGTCTCCCCTAGCAAAATGTCCAAAGTATGTGTGGCAAAGCTTTACTATCCTTGCCTTCAAGAAGCACTCTGGCTGCTCCTTCTCCAAGACATATTTGTTTGGTTTTTCAGTAGCCCATGGTATATTCAGTACTGTTCTACAACACCGCAGTTCTAAGGCATCAATTCTTCTTTTGTCATTCTTATTTATTGTTCAGCTCTCAGCAGCGTAACAAATGATTGAAAAGACCATTACCTCCTCACACCATACACAAAAACCAACTCAAAGTGGATCAAGGACCTAGGACTAACACCAAGTACTATAAACTTCATTAGAGAAAAGCTTGGAAGAACCCTAGAAGCACTAATCCACAACATGAACAGTCTGCCAATCAAATTCCTATGCACATCCAAAAACTTCTCCAACAGTGTGAAAAGAGAAGCCACAGACTGGAAAAAAATATTTGGTAATGACATGTCTGATAAGGGGCTTATATCTAGAATTTATAGAATACTCAAATGCCACAACAAAATAAAGGTAAATAACCCAATTGCAGAATGGGCACAGGATATGAACAGACACTTCACCAAAGAAGACATTCAGATGGCAACAAGCACATGAAGAAATGTTCAAAATCCCTAGCTCTAAGAGAGATGCAAATCAAAGCAACTATGAGATATCATCTCACCCCAGTAAGAATAGCAACATTTAACAGAGCAGCAAGCAACAAATGCTGGTGAGGTTGTGGGGAGACTGGAAGCCTTATTCACTATTGAGTGAATGGCAACCACTATGGAAGGCAGTATTACACTTTCCCAAATGGTTGGAAATAGAAAACCATTGGACTCAACAATCCCACTACCGAGAATATACCCTAAAGAAACCATAACTGCCACCCAAGCAGATATATGCACACCCATGTTTATTGTGGCTTTGTTCACAATAGCAAAGGGTTGGAAACAGTCCAAGTGCCATCAACAAATGAATGGATAGAGAAACTGTGGTATAGTCACACAATGAAATATTATGCAGTACTTGAAAACAATGAACTCATAAAATATTATACAAAATGGGTGACCATGGAGGACATTATGCTGAGTGAAATATTTCAGTCACAAAAAGACAAATACTGTATAATGCCACTGTTATAGAATAGGACTGATATGGGGGTTGGGAGGAAACTAAGAAAAGAGGGGATAAATAATGGGCACAGCATTAAAACAGATGAGGGAGAAAACGATATAAAAGGAACATATGATTAGGCATTATTGGCATGACAAGAGTACAGAATAAGAGTTGCATAGTAAAGTGGTCTAGGACGGGCATTGGGGATGGGGACTGTATAACAATGAAAGAACTTTTTTCCCAAAGAAAAAAGTGAACCTGGGGAGGAAGGGGGACAGGGAGGAAAATGTGCAACAATGAATGATGGAGATCCAAGTTCTTTATAAACTTTCATTAAAATATAATTTAAAAAATATCTCAGTTAAAAAAAAAAGCAAAGATCATGACCTGAATCAGGTGCACCTTTGTCCTCTAACTGACACCATTGTTGTTATTATTGTCATTGTTAAGTGCCATTGAGTTGAGTACGACTCATGTTGTTGTTGTTGTTAATTGCCATCGAGTCGAGCATGACTCATAGCGACCCTATGAATAAAAGGACTGAAGATCTTCTATAGCTATCGTAATTTCTCCTAGTTCATAGGGTTTCCAGAGGCATGTGGTTTAGGAAGTGGATGCCACTCCTGCTTCCAAAGTACGACTCATAGATACTCTATAAACAAAAGATTTGAACCCTGTTCTATTCCGAGCCATCTTCACACTTCCTGATGCACTAGAGCCGATTGTGGCAGTCACCATGTCAATCCACCTGGTTGAGGGTCTTCCTTTTTTTTGCTTACCCTCTACCCTTCCAAGCCTCATGTCCCTTTCCAAGGAATAGCCCCTCCTAGCAACATGCCCAAAGTATGTGAGGTGAAGCCTTATCATACTTGCACCCAAAGAGCTCTCTGACTGCACTCTCTCCAACACATTTGTTTGTTCTTTTGGCTCTACATGGCATGTTCAAGTGCTCTTCTCTAACACCACAGCTCAAAGGCATCATCAATTCTGTCATCCTTATTCATTGTCCAGCTCTCAGATGCATAAGTGACCAGAAAGACCATAGCTTGAATCAACACACCCCTTAGTTCCCAAACTGATATCATTATTCTTCAATAATTTGGAGAGGTCTCTAACTGCAGACTTTCCCAATTCAATGTGTCTCCTTATTTACTGATTGCAGGTAACAATGGTCTTAATTGTGGATCCAAGTAAGATGACATTGTTGACAGTTTCAATCTCTTTTCCATCCACCTATTGGTCCAGTGGTGAGAATCTTTGTTTTCTTGACATTGACATTATTGTTCCTTAATAATTTGAAGAGATCCCCGACCATAGGTGTTCTCAGTACATTTCCTGATCACCTGATTGCAAGTACCAAGCATATTGATTGTGGATCCAAGTAAGATGAAGTTGTTGACAGTTTCAAGTTTTTCTCTATCTGTCATGATGTTGCCTATCAGTCCACTAGTGAGAATTCTTGTTTCCTTGACGTTGAGATGTAATCCATATTGAAGGCTGCAGTGTTTGATCTTCGGCAACAAGTGCTTCAAGTCCACCTCACTTTAAGCAAACAAGATTGTGTCATCTGCATAATAAAGGTTAAGGATAAATCTTCCTCTAATCTTGACATCACATTCTTCTTCATGGAGTTCAGCTTCTCAAATAATTTTCTCAGCACACAGACTGAGCATGTAAGGAGAAAGGATACAATGCTGAGGTACACATTTCTTAATTTTAAACCTTGTACTATTTCCCTTGCTCTGTTCATACAACAGCTTCTTGGCCTAGGTACAGGTTCACTATGAGCACAATTAAGTGCTCTGGGAATCCCATTCTTCTCAACATTAACCATCATTTTTGATGATCCACACAGTTAAATGCCTTTACATAGTCAATAAAGACATATAAACTTTCTTTTGGTATTCTTTGCTTTCAGCCAGGATGAATCTGACATCAGTGATGATATCCCTGATGCTAAGCCCAGTTAGAACGTCTGACAGTTCTCTATGTATGATGATTCTAGTAATTTTTTTAACTGTTCTGCAGCAGCACTTTGCTTGCATGTGATATTCGTAATATTGTTTGATAGTTTCCACATTATGTTGGATCACTTTTGTTGGGAATGGGAACAAATATGATCTCTTCCAGACAGCTGAACAGGCAGCTGTCTTCCAAATTTCCTGACATAGACTGGTGAGCATGTCCAGGGCAGCATCTGTTATTTGAGACATGTCAATTAGTATCCCGTCTGTTCCTGGAGCCTTATCTTTTGCCAATGTCTTCAGTGCAACTTGAGCATCTTTTTCTTTATCATTGGCTCTTGATCATATGGTACTTCCTGAAAAATTTCAGTGTCAGCAAATTCTTTCTGGTAGAGTGATTCTCTGTATTCCCTCTGTCTTCTTTGCCTATTTCCTGGCTCATTCAAGATTTTCCCCATGTTGCTATTGTTGTTGTTGTTATGTACCATTAAGTCGCTTGCGACTTATAGCGACCCTATGTACAAAAGCCCTAAACGCCGTTCTATCCTGTGCCAACCTCACCGTCTCAGACACACACATTCCCACCATTCCACTCACAGAATTGATCCATCTCATCGAGGGTCTTCCTCTCCTGCGATGTCCCTCCACTCTCTCAAACATGATGTCCCTCTCCAAGGACCAGTCCCTCCTTGCAACATACCCAAAGTATGTCAGATGAAGCTTCAGAATCCTTGACTTCAAGGAGCATTTTGGCTTCACCCTCTCCAGAACAAACCTGTTTGTTCTCTTAGCAGTCCATGGTATATTCAACACTCTTCTCCAGCACCACAGCTCAAAGGCATCAATTCTCTTTCTATCATCCCTATTCATTGTCCAACTCTCTGATGCATAGCACGCAATTGCAAAGATTATAGCCTGGATCAGGTGCACCTTAGTCTCCAGCCTGATGTCATTGCTCTTCCACACTCTTGAGAGGTCCCTCACAGCTGACTTTCCCAATTCAATTAGTCTCCTGATTTCCTGGCTGCTGTTACCAACAGTGTTGACTGTGGAGACAAGCAAACTAAAACTGTTAACTATCTCAATCTCTTGACCATCCATCCTGATGCTTCCAATTGGCCCAGTGGTGAGAATCTTTGTTTTCTTGATGTTGAGCTTCAATCCATATTGAAGGCTGCAGTCCTTGACCTTCTGCAGCAAGCGCTTCAGGTCCTCCTCAGTTTCAGTGAGCAGGGTGTGTCATCCGCATAACATAGATTGTTGATTATTTTATTTTAATATTTAATTATTTAATTTATTTAAATATTTAATATTTTTATTTTAATATTGCAACTTGTGGCTTGTATTTGTTTTTCAGTTCATTCAGCTTGAGTTACCTATGAGTTCTTCCTTTTTTAGTCTCTAATTGCTGATCTCTGCATATTCTATTATGATGGTTTGCTTTGTCTTCTGGAGCTGCCCTTGGAAATCTTCTGTTCTTTTGCTTCAGTATCTTTTTCCCTGTGTTGAACTATAGGAAAGCTATCTGATGTGTATCTTATATCTACAACAATTTAATAGAGGTAAGTTCTATACAAGATTATTGAGGGCATTGACTCTAAAATCTACAAAAGTTATGAGACACGAAGGAACCCTGGCAGCAGAGTGATTAAAGTATTCTCCTGCTTATCCTTTACAACGTCAGCTACTTGGGCAACCACCATGTGCTCCATGGCAGAAATATGTGAACATCTGCTTTGTAGACTACCGCTCTGGAAAGCCTATGAGGCCGCCCTACACTGTAGAGTCGCTGTGAGCCAGAACAGCAATGGGCTTATTTTTCTTTTTTTAAAAAATGAAGCATGTAGTTGGTTCTCAAGGAATATATTTCTCTTGCATCCCTTATAGATATGGATTCCATTTCAACATCAGGAAAACAAAGGGCCCCACCACTGGGCTGATAAGCAAGATTGCAATAGACGGAGGAAAGATTGAAATTGTCAACAACTTCATCTTACTTAGTCCACAATCAATCCCTTTGGTTCCAGCAGCCAAGAGATCAGGAGAAGTATTACAATGGGGAATTCTGCTGTCAGGACCTCTTCAACGTACTGAGGAGCAATGATGTCTTTTTGAAAACTAAAGTGTGGCAGATTCAGGCCGTGGTCTTTTTAATGACTTGTTATTGCATCTGAGAGCTAGACAATGCATAAGGATGACAGAAGAATTGACATCTCTAAGCTGTAGTGTTAGAGAAGACAACTGAATACTCAATGGGCTGACAGAAGAACAAGCAGATATGTCTTGGAGAAAGTGCAGCCATCCTTGTAGGCAAGGATGGAAAAGTTTCATCTCATATACTTTGGGCATGTTGCTAGGAAACACTATTCCTTGAAGGGAAACCATGCTTGGAAAAGTGAGGGGATACTGTCTTCCCTTGTGATAGCAAGGTTCACACAGTTCTTTCAGGGTTTGAGAATGGCAGGATCCAGAAGACACTATAGATAGCTCACTTGGAGAGAGAAAACCTTTCCTTAAAATTCTGAGCAGGCATCCTTTCGTGTCTCATTAGCTAAATGTGTGTCCCACATTTATGTGCAAACAATAACTGTGAGAGGAGTCCAGCCATGCAGCTGAGATTGTCACTGGCTGTCCATGCTTACGCTTCCTTTCTCCCCATCATAGCACGCAGACTGTGCCCAGAGGGGAAGATACATCAGATCACAAAGAGGTGGATAGTTCCACAAGACTGAGAATCAATTCATGGCAGTGGTGTCATATTTAACCCAATGAAACACTGCTGAGTCCTGCACCACTGGTCATCATCACAATTTTGTGTCTCCTGTGGGCCACTTTGCTGTGCCAGCCATCCAAGAGGTCTCATATTACAGCTTCCTAGCAGACATATAATATGCTCATCAGATACAATTGCATTCCATAGGTTTTCAGTAATTCATTTTTGGAACTACATCACCAGCTCTTTCTTCCTAGTTTGTCTATGTCTGGAAACTCCTTTGAGACTTGCCCATGGCTGACCCTGCTGAGCTTCTAGCATCATAAAAACACACAAGCCTCACAATTCAATGAGCTAACAGACAAGTGGTGACAGAGGAGGGAAGGTTCCTGGAAAAAAACCCTAGAGTTCTCCTAGACGAGTAGAGTAGAATGGATACTGGGTAAGCAACTTATAGCATCCACTGTCATTATAGTAACACTGTTAACTGATTTTAACTTTTAAAATTAGAGAAAAGATTAAAATTTTCTTATATGTAAATGCTATTTGTAATGTCAAGGTACAGATGACAGACTGAGCAGTGGAATTTAAAAGAAGAGATGAAAGAAAATGGAGATCTAAGAGATTCTGCAAATAATGGATATAACAATAGAGGCACTAATTTAGGAGGTGGAAATGAACTTGTGTTGTCTTTGTTAGGTCCACATCATTGTTATGTTTGACCTCAACATTGCAGTCACTATGAGCCACTATTGAGGGTCTTCTTTTCTGCTGATTCTGTAGTTTTCCAAGCATGATATCCTCTTCCTGACAACATGCCCAAAGTGTGTGAGAGGAAGTCTTGCCATCCTTGCTTCTAAGGAGCACTTTAGATGCACTTATTCCAAGAATCATTTGTTCTTTTGGCAGTCTATGGTATATTTAATACTCTTTGCCAATACCACAATTCAAAGCCATAAATTCTTCTTTGGTATTCCTTATTCTTGTTCCACGTCTCACATACTTATAAGACCACAGAAAATACTATGTCTCGAGTCAAACACACCATAGGCTTTAATCAGGCATCTTTGCTGTTAGCAGTTTGAAAAGGTCCTTTGCAGTAGATTTGCAATATATTTTTTTATTTCCTCACTGCTGCTTCCAGGGGACTCTGGTGATGCAGTCTGTAGGAAATTACACTGCTGACCCAAAGGCATCACTTCTTAGGTGGTTCAAATCCACCAGAGTTCTGCAAGAAAAATAGGCAATCTCCTCTTGCATCTTACAACCTTCTGAAAACCTACTGGAGGATTAGCTATAAGTTGGTTCTGACTTGATAGCAAGGAGTATTTTGAGCTTACTTCCACGCATGTTAATTGTAAGCCAAACAAAATGAAATCCTTGGCAACGTCAATCTTTTCTCCATTTGTTGTGATGTTGCTTATTGATGCAGGTATGAGGATTTCTGTTCTCTTGATGTTGAGAGATGATCTTGTTCCTGAAGTATTTAAAATCCACTTTCAGCAAGCAAGCCTGTGTAATTTGCATAATGCAAATTGTTGATGAGTCTTCCACCAATCTTGATACCACATTATTTGTCTTTTCTAATTATTTGCTCAGCAAACAGATTGAATAAGACATTTTCCTGACCATAGACTACTCAGCATCCCTTTGTTTGGTTTGAGCAACTGTTTCATGGTTCATGAACAGTTTCTGATGAGCACAATTAAGTATTCTGGGATTCCCATTACTACCAATATTGCCCATAATTTGTTACGACTCATATAGTCAATAAAACACAGTAAAAGTCAATATCTTTCCAGTATTCTGTGCTTTCAGTCAAGGTCATTCTAACATTAGCAAGGATATCCCTTATTTTATTACTTGCTCTGAAGCCAGCTTGAATTTCTGGCAATTGCAGCCTTTTTAAAATAATCGTCAGAAAGATTGTATTTGTATGTATTATTAGCTTGTTCACTTCTGAAATAATACGCCCTGGAAAATCCCACCAACAAAGCATTGTCCAACACAGTGCAGGAAGATGAGTCATTAAAGTTGCAGTTAAATTAATAAAAAATTGATATATTAGCTCCCAGTTGTAAAACAAGTTTGGAAGCAGGAGTGGCATCCACTTCCTAGACCACATGCCTCTGGAAACTCTATGAACTTGGAGAAATGACCATAGTTATGGAAAGGCATTAGGTCTTTTGTTCATAGAGTCAATATGAGTTGCACTCGACTAGATAACAGTCAACAACAACAGGCATTACCGAGCTGAAATGAACTGGTATTGGCCAATTTATCTAGACAATCTCACTTTCTAATGAGACACCAAGCTATTTTCATAGTGGTAGTGCCACTTTACATTCCACCGTATGCAGTGCATGAGAGTTCTAACTTCTTACCAACACATGTTATTACTGTGGCATCTACTTCCTAAACAACATTCCTCTGGAAACTCTATGAACTTTGATAAATGTTGATAGTTGTAGAGGGGCTTCAGGCCTTTTATTCATAGGGTCGCTATGAGTCGTGCTCGACTCAAAGGCAATCAACATTGAAGTATACTGTTTTTGTAGGTATCTTATTATTGAACTAAGATGATGTTCTTATTTTAATTTGCATTTAGTTGATATTCTGTCATGTTCTGTACCTTTGTCTTTCACCAAGGCCTCTGTGCATCTTGGACTTCATTGCCATTGGTTCCTGACCAGGTGTTACCCAAATGGAAATAAAATATTGTGTCACAGAGATTCATGATTGACTATTCTTTTCTCTCTCCTTTAGTAATAGATTCACAAAGTTTTTACTGGGAGCACAGATAGCCAACGAATGATAAGAGTTACAAAATGCCTTTCCATAAAATTCAGTCGTGATATATTTCTTCTATTTTATTTACCAATAAAATGTAAGCATATATCAAGCATGAAACTTCTAGAAGGACCATGTCTTAAAAGGAATTAACAGCACAACCAGAAGAGGATAAAAATCAATGAATAGGACTTTCTAAAAATTGAGTCTCTGTGCATCAAAACTCATTTCCAACTGGGTGAAAATAAAACCTACAGACTGGGGGAAAAACATTTGGCAATGCCGTCTCAGAATAAGTGTCTCAAAACAATAGTTTACAGAGTCCTACAGGGCCTTCACAAGAAAAAGAATGATAATGCCATAAGAAAATGGGCAAAATACATGAAAAGACTTTTCACAAAGGAAGATATTTGGAAGGCCAACAGACACATGAAGAAATGTTCAAAATCACTAGCAATAAGAGAGATGCAAATGAAAACCACAACGAAGTACCATCTCACTTTAGTAACAGTAGTGAGTTTAAGAGGATGGCAAGCAGTAAATGTTGGAGAGGATGTGGAGTGGAGCTTTCATACACTGTGGAATTGTAAAATTGTCGGGAAGGCAGCTTGGCATTTTCTCAAAAAGCTGAACATAAAAATCCCATATGACCCAGCTATTCTATGCTAGGAATATACTCCAAGGAAATTAGAACTTAGATACAAAGTACACCTATGTTCACAGAAGCATTATTCACTATAGCAAAAACATGGAAAAAGCCCAATGTCCATTAACAAACAAATGGATTGAAAAATTGTGGTACATTCACACAATGGAATACTATGTAGCTCTCGGAAACAATGATATTGTAAAATACTATATACCATGGGAGAGGCTAGAGAGCACTATGTTGAATGAACTAACTCAAGCTCATAAGAACAAATATTACATAAGTCCATTATTGTAAAAATAAAAGGGTAACTATAAGATGTGTATAATATCCAAAAGGGGAAGGAGAAAGGAGCAGGAAAAGGGGAAAGGTAGAAATCACTAAGATAGCAGAGTTTAGAGGGCAGATGAGTCGGTGAAGGAATAGGGAAGATTCAGTGAGAACTTGAAAAGATGGAGTAATAATAAGCATCAATCACTAGTAAGTAATTATATAAAATGTCATGTCCATAAATGATTGTATGAATTTACACAATGTAAATTAAAGACTATAAAATACAATGTACATGAAAGAAACTCAATGCACACGAATTATTGTATGCATGCAATTTTGAAAAAGGGGAGAAAGAAGGAATGAACATGATTTTTCTTGCCCTTTTCTTCCTCTCATGGTTGGGAAATAAATGTGGTGACAAGACTGAAGTCAACAATTTAACTGACAAGATGAAAGTCTATGTATAGAAAATGGCAACCAAATAAAGTACAAGTTTGTTCCTGAATACAATGGGGCCAACATTTCTGCCCCAGATGTTTATGGGCAAGCAGTTTCACTGAAGACCACCATATTGAAGTCACTGTTATGTTATGTTCAGTCTTCATAATAGCAGCCAGCACATGTGTTTAACTAATAACACAGTTTAGCATCAGAACCGGAATGATAAAAAACAAACCCTCAAAACACACATGGCATTGGTTCTAAACAGAAAGTCTGGTGACTTTAGTCATGGAATGCTAGCATAGTATTTTAAAAACAACAAGATATAATTGTTTCTAGCAATATTGTTATAGGAAGTTCTATTCTAAACAGACTTATATTTCTAGTAGTGGTCCGTGGGGAATTGTAGTGCTAACCAAAAGGCGGTGTCTCTCCGGCAGTTAGAATCTATCAGGAGCTACTAGGTAGAGAGATGAGCAATCTCCTCTCTTGCAATTAACATGCCTGGAAACCCAGTGGAGTGTCAGCTGTGAGTCAGTCCCAATTTGATGGCAATGAGTGAGTCATCTGGGGGAAAGTTTCTTTTTTCTTTTCCTTTTTCTTTTTTTTATGTTGACTGCTTTATGCTGTCTTCAGACATCTCTTAGACATCACTGCTTAGATGTGAGATAAATTTAGCATTTGAAAACAGAGTGTAATGGGGTATATTTCTTCTAAAGAAGTTTTTTAAATGCCTTTACCAGATGAAGGGAACCAGCCCATTCCAAAGAGTCAGACTAATAACATTGCTTTCCAACACAAGCCTATTGCTTCACATGGCCTCAGGGATCTGTCACAATATTGCAAGCATGTAGTTTGTGAAAGAGGAGATACCTCAGGCTTAAGAACTTTTCCCAGAAAAGACATATGGTTGTGATTATTAACCGTGAAACTGAAGGGCAGGAAATACACCAGCAATGAGTTAAGAATCCACAAGTCTGGACTTCAAATTTCTTTAAGTCTTCAACCTCTTTAAAAAAAGCTCCAAGACCCTTAAAAACTAACCTAGAGCAGAGTATGCTTTTCAGAATCGATTCAGATGTGACCATGGAAGACAGCTGAGAAAGGAACTTTCCAGAGCGCTGAGAAAGAGCTTCTCTAGTAGAGTAAGGCGCTGACTGAAAACGTACTTGCTACCAGGGCAGGACTTCTTCATTGTTGTTTTGCTCTATTTCTTTTCTGACGGGCTTTTGTTTTTAAATTATCCTCTTCCTAATTCACCACTCTATTTTGGCAGGGACAAGGGAAGAACTGATAGCAGGTCTTTCAGAAGATCATTGTGTGGAAGAGTCTGCAGCAATCATGACCCAAACAGGGATCTGGATGTTGTTGTTGTTGTTATGTGCCATTGAGTGGCTTGTACAACAGCTCTGAAGCTTGTGCTGTCCTGAGCCAGTCTAACTGATTCTAACACACCTACCCCCACTAACCTAGTTACTGTATCAATCCATCGAATCCGGGGTCTTCCTTTTGTTCTGCCCCTCCACCCTTCCAAATATGATGTCCTTCTCTAAGGATCGGTCCCTTCTGGCGACATGCCCTAAGTATGTGAGACAGAGCTTCAAAATTCTATCCTCCAAGAAGAAACTTGATCTCACCATCTCCAAGACAAACTTATTTATTTTCTTGGCAGTTCATGATATGCTCAGTACTCTTCTCTAGCACCACAATTCAAAGGTATCTATTCTCCTTCTGTTATCTGTAGTCATTGTCCAGCTGTCTGATGCATAGCAAGTAATTGTGAAGACAATGGACTGGATCAAGTATACCTTAAGGAACTGGATACTTGCTAATAATACAAGGTGAGTGGTATCTATGGAGTTTATTATTCAAAATGGCCTTTGTAGCCATGGAACTTGACTCTGTCATGTATATATGGTGCAACATATGTAAATAGGGTGTACGGTGTTAGCTTAACAGCTGGCTTTTCTAGCCATTACATTGATTTTAGCCCCCTCTGGTCTCCAGCTACCTTAACTGCAGACACATGGTCTTGCAAATCACCAACAGCTCTGGGACTAGAATAAAAGGGAGAGGTTTTCCCACACTGAACAGTAAGTCTTGAGGGAGACTCAAGCAAGACTCTGGTGAGAGTGAGACCCTGGTGGTAAGACTATGATGACAGTGGTAGAGAGATTTTTGGCATTGCTTTGGAGAAACTGTGGCAATGTGTAACCAGAGAAACCCTGAGATAAAGTCCACAATTAAAGAGTTTGCTGTTCTTGCCAGAAGATGGAAGGAAAAGCTGACTGCTGAACTGAAACAGGAGCCTGGACTAATTGAGGAATTGTGTCTTGAAACTTCTGGGCTAAAACCCAGACTTGTATTGTGTGATATTATTTGCCTCCTCCACTCTCCAACATATTTCCCTAATAAACTCCACTTGATACAATAGTCTGTGAGTCAATAATGAGTAAATTAACATCTCACTGCTGGTGTGGCTCTAGTGGCACCATAGGGCTGGGCTATGGGCTCTTTATCTGCATTCTGCTCTAGGGCTATGAGGGGTTGTGCTATTCTCACTCCCTCTGGCTCATTCAGAGAGACACTCATTCCCTGTGCCTCCATATCCCATTTTCTGCTCTCTAGGCAGGGTGCATTAGCCTATTCACAAGGAGATTGCCTAGTCTCAACACTAAATTGATTGATTCCAGAAGCAGAGAGTCGCTATAACCATCAGTAAAGGAGCAGTAGGTATGCAGTAGATGTACTTCAGGACCAGGCATTATTGTCCCAATTAAATTTAACAGCAGCAGTGCCAGGAGTAACAGCAGCCATGGCCAAAGCAAGGGACCCAGAGACCCAGAGAGAGGAGACCTTGGGATAGCTACCCCATTGGAAATGGAGCTAAGTGTCTTTTCCCAAGTTTGTTGGGCAACTGGGTGTGAGGAGCCATAATTCATAGGACTGAGAAATTTATAACACTTTCCTAAAGCCTCCAGGCTTAGGATGAGGTGCCTGCAAGCACATTTCAGAAGCTGTCCTGACTGTAATAACCTTTTGACAACCTTAATATGATTCAGTGTGATCTATGAGCTATAGCATTGGATTTTGGATCCAGTAAAGCAGTAAACTTGGTGTTGAAATGAGTAGCATAAGAGACATGTCTGACCTCATGGAAATTGGTTTCATGCTGTTGATGGGGAGAGTTCCCCATTGTGAAGTTGATAAAGCCAGATGTGGCTGTTCCCATGTGACCTTTGCTCTTTTTACAGCAACCGTGTGGGAATAGAGACACTATGGTGTTAAGGGTTTATTGTTCAAAGTGGCTTCCCTAGCCATAGACTGACTTTGCATGTGGATGGGCTTATAGCATGTCAGCTTATCCACAAGCAGACTGACTAGATTCACCATTAAATTGAGTGGATCCAGCAGCAGAATTTGAGAATCTGACTACTAGCAAAGAGGAAGCAATAGAATATAGTGCGTCCTTTGGGTACAGAGATTTCTGTGCCAGTCAGGTCAAGGCCTATGGGAGCAGCAGCCATAGTAGCCACAACAAAGAACCAGAGACCTGAAGGGAGACAGAGCAGACCTTAGGACTGCTTCTCCATGGAACTAGAACTAGTTTGTCAGACAACTAAGCAGGAGAACCATAACTGTCAGCACTGAGAACTTTGTAACACTAGCTTAACGCCATGAGATTCAATGTTGACATGTCTGTGAGCACATACAGAAAGTTGTCCTGGCTGAGTGATTGTTTTCTGCTACTAATATGAATTATAGCCTTTTAACATCCATAATATTGTTTTGTGTGGTATGTGAACTATTGCAATTGATTTTGGACCCAATAGAGTGGTAAGATTGGAGTTGGGATGAGTAGAAAGAGGAGTGGGAGCATGGGGAACGTGCCCGACCTCATGGTAACTGGTTTTGTGTTGTTGATGGGGACAGTTTGCCATGTGGAGTTGGTAAAGGTCAGATATGGCTGTCCCCATGCAACCCCAATGAGGGGATTTGTCAGTTTTGCCATCCAATAAAGCTTAAAAGGGCCAATCCAAAGCATAGGGAAGACCTCTTGGTCACCAAGAAGAAGAGATGAGAGCAGAATATATTCTTTAAACCTAAGATTCCTGCTCCCTCAACTCAGGAGACTGAGAAAAAGAACTGTAACACCAGATACATTGAGAGACATTTTTACACACAAGAAAGATATGGCAGCAGCAGAACCAGTAGACTGATAAAAGATTGGCAATAGACAGCAGGCAATTGAGAACACTGAGTAACATCAACAGGAGGCTTACTGGCAGAGTAAAATGCTTCCATGCACTTAATGAAGCTACTTAACTATCCCATGGAGCTAGGGCTGAGGGCACCTTACTAGCAGAAGGAGGTGTACCAGATCTAAAAGGGTTTCATAATGTTTGCCTGAGCATGACCAGGCTGAGGAATACCAGAGAGAAAGAGACCTCCCTGTGGCACAGTTGAGAAGAGGCTGTCCTAATCAAAGACCCTATATTTTGAACATTTCTGAGCCTGAGTTTTACTTTCTTAAGATACCGTTACTATGCTTATGGTCTGTGAGTTCTCTGTGATCACTATGAAACATTATCAAGCCTAGCAGAGAAGTCAATGACACACAACAGTAAGCAGAGAAGCAGAGTGTTCTGTAGGAGAAAAAGTTATTATTTGAATTGGTAAAAAGGTTAGAGGGTGGGAAGAGGCGGAGCGCGGCCAGCAAGATGGCGCCATCCGTGATGTTGAGCACCTTCTCTCGGCTGTTGACCCCTGCCCGGCTCCCGAGCAGCCTTTCAGCGAGGTCCAAGTTTTACCTTCATGAACCACGAAATAGCAAACCTAATTGGGTGAAAGTTGGACTGACCTTGGACGCTTCAGCCTTCTTGTGGGGCTATCTAATCAAACAACACAATGAAGATGAATTAGAGTATAAACGAAGAAATGGATTGGAGTAAACTACTGAAAGATAGTTCCATACAGAGATTACATCAGTTCCTCTGGACTCAGTAACCTTGTGATTGTAAATGAGAAAGAAAAGAATTGTATGTGGATATGTTCTTGTTGTTGTTGTTGTTGTTAGGTGCCGTCGAGTTGCCTGCGACTCATAGCGACCCAATGTACAACAGCCCTAAACTCCGCTCTGTCCTGTGCCAATCGCACTGTCTCTGACACTCCCATCCCAATTACCCCAGTCACTGAATCAATCCACCTCATAGAGGGCCTTCCTCTCCTGCGCTGTCCCTCCACCCTCCCAAGCATGATGTCCCTCTCTAAGGACCGGTCTCTCCTCACACCATGTCCAAAGTATGTTAGACGGAGCCTCAGAATCCTTGCCTCCAGGGAGCCACCCGGTTTAACCCTTTCCAGGACAAATCTATTTTTCTAGCAGTTCATGGTATTCTCAATACTCTTCTCCAGCACCACAGCTCAAAGGCATATAGATTGTAATTTTTTGTGTGTTATATTGTTAAATGAACAAATAAAAATACTTCAGAAAAAAAAAAGATTAGAGGGTGGTGGCATGTGTGACCACTTCCTCCCAGGAATCACCTTTGGTTTGTTGATGCAAATAATGATTCTCTCTCATGAACTTACGGGTCAGACCACACCTCACCTATGAAATCTTTACACTCTCGTTCTTGTCCACTTCCGACTGGCCATGAAGCTGATGAGCACAAAAGCAACAATCTTAGGTTGCCAGAGAAAGTAGCCACTTTAGAAAGCAGTCAAGGAGAAGACAGGAGTTAAGAATGAGTCTGTGAGAGGCAACAGAAAAGGAATCTGGGTCCCCACCACCACAAGATTGCATATTAGCCCTGAAGGGCTTATGTTCAGATTGTGGCATAGAAAGAAAGAAATTTCTTTCATGTTTATTTGGGTCTTTATTAAAATAGCTCAATCATGTGTTCTAAATGATGCAGGATTATGATCAAATAGCGTATCTCAGTTAAACGGTTTCTTTTAATTATTATTCTTTTTATTTTAAGTGGTTAATAATAATAACTGGTGACCTAGTGGCAAGAAGCTGTGCTGCAATCCCAAAGGCACGTGGTTCGAGGCCACCAGTTGTTCTGTGGGAGAAAGATGGGCAATCTCTTCCTGTCTGAATAACTACCTCTGAAAACCCACTGGAGGATCAGCTGTGGTTTGATTCTGACTCGCGGTACACTACAACAACAACATAGCCTACATATAAGCCATATGTAGGCTTATATTCCTACGCATAGGTTACATTCACCTTTACGAAGCCTCTAAGCCTTATAGGACCTTGAACAGGAAATAGAGACCCTTTCAGTAACTCATTGCATTATCATCACTGTTTTCTGCAAGCCAGTCTTCTCTACTTAGGTGAGCATGTGGTTGAACTGGTCTCCAGTATACAGCAAATCTGAATACAGACAGATCAGAATCTCAGTGCTAATCTACTCTATGGAACACAACAAAAACAGTATCAGAATTCCCAGGACAGGGAATTTGGCTAATGTCCACATCTAATTTAGTTGACCAGTAGTCTAATATTGAAGAAGAAACTTCTCAGCAAAGGTTGGTGTTGAAATATGTATAGTGTATGGGTTGAAAAGATGGATAATTTATGACTCAGCTTTTTCTTTTGTGTGATAATTTCTGTTGTTAAGGCTTTGGATAAGCAGGAACTCCAATTCATTGCAAATGGGAACAAACTTGTGAAGCAGAACTTGACAAGATCTGACAAAGCTGCACATGTGTTTTTGTCTTGATGCAACAATCACTCATTTT
Organism: Elephantulus edwardii; assembly: GCF_000299155.1. Lineage (NCBI taxonomy): Eukaryota > Metazoa > Chordata > Mammalia > Macroscelidea > Macroscelididae > Elephantulus > Elephantulus edwardii. The sequence continues at coordinate 2,697,952 of NW_006399847.1, forward strand.
GGAATTTGTCCCAATGAAACATCTTCAATAATATGAAAATAAATCTGAATGAGACTGTGAAAGCATTATTTACAATAATCTAAATACCCAGCATTCCTCTACTGTTCATAGGGTTTTCATCCCATGGACTGACAAAAGAACAAATAAATACGTATTGGAGAAAATGCAACCAGAGTGCTCTTCAGAGGCAAAAATGATAAAGCTTCACCTCACATATTTGGGGCATGCCGCTAAGAGAGGCTATTCCTTGGAGAGGGACGTGATGCTTAGAAAGGTAGCGGGTCAGCAAAGGAGAGGAAGACCCTCAATAAGGTGAATTGACACAGCGACTGTCAAAATGAGCTCTCTTATGTGTCAGGAAGTGTGAGGATGGCACAGGATAGGACAAGTTCAGATCTGTGGTCATAGGGTCGCTATGGGTCATAATCAATTAGATGATATCTAACAACAACAAAAACAACAAATACCCAGCAATTTAAATACTCAAACATAAGAGAGTAATTAAACTTTGTTATATGAAGAGCAATGATACCATTCTGGAGACGAAGGTGTGCCTGATACAGGCCATGGTCTTTGCAATCACTTGCTATCGATCAGAGAGCCGAATAATGACTAGGGAAGACAGGAGGAGAATTGATGCCTTTGAGCTGTGATGTTGGTGAAGAGTATTGAATTACCATGGATGCCTAAGAAAATGAACAGACTCATCCTGGAGAGGGTTAAAGCAGGCTGCTCCTTGGAAGCAAGGATTTTGAGGCTTCGTCTGACATACTTTGGACATGTTGCAAGCACAGACCAGTCCTTGGAGAAGGACACCATGCTTGGGAGGGTGGCGGGACAGTGCAGGAGAGGAAGACCCTCTATGAGGTGGATTGATTCAGTGACGAGGATAAGTGGGGTAGGTGTGTCAGAGACAGTGAGGTTGGCACAGGATAGAGCAGGATTTAGGGCTGCTGTACATAGAGTCTCTATGAGTCGCAGGCGACTCAACAACACATAACAACAATAATAACATACCCACATGATGGAGTTTATGCAATTTAAAAAATGAATCAAGATTATCTCTAAAAACTGATGTGGAATGATTTCTGAAACATAATATTAAAGGAAATGCAAAAATGAATATAGATCACAACAGCTATAAACATGTGTCCAGATACACCTGGGGATCCTTGAAATATTTTTAGGTGCTTCATGAAGTCTAGCCTATTTTCCTAATAATGCTGAGACATTATTTCTCTTTTTTATTCCACTGAAAATGAAGAATTACTAGCACCATAGCACAAATCATGGTGGAGGCAAGTATTCTTTACTGTTGCACTTAAGAATGCACTTGATGAAGAAGTCATTAATAATTTAATCAAAACTTTACCTTGAGTACACATCTTTCTCATATTCTATGTGACTATATGGAAAGTTCAAGGGAGCTCTGGTGGCCTAGTGGTAAGAGGCTGAGCTGCAGTCCCGAAAAGACACAGTTTGAATCTATCTACTGGGTTCTCTGCAGGAGGAAGATGGGCAATCTACTCCTGTGCACTTAACTGCCTCTGAAAACCCACAGGACGGTCAGCTATGGGTTGGTTCCCACTCCACGAAACACAACAATAACAATATACATAAAGTGTGTGTGTGTGTGTCTCTCTCTCTCTCTATATATATATATATACACACACACACACACACACAAAGGCAATCAAATCTATCTATCTATCTATCTTTCTTCCAATGCACACAATATGCCATTTGTCTGTCAGTTTGCTGTACTGTGGTATCTTTTTTGTTGCTTGATGCTGGACACTATGTTACCACTATTCCCCCCCCCTACTATTTTAAATACCAAAAGGGTCACCTATGGTGGACAAATTTCAATGGAATTTCTAGACTAAAAAGCAGGGCTGCCTATCTACTTCACAATTAGTAGCCTCCTCAAAAACACCATAAAAAGAATCAGCATATTTTTAAACTCAATGCTTGAAGAGAACAAACACCCATGGGAGCAGCAGAAAGAAATAAAAAGTGTTGCATTGGGCAAATCTTGAGCCAATAACCTCTCCAAAGTATTAAAGGACAATGATAATTTAAAGATTAAGATGTGTCTAATTCAGTCCATGGATCCAATCCAATTCATATTCAAGTGAAAGGTGAACAATGAAGCAGAAAGACTATAGCAATGATGCCTTCGAATTGTGGTGTTGGCAGAGTATCTCCTGGATTGCCAAAAGCATAAATAAATCTGTCTTTAAGGGAGTGCAACCAGGGTATTCCTAAGAGGCAAGAATGATGAGACTTTATCTCACTTACTTTAGGCACATTGTCCATTGGAAAAAGACATCATACTTGGAAAATGGGTGAGAAAAAAGAGAGGAAGACCCTCAATGAAATGGGCTGCAACAGTGACTGTAACAATGGGCTGAAGCATGGTGGAGGTCATGAGCTGGCAAGGTTTCAATCTGTTGTTCATAGGGGTGCTATGAGTCCTAGTCAGCTTGATTGTTATCTTCAGGAAACACATTCCTGTTATTGTTTGACTTGCCAGCAGAAACAGAAACTTTTTAATTGAAGAGTTTTACTTATAAGGATAACTGATAAATTACAGTTACTTGGGTATTTGACAGTTATGAATGAAATACTGCTTCAAGAAAAAACAAAAACCAAAATAGATTATAAAAAATCTGTGGCAGACCTGGAAATACTGTCTGAATTCCACTAACTTTATAAGGGGTAAAAACTGCATTAACATCAACAGCAGTGCAAAAAATGTTCCAGTGAGGTCACTCCACACCTTCATCTATCAATCCCAGCACCAATCATGCCTGCCACCATCGTAATTACTTCTCCACTTCTTTCAACAAATGGTTGAAATGGTCACACAAAGTTTACAGGAAATGCTTAGAGTTAACAGGGGCTCTTCAAGATGTAACAGGTTACATTTCTGGTTTGAAATACTCAAGATAAAATTGTTCAACCAGAACAACCTCTTATCAGTCATAGTGCCGTACTCTCTACCTTGTGACTTTGGCCTCTGCTCCAATCAGACAAGCGTTTCGAAGATCTTGTAGTTGTGCCAGTCATGTGCCACATGCACTCCATCAGTAAATCTAGCCTGAAGGTGCTAGGTTCTTGCTCTCCAGGTTGGTAGACCTAGGTCAGCTCTGCCTCTCAATGCTATCTGGCTCTCTGCCATCTCTGCTGCAGCCTTTGACTCCATTGCCACCACCACTGCTATTATGTCTGCTGCCATTACTTGGTCTCACTTTGCTTCTTTATTTCTGATTCATGCAGCATTTTCTGGTCCAAAGAATATGCCACATTCTGATGGTTCTTTCTTCATATGTTGCTGTTCTTGTTGTGTGCCGTCAAGTTAGAACCAACTCATAGCTGACCAGCCATCTCTCCCCAGGTGGATTTTCAGAGGCAATAAACTGCATGGGAGGAGACTGACTGTCCTTCTCCTGCACAGCAGCTGGTGAATTTGAACTGCATGCCTTTGGGATTGCAGTGTAGCTTCTTATTACAAGGCCATCAGAGCTACCTTCTTGATATGAGAGTCTCCCTTTCTACCTTTTAGCCTACTTAAGTCTGAGAGGATGACAAGATTGACTAATATTAGCATTCTACATCTCTTATTTGCATGGTACCACCTGAAAATTTTAAATTTCCCATATTTATAATATTAACAAGTTATCTAATCACCTTACACTTCCTGACACACGGGTGTCCATTGTGGTAGTCACAGTATCAATTCACCTGGTTGAGGGTCTTCCTTTCCTTCACCAACCCTCCACCCTTCCCAGCATCATGTCCTTCTCCAAGGAATAGCCCTTCCTCGCAACACACCCAAAGTGTTTGAGGTGAAGCCTCATCATTCTTGCCTCTAAAGAACGCTCTGTCTGAACCCTCTTCAAACATATCTGTGTGTTCTCTTGGTCATCCATGGGATGTTCAGTGCTCTTCTCCAACACCACAGCTCAAAGGTATCAGTTCTCTTCCTGTCATCTTTATTCATTGCCCAGGTCTCAACTGGCTCTTGTGTGTCAGGAAGTGTAAGGATAGCAATGGCTAGAACAGGGTTCAGATCTTTTGTTCTTAGAGTCACTATAAGCCATATTCAACTTGACAGCACCTAAAAACAACAACAATCCAATCATCACAAACAACTCATCTTTGCATAATCTTTTTTTCCCCCTTAACTTGGAAAAGTCCTTATTTGGACATCATTTCCAGCAGAGCAATTTCTGTTGTCCAAAAAGTTCAGGGTTATAAAATGTTTTAGGGGATAAGAGTTAACATCATCTTTGCATAGTCTTGTTCTGCATTAATTTGTTTAGCATACAGATTGAATAGGTGTGGAGAAAGGATAAATCCCTGGTACACACATTTCCTGATTTTAACCCATATAATGTTTTGGAATATGTTTCTGATATGGTGACTTTATATTCCTTCCATTCTTTTTTCACTCTCCTTGAATCATTCAAGACTTTGCCCATAGTGTTGCAATTCATAATATTGCCCTTCAGTAATGCAATTCAAGGCTTGAATGAGTTCTTCAGTTCTCTCAGCTTGAGAAATGCCAAGTGATTTTGATTTTCTAACTCTAGCTCTTTACAATCTCTCTCTCCCCACCCCCCACTCCCCACTCCCCTTCTCTGGTTACATATTTCTTTATAATACTTTGTCTCCTTGAGCTGCCCTTTGACAGTTTCTGTTCAATTCTTTTACTTTGTCATTTCTTTTCTAAGTTTAAACTTCTCAGTATTCTAGTGCAACTTTTAAGAGTCTCTTCTGAGTAAGTAAAACATACATTAACAAAACTGGAAAAGGAAATAGACAACATCTCTATAGTAGTTATAGATTTCAATGTACCACTCTCAAGAAAAGATAGACCTGCAACCAGGAGAAGATAAAGTAGATGAATGGGATCTTCTAAGAATCAAATCCCTATGCACATCCAAAAACTTCACCAACAGGGTAAAAAGGGAAGCCACCGACTGGGAAAATGTATTTGGTAATGACATATCAGATAAGGGACTTATACCCAGAATTTATCACACTTGAGCAACCACAACAAGATAAAGGTATATAATCCAATAGAAAAATGGGCACAGGATATGAACAGACACTTCACCAAAGAAGACATTCAGATGGCAAACACATGAAGAAATTTTCACAATCCCTAGCTCTAAGAGAGATGCAAATTAAAACAACTATGAGATATCATCTCACCCCAGATGACTAGAATAGCAAAATCTAACAGAACAGGAAGCAACAAATGCTGGCGAGGTTGTGGAGAAACTAGAACAATATTCACTGTTGGTGGGAGTGTAAAATTGTGCAACCACAGTGGAAGGCGGTATGGCTCTTTCTCAAAAAGTTGCAAATGGAGATACTATTTGACCCCGCAATTCCACTACTGGGAATATATCCCAAAGAGACCATAACTGACACCCATGTTTATTGCTGCTTTGTTCACATAGTAAAGAGTTGGAAACAATGCACGTGTCCATCAACAAATGATTAGCTAGAGAGGCTGTGGTATAGTCACACAGTGGAATATTATGCAGCACTGAAAAACAATGAACTTATCAAATATTAATACAAAATGAGTGATCCTGGAGGACATTATGCTGAGTGAAATATCTCAGTCACAAAAGGACAAATACTACATAAAGCCACTTTTCTAAAACAAGGCTGACATCAGGGTTAGGGGGAAACTAAGAAAAGAGGGGATAAATAATATACATGACATTGAAATAGACAAGGAAGAGAACTACATAAAAGGAATATATAATTAGGCATTATTGGCATGACAAGAGTCCAGAATAAGAGCTGCATAAAATAGTGGACTAGGAAGGGGCGGGGGCGCTGTATAACAATGAAAGAATTTATTATTTCTCTGAAGAGAAAAGCAAACTTGGGTGAGAGGGGACAGGGAGGAAAATGTATCCCAATGAATGAATGGAAATCCAAGTTCTCTGAAAGCTTTCATTAAAATATCAATTTAAAAAAAGAAAAATAATGGTATACTAACGTTGTAAGAAAACCAGCATAAAAGAAAACGTTTATTTTAAAAAGAAACAACCTTATATCAGTCCCATTTTACAATGGTGGGACTGATATCAGGGTTGGGGTAAGACTGAGAAAAACTGGATAAATTGTGTATACTGCACTGAAACAGATGAGGGAGTGAATAATTTAAAAGCGATGTATGATAGGGTATTATGGTTATCACAAAGAGAGGAGCGAACTGGGGGGGGGGAGGGCTGGGCGAGGAGAGAAGTGCAGCAATGAGTGAATGGAAATCCAAAATCTCTGTAAATGCTCATTAAATTATTTAAAAAAAAAAGGAAAAAGAAAAAAAACCCAAACTTATTAAAACACTCAAACAACTAATTGAAGCTAGAACTTCTCTCTATATTGTTGTTGTTATTTTATGCAATTGAGTTTGTTCCATCACATGCAATTCTTTGTACAACAAAGTGGAACACTAGCCAGTCCTTCACGATCTTCACTATTGCTTCTGTGCTAAAGCTGATCTTTAAGGTTTATGTACTGTGTGGTAATGATACTGTAGTAAGTAAGTAAATATATATGTTCATTGCAAAAAAAGGAACTTAAGAAAATGGTAGAAATTAATAAAACAAGTTACCTAAGAGGATGGATAGAAATATGATTGAATGAATGGAGAAGAAAAATATTTAAGAGTAATATTTCTCTAAGTAAAATTTTTATTTATATCATTTTCATTAAATATTTATTTATTATAAGTTGAAGCCAACTTGATGGTACCTGAGAACAGCAATGTTCATTGAAGCACTGTTAAGAATAGCCAAAATGTGGAAACAGCCTACATACGTGTGCATCAGGGCTGAATTCTCTCTCCTTACCTATCCAATTGCTGAGCAAATCATTTGAGAAGTTGGACTTTATGAAAAGAATGTGGCAACAGGATCAGAGAGGAAAATTCAGCAACAACCTGTGTTATGCAGATGACACAACCTTGTTTGATGAAATTGAGGATGATTTGAAACACTTGCTGCAGAAAATCAAGATCACAGTCTTCAGTATGAATTTGTCCAAATAGGGTAAAATGGGTCATAAAAGGCAAACACCATGAGCATCTCTTTGAAGGGACTAGAGAGAGTGAGAATTTCAAAGCCCCTCAAGCCCCCAGAGCAGAAAACAGATCAGGATCCCATCGCCTAGCCTATAGAGCCCCAGCAGCACAAGTTCATTTATTCATTGCTGACTCACAGACTCATAGATATGGTACCAACAATGGAGTTTATTAGGGAAGGAAGTTGGAAAGTGTGGGAAGTAAAGAATATCACAATATTACCCAAAATAAGTCCTAGGTTTAAGCCCAATAATTCCAAGGCATAATTCCTTAGTTAGTCCAAGCTCTGGTTTCAATTTAGCAAGCAGCTTTTACTTCCATTATCAAAGGCAAGAATGGCAAAATCCAACTGTGGTCAGCACAAATACAAGAAGCCCCAGATCAAACCTTGCCATCATTTCTCCAGAGCAATGTCACAGTTTCTTCATAACAAGAGTCTCACTCTCACCAGAGTCTTGCTCACTTCAAGGCTTTCTAACTTCAAGTCTTGCTGCTCAGTGTGGGAAGCACTCTTTCACTTATCTTAGTCCCTCAGCTGATGCTGATTTGCAAGACTATGTACCTGCAGTTAAGGTAGTTGGAGAATGGAGGGGCTAACTAAAGGCAAAAAAAGGCAACTTTTAGTCTAACACAAAGGGTTATATCTCAACATCAAGAAGACAAAAATCCTCACCACTGGGCCAACAGATAACAACATAATAGATGGACAAAAGATTGAAATTGTCAACAACTTAATATTTCTTGGATCCACAATCAACACTCTTGGTACCTGTAGTCAAATCAAGAGATGTATTTCAATGGGAAATTCTACTGACAGGGACCTCTCCAAAGTATTGAGGAGAAATGTCTGTTTAAAGACCAAGGTGGCCTGACTCAGGCTATTTTTTTGCAATCACTTGTTTTGCATCTGAGAATTGGATAATGAATAAGAATGGCAAATAACTGATGCTTCTGAGTTGTGGACTGACAAAAGAACAAACAGATATGTCCTGTAGAAAGGGCAGCTAGAGCATTCCTTAGAGGCAAAGATGATGAAATGTCATCTCAGATACTTGGGTATGTGGATAGGAGGGACTATTCCTTGGAAAGGGACATCATGCTTGGAAAGGTGGAGGGTCAGCAAAGGACAAGAAGACCCTCTGTAAGATGGAATGGGCTCAATCAAGTATGTTAGAGATGATGAGGATGGCAGGAAGGGAAGGTTTCAGATCTGTTGTTAATAGGGTCACTCTGAGTTGGATTCGACTTGATGGCACCTAACAACAACAACAATAATGAATGGATAAACAAAACATGGTAGAGACATAGAGTACTACTCAGCCACTAAAAGAAATGAAGTCTGGATACAATGTAAATTTTACTTGGGGATATTATGCTGAATTAAGTAAGTCAATCACAGAAAGACAAATAGGTTATAATCTCACGTAAAAGACAAGAAAAGGCAAATATATAGAGATCAAAGTTTTTCAGTGGTTACCAAGGATAGAAGGGAGAAGAAGATATGGTTATTTCTCATAGAGGACTGAGTTTCAGTTTATGGTGATGGAGGAAAAACGTTGGAAATATTAGGGTTGTACAGTCGATGATTACAATTGTTATCAAGAAATTGTACACCTGTAAAAAGTTGAATTTTAAAAAATTGTATGATAAATATATGTACAAAATCAAGGACAGCTGCTGAGACTGCTTATGTACTGCCAAACACTGTAAGATTTGCTTCCTTAATCCAGAGGTTTAGGGTCACATTTTCATGAAACACTTCAAGATTGATGTGCCTAATCATGCATTTGCTGTTTTTAGTCTACCTCTTCGTTTAATGTGTAATACCGAGGTATTAAAGACTTGCAAGTAGAGGAGCAAACGG
>NW_006399847.1:2707029-2710103 GCF_000299155.1 Elephantulus edwardii
AAATGAAAAATAAATAAATTAAAATATTTAAAAAAAAAACCCTTGCAAGTAGTTAGGCAATGTGCAACTGGTCTCTGTTCACCTGGAGAAACAGTAAGGTGTAGAATTAGGAACCAGAAGAGGAAATGAATGCATGACTAATTGGCTTCATGAGCAACAACATCTTCTGCATGAGACCAGGGAAACTGGAAGGTGCCCAGCTACTGTTACCGAAGATCAAAGATCTATGGTGAAATCCCTATCAAAGGGAGGGAAATGCTCTGGTGGCTTAGTGGTAAGAGGCTGTGCTACAATCTCAAAGGCACATGGGTCAAATCCACCAGCTGCTCAACGGAAGAAGGATGGGCAGTCGCCTCCTGTTCAATTAAATGCCTCTGAAAACCCACTGAAGGATCAGCTGCTGGTCAGTTCCAATTGGACTGTACACAACAACTGGAATCTGGACTTACTGGAGCCATGGAGGCTGGATGAACCACTGAACCTATTGCTCTGAGATAATAAAAAACTGTGAGTATAACAATGGACTCAAGCTTATCAGAGATTGTGAAGATGGTGCAGGATAGAGCAAAGTGTAGGTTTGTTGGTTTTCATATTGCTACAAGTCATGGTTAACCTGATGGCATCTAACAACAATAACAGTCTTAAAACAAACCAAAAGTGTCCTCTGAAGTCTTCTCAAAAACAACAGTTTAGCTTAACTGGAAAAGAAGGTCTATCTTGAGCACTGTGGTCTTTCTATTATATATACTTATGATGTCTCTCTATGGGATGAAATGGACAACAACAACTTGTGCATGTAGAAATTGCTGGATTGGTGTATGATTTGTTATATATATATTCTCAATAACATAAAACAAATGAGTTGACATTTGTCTATATATACCCTTGTCTATACTTCAACTCCACAATCTTTTTCTTTGCTCCCTAAGTGATTACAAAATGGAAAGTTTCACTCAATAAACACATATAATGATCATCTTCTTATACTTCCAGAGAGCTTACAAAATCTTGCCAAAATGAGAAGCATCCTTTTACTAGTAGTAATAAACGTGGTCATTGGAAGATAATCTAGTAAGATAATTAGCCTGTCTGCAGAGAAACACTTCCCTATGGTGCTTGGTGACAATGAGAAATTGAGCATTTTGCAAGCCCTGTCTGCTTACACCCTTTGACCTCTGCAGTGTCAACAGGAAAAATAAAGCAAAGCAAAATTGCTGACTTCAGCACTTTATATGCTGTTGTGGGTTTGCCTCAAAGTTAGTTCCCTTTTTTGCCTAGATTATTAATGCTTTTAAAGAGTATATCAATGGTAAAATGTCTTCTACACTTTGTAGTAATCACTTCTATAGCATTAAAAACTAGTGCATTTATAGTCTTATTTTAAGAAATTTAAAGTACCTAATAGGGAAATTATTTCCATTTTAATAGGCACAGTGAATGTAATTTTTTTAAATTTTATTATTTTTGTGTAAGTGTACCGTCAAATCAGATCTGACTGGTACAGGAGGAGATTGTCCCTCCTTCCCCGGCAGAGCATCTGGTGAATTCGAACCGTGCGCCTCTGGGATTGTAGTTGCAGCTCCTTATCACTAGGCCACTAGAGCTCCCCTGAATGTAATTTTTTAACATTTTAAAATTCTAGATGAAATTAAATTTAATACTTTAAATCCTGAGTAACCAGAAGCTGCTTCTCATTCACTCCAGAAAAACTGGCAAATTACATCTGCCTAAATATCATCAAATTTCCTACAGAAATTTCCCTACTTCAGTCTAGAATGCTGACTTCAATATGTCTTTTGAGGTTTCACTTCCATTATTCTTCCTGCATTTGTCATATTAGATGACCAAAACTTAGAAATGGGTAAAGAACTTGTTCACTTTTAAGATGCTGAATACGTGTTTGTGTACTGGTTTCTCACTAGATTTGAACAAAAGGTCATCTTTTCCCAAAACCTTTAAAAAACACTGCTTCCCCCAATTGTTGAGGTCCACTTAATGCCTCATTTATGTACTCATTTCCCCTCCCCCGTCTGAACTCCTAAGCACATTGACCTATTTCTTTGCTCACTTATGGGCAATCTCCTCCCATGCAATTTACTACCCCTGAAGACTCATTGGAGGGTTAGCTATGGGTTGGTTTCAACTCAGTGGCACACAACACTGCCAACCTCTTAATACTTTTCACACAGGCAGCACCCAAAAACGCTTCTTATTTCTCAAATGAAGAATATCACTATTTCAATTCACAAGTGGAACAAATAACTATATATTGAACTCGATACCACCAAGTATCTTCCTTCTTTTCTTTCCTTCCTTCCTCCCTCCCCCTCTCTCCTTTTATGATTCCTCCAAGAACATTTCTTTATACTTAAAAATTCACTACTATTGCTTTATACAATGATAAAATCAGGAAAGATGACCTAAGAAAGATTATCAAAACATAAAATTTGTTGTTGTTGTTACACGCAGTTGAGTATGACTCAGTGACCCTATAAACAATATTTCTGAACCTGGCTCTATCCTGAGCTGTCTCTAACACACCTGCCCTCATTGCCACAGTCACTGTGTCAATCCATCTTATTAATAGTCTTCGTCTCCTGTGCTGTCCTTTTCACACTTCCAAGCATGATGCTCTTCTCTAAGCAACATACCCAAAGAATGTGAGGTAGAGGTTAACAATCCTTGCCTCCAAGGAATAACCAGGATTCACTCTCTCTAGTACAGACATATGAGTTCTCTAATTTGGGCATAAACATTTTATACCTTGAGTGTGAGAAATAGCCAAATTTGATCCAACCAATTATGTTAAATCATAGAAGCACACACTTCTGTTTTTACTAGGATTCAAATAATGTCTAAAAAGGATTTAGTTTGGCCACACCCATGTTTATCGCACCTTTGTTTACAATAGCAAAGAGTTGGAAGCCACCTAAGGGCCCATCAACAAACGAATGGATAGAGAAGCTGTGGTATATACACACAGTGGAATACTATGCTGCATTGAAAAACAAGGAACTCATGCAATATTATTCAAAGTGGGTCACCCTGGAGGACATTATGCTGAGTGAAATATC
>NW_006399847.1:2714268-2744670 GCF_000299155.1 Elephantulus edwardii
GTGAACTTACTGGGGAGGATTTTTATAAACAGAGTCTTTAGGGAGGGACATTCCATTCTGATTTACGAGCCACCTGCTAGCTTAGCCAGACAGGTAAGGCCGTTTTCTCTTCTTATCAGCAACAGTCAAGGCCATCAGCATTTGAGTTCTGAATTCTTCATTCTTCTCTTTGGCCCTCTTTGCCCAGACTAAAAATTAATAAGATATAAATACTGGTAATGTTATTGTTGTTGTGTGCTCTGGAGTCAGCCCAAACATATAGATGACCCTCACGTAGCATTTAGAGACTTTAAAGCGCATAGAAGGAATCCCACTTTTCTTACCATGAGGTCGCAAGCATTCCCCTTCTGGCGATGTTGTTAAGTGTCATCAAGTCGAGTACGACTCATAGCAACCCTATGAACAGTCAACCTGAATCTTGCCCCATCCTGTCCCATCAGCATCGTCTCTGACACATAGAACCTATTGCTGAAGTAGCAGGTCTGTAGTATAGAGGATCTTCAAAGAGATGAATTGACACCATGACTGCAGCAATACACTTAGTACAGCAAAGATTGTGAAAATGACACAGTGTGTCTTCTAGTACACAGGGTAGCCCGAAGTAGGAACTGATTCCACAGTATCTAACAACAATGAAAAACATTTCTAACCACTATAGCACATTGTTAGTATAAAAGAAATAAAGGTTATTTTGTGAGTCGAATTTCCAAGCTACAGAAATACATGGAAGAGCTCTATTTCAAAGTAGAGATCTCAGAAATGCTTCCTGGAGTAACAACGAAGTGATGACAGAAGACATTGCATTGTTACAAGGCAATGAATCAATTTGGAAATTGCATTAGTTAATCAGGCAAGTGATACTTGTGTTGATTTTTGCTCTACCATTTACAATACCAAAAACTCCTATGAAAAAATTGAATTCAATTAAAAAAATATATAACCAAGCAAAATTCATGGTCAGAATTCTGTGTTTAAGACACAAAATAAAGCTTTGAGCATTACCATCTGGGTGTTGCTGAAAACAGCTGCACACTCAATATATCAAATTCTGTTTGATTAATGCCCTCCATCTCTCAAGTCTTACCCCATCCTGTTCATACATCCACAAGAAGGAAATAAATTAGCCTTGAGACCATGCAAGTGTTTAAGTCATTTTTTCTAAATAAACAACAGTAATATATGTATATATTTTAACCTCAAAATGAGACATTGGTTTGGTGAGCATGTTTCCTGAATGACAGCAACAAAAAGTCAAGTCATACAATTTGATAAGCGTGGTTTTTGGTTGTTTTATTACCAGAACCATCTGACAAGTTTAAATGTCATTGTTGTTGTTGATTGCCTTTGAGTTGAGCACAACTCACAGCAACCTATGAACAAAGGGCTTTGATGCTCCTCTGCAACTATCAACATTTATCAAAGTTCACAGAGTTTCTGGAGGCATGTTATTTAGGAAGAGGGTGCCACTCCTGCCTCCAAACTTGTTATAGTATGTTATTGTTGTTATATGCCATTGAGTTACTTGCAACGTATAGCGACCCTATGTACAGCAGCTCTGAAACCTTCCCTGTCCTGGACCAGTCACTAACTCCGACACACCAACTCCCATTGCCCCAGTTACTGTATCAATTAATCTCATTCTGGGTCTCCCTTTCCTGTGCTGTCCGTCCACACTTTTGAGCATGATGTCCTTCTCCAAGTACTGATCTCTCCTGGCCACGTGTCCAAAGTAAATGAGGCAGAGCTTCAAACTCCTGGCCTCCAAGGAAACACTTGGCTTCACCTTCTCCAAGACAGACCTATTTGTTTTCTTCGCAGATCATGGTATGTTCAAGACTCTTCTCCAACACTACAACTAGAAAGCATCTATTCTTCTCTGTCACCCTTAGTCATTGTCCAATGCTCTGAAGCATAACAAGTAATTGAGAAGACCATGGCCTGGATTAGGAGCACCTTTGTATCTGGACTGACATCATTGCTCTTCACCACTCTGGAGAGGTCCATGACAGCAGATTTTCCCAATGCAATTAGTCTTTTGATTTCCTGACTGCTGGTGTTAAGCGTGTTGATTGTGGATCCGAGGAAGCTGTAATTGTTAACAACCTCAATCTCGTCTCCATCTAATATGGGGCTGTCAATTGGCCCAGTGTTGAGAATCTTTGTCTTCTTGATGTTGAGCTTCAATTAATATTGAAGACTAAAATTCTTGACCTTTTGCAACAAGTGCTTCAGGTCCTCCTCAGTTTCAGCAAGTAAGGTTGTGTCATCTGCATATCATAGACTGTTAATGAGTCTTCCTCCAATTCTGATGCCACACTCCTTCTCATAAAGCCCTGCTTCCTGAATGATCTGTTCTGCATACAGATTGAAAAGGTACAAGGGACACATTCCTTTCCTGATTTTGAAGCATGCAGTGTTTCCTTGCTCTATTCTGAGGACTGCTTCTTGGTCCAAATATAGGTTTCATATAAGCATGATCAAGTGTTCTGAGATTCCTGTTTTCCTCAAAGTTAGCCACAATTTATTGGGATCCATACAGTCAAATGCCTTTGCATAGTCAATGAAACACAGATAAACATTCTTCTGGTACTCTCTTTCTGCCAAGATCCATCTGACATTGGCAATAATGTCCCTAGTGCCACGTCCTCTTCTAAACCCAGCCTGTATTTCTGGTAATTCTCTGTCAATGTTCTGTTCAAGCCTTTTCTGGATAATGTGCAGCAGGATTTTGCTGGCAAGTGATAGTAGTGATATTGTTCGATAATTTCCACACTCTGTTGGGTCATGTTTTTTTGTAATGAGAATAAATATGAATCTCTTCCAGTCAGTTGGCCAACTAGTTGTCCTCCAGATTTCTCAGAACAACTTAGCGAGCACATGCAGGGCATCTGTTTGCTGGAATATGTCAATTGGTATTCCATCAATATCTGGGCTTTATTTTTTGCTAAGTCCTTCAGAGCAGCATGCCTTTCCTCCTTCATCACCATTGCCTCATGCTCATATGTTGTTTCTTGAAATTCTTCTGTGTCAGACAATTCTTTCTGGTACAATGACTCTGTATATTCCTTCCATCATCTGCTTTTAATGCTTCTGGAATCATTCGATATCCTGCCCATAGCATCCTTAAACATTGCAACTCGTGGCTTAAATTTATTCTTTATTTCTTTCAGTTTAAGAAATGCTAAGCGAGTTCTACCCTTTCAATTTTCTGACTCCAGCTCCTTGTACATTTCATTATAATATTTCACCTTGCCTTCCCGAGCAGCCCTTTTGAAATCTTCTATTCAGCTCCTTAACCTCTTGATTTCTTCCCTTTGCTTTGGCTTCTTGGCACTCTAGTGCAATATTCAGAGTGTCTTCTGACACCCATTTTGGTCTTTTCTTCTTCTTCTTCCTTCTTAGTAATGACTTTTTGCATTCATCATGAATGATATGCTTGATATCTTCCCACAGCTTATCTGGTCTTCTTCACTAGTGTTCAAGGCCTCACACCTATTCCTGAGTTGGTTTTTAAATTCATGGGAGATAGACTCAAGTTCAAATTTTTATTCCTGTGGATATGATTTAACCTTCTTTAGTTTTAATTTGAACTTGCATATGAGCAGTTGATGATCTGTTCCACAATCAGCACTTGGCCTAGTTTTCACTGCTGATATTGAACTTCTCCAGTGGTTCCTTCCACAGATATAATTAATCTAATTTCTGTGCATCCCACCAGGTAAAATCCATTTGTATAGCCTGTGTTTATGTTTCTTACAAAAGGTATTTACCATGCATAAATCATTGATTGTACAGACTAGGCAAGCCAAAATATGAAATTATAGATAATAGAACTTATCCAGAAATAATAACAAGGATATGCTTAACAAACAAGATGGAATAATGTGTGTGAGGGCATGAAGTAGTGACCATCAGTTGAAAATGGTTCAAGCTAGGTGACAGGTTGGTGAGGATTCTTCACACAAAGATCAACTAGCAGATATTTTTAAATCTTTAATAATAAGTAAGTAGATCTTGTGGCATAATAAATTATGTGTTGGGCTGGCAACAAAAGGTGAAAGGTTTAAATCCATTGATACATCAATGGTTGATGAGGAAAAGATGAGGGATCTGCCCCATTTGTATTTTTTTGTTAACGTTATGTGTCCTCGAGTAGGAACCAACTGATAGCTGACTTTCTGGCAGGTTTTGAGAGGCAGCTAACCCAATGGACAGTTGCCAGGAATCAGAACTGACTCCATGATAGTGGGAAAAACAAACCAAATAAAGACATTCTATCTATGACAAAGCTCTTACTTCTGAGGTCATCCAGAAAATATTTTTTCTCTTTTCAAACAAAATTTTGAATTATATTTTGTGGGGAGAAAAAAAGACACTCCAGATTCAAATGTATTCTTCAGAGACTCTTTTATATTAAAATATTAATGTATTTATAACTTGTTCTGCTAAGAGTAGTAGCAGATCAGTTATAAAATGTGTGGAGTCATCAGTGTCCCAAATATTTGATTTGCTGTATAAGTCCATGATTTCTGACATCAGATCACTCCTTCAATCAGTTCCCTCACTTTTCTAAGTCCTTTGGGTTCACCTGAAGGTCTCCCTGAGACTCAGACCCATCTGAGGAATGACTCACATGACTGTAGGTTTGCAAGCTGGTTCTGCAGAGATTGCTGTAGACTGTTGCAGTGTAACTGGAAAGTAGGTGTCCAAAAAAGAGAGAGCTAGCGCTGAGGTCCCATGAGTTTATATGAACCTCTTGGACGGTGGGACTTGTAGACCATCCTAATTCCCTCTCCTTAAATCAAGAAATAATTCAGCACAAAATAAAAAGTTAATTTATTTTGGCTAGGAAAGACATTTGGAATGATGAACCTTTGACACCACAATTAACAAAGACAAAGCCACATTTTCTGGGATAAAGGAAACTGTCAATGTGGTTTCAGAGGTGTCAGAGATTCCCCTGAATCACTGCCACAGCTTTCGTAAGAATCATTTGGATGTTGTAAAACAGTACTGATATTGGGGTTGGGGGGAGACTGAGAAAGATAGGATAAATGATGTATAGTGCATTGAAACAGATGAAGGAGAAAACTGTTTAAAAGATGTGATTAGATATTATTGTCATGACAGGAGTCCAGAATGAAGGCTGCATAGTGGAGTGGACCTAGGGGGAGAGATTGTAAATCAGTGGGGGAACTTTTCTTTTACTTTTCAAAGAGAAGAGTGTACTGGGGGGAGGGGCAGGGAGAAAAGTGCAACAATGAATGAATGGAAATCCAAAGTCTCTGTAAATTTTCATTAAAATAAAAGAAAAAAGAATACACACTCCATAAAAGGAGTGGTTTAAAAACAACAACAAAAGAATCATTTGGAGGCAAATCAAATCACTAGATCATAATTGGTAATAGTTATAAATTGCTAATCCAAGGTGTACATTGGCTCTTTAAAAAATTTTTATTTTACGTTGATTTGCATACAAAATTCATATACGTTGTGTTTCACACTTTCCCACATTCACATTGTGTTTCATACAATCATTCGCATACATTGTGTTTTATAAACTTAATTTCCATTGAATTATGTCCGCCATTACCTTGTTTTTTCAGGTTCCCACCGGATCTTTCCCATTTCCTTTACCACTCCACTCCCTCCATTCAGCAGATTGTGTGACTCTAACATGTTTTGGAGGGGGTGCAGCCAGTGTGCTCTTTGGAGGCAAAGATAATGAGGCTTTGCCTCACATACTTTGGGCATGCTGCTAAGAGAGGATAATCCTTGGAGAGGGACATGATGTTTGGAATGGTGGTGGGCCAGTGAAGGAGAGGAAGATTCTCAACCAGGTAGATTGACATGGTGACTTAATTCACTTAGCATAATACTCTTCAGTTTCTCTCAAATTACCTAGTATTTTTCACCAGCTATATACCCCGAGGAAATTAGAACTGAGATACAAATGGAAATTTGTATACTAATATTCATAGTATTCACAATTTCAAGAATGTGGAAACAGACCAAACGTCCAGCCACAATTTAATGGATTGAGAAATTGTCATACATGCACACAATCAAATACTATGCAGCACTCAGGAGCAAAGATTTCTAAAATGATTACATAACTTGGGAGAAGCTGGAGTGTGTGACTCTTACAAGCCACTTTCAACCGAACTTTTCCTGAGGGCAAAGCCATAGGGCCGGTTTACTGCTCAGAAAGAACTCAAAGTGCCTCTGAACTCTAACGCTTGAAATGAAGCTAGAGATTCACTATAGAAATCAGCCTTCTTACACCAGGTTCTTCAAGTTTACAACTCTAATACTTGTGATCATGAATTTTGTTAAGATTTTTTTGATAAACTGTGTTTCTTTCTACACAAGTTGGTGGATCAGTCCTTTAGAGGGTTATTTGCTTAGGACAGGCTTTTAAGACATTTTCATTTAGTGAACAAACATTATATAAGTTCTTCACCTCACTATAGTACCCAGTGATGTCGTATGAGAGTAAACAGAGCAAGGCCACACTGGAGAATGATTGGGAGAAGGTTTGACTGTAAATCTCAAAGCTGAAGCTCAAGCCTACATACAGAATATAACTTGTCATTATATATTCACTCCATGAGCAATATGTTAGCTTTTAAAGAAATCATATAGAAATAACCTTTACAAAACATTTGATAATTCTATAATTCTAGTTACAAATAATGTCACTGACCCAGTCAATTGTTGAGTTTAAATGCTTACAAGAAAATGATAACAGATGTTTCCCAATTAAATACTTACCTACGTTGTTGTTGTTGTTAAGTGCTGTCGAGTCACAGGCGACTCATAGCGACCCTATGAACGAAAGTCCTCGACACTTGCATGCATGACTTTTCATCCTTTCTCCAGGTTCATAGGGTTTCCGGAGGCAAGCTATTTAAGGAAGTGGATGCCACTCCTGCTTCCAAGCTTGTTTCAACTGGGGAGCACCACCAAACACTGTCCACCATAGGTAACCGTTATCACATTTGACACATTAGCATCGCAGTGTCATAGTTTATCTTATATAAAAGTATACTTTTATAGGTAAGCTGTGACACTGACATCAGGGTTGGGGTGAGACTGAGAAAAAAATTGGATAAATTATGTATACTGCATTGAAACAGATGAGGGAGAGAACAGCTTAAAACCATGATTGGGTATTATGGTCATGACAAGAGTCCAGAATGAAGGCTGCATAGTGGAGTGTACTGGGGGTGGGGGGATTGTATACCAATGAAAGAATTTTTCTTTTACTTTTCAAATAGAAGAGCAAACTGGGAAGAAGGGGTGGAAAGGGAGAAAAATGCAACAATGAATGAACGGAAATCCAGAATCTCTGTAAACGTTCATTAAAATTAATAAAATTTAAAAAAAAAATGATTCTTAGAAGGTCTCATTCATCTATTTGATCCTCTCCTGGTTGTAGATTTTTCCAGGATGCTTGGAAGACTGTTTATGTTGTGAATTAGGACTTCTAGGTTCTAGGGTTCTTCCAAGCTTTTCTTTAATGAAGTTTATAGTCCTTGGTTTTAGTACTAGGTCCATGATCCACTTTGAGTTGGTTTTGTATATGGAGTGAGGTGTGGATCTTGAGTTTTCTGCAGATAGTTTTCCAATTTTGCCAGCAAAATTTGTTTAAAAGGCTGTCCTCCACTTAACTGGTTTCATTTCCTTGTGAAAAATTAATTGCAAGTAGGTAGATGGGCTGATTTCCGGGTTCTTAATTCTATTCCATTGATCTATGTGTCTGTCATTGTACCAGTACCACGCTGTCTTGACCACCACGGCAGTGCAGTAGGATTTGAAGTCAGGGAGTGAGATGCCTCCTAGCTTGTTTCTCTTTTTAAGGAGTACTTTGATTATTAGGCGCCTCTTTCTATTCCAAATGAAATTGGAGAATGCCTTTTCCATCTCATTGAAGAATGGAATTGGTATTTGTATTGGGATTGCTTTGAACATGTAGATTGCCTTTGGTAGTATTGTCATTTTCACAGTATTGAGTTTTCCTATCCTGTAATGATCATTTGCATTCTTCCTGGATGATACTCTTGATAACCTCCCACAAGTCATCTGGTCTTTGCTCACTGGTGTTCAAGTCTTCAAACCTGTTTCTGAGATGGTTCTAAAATTCGGGTGGGATAGACTCAAGGTCATATTTTGGTTCCCGTGGATGTAATTTTCCTTAGCTTCAACTTGAACTTGGATATGAATAGTTGGTGGTCTGTTCCACAATCAGTACCTGGCCTGGTTTTCAGCTGATACTGAGCTTCTCCAGTGGTTTTTCCACAGATATAATCAATCTGATTCCTACACATACCATCAGGTGTAATCCATGTGTATAAAATAAGGCCCCAGGAATTGATAGCATACCAATTGTTGTATTTCAACTAACAGATGTTGCCCTAGATGTGCTCACCAAGTTGTGTCAAAAAATCTGGAGGACAACCACTTGGCCAACTGACTGGAAGAGATCTATATCTGTTCCCATTCCAAAGAAAGGTGACCAAACAGAGTGTGGAAATTATCAAACAATATCATTGATATCACATGCAAGCAAGATTCTGCTGAAGATTATCCAAAAACGACTGGAACAGCACATCAACAGAGAACTGCCAGAAGTCCAAGCTGGGATTAGAAGGGGTCATGGTACTAGGGATATTATAGCTAATGTTAGATGGATCTTAGCTGAAAGCAGGGAGTACCAGAGGAATGTCTGTGTTTCGTTGATTATGTAAAGGCATTTGACTGTGTGGATCATAAGAAAACTGTGACTGACTCTGAGAAGAATGGAAATCCCAGAACACTTGATCATGCTAATACGAAACCTTGGACCAGAATGTAGTTATCAGAACAGAGCAAGGAAACACTGCATGATTCAAAATTGGGAAGGTTGTATGCCAGGGATGTGGTCTATCTCCACACCTTTTCAACCTATATGCAGAACAGATTATCCAGGAGGCTGGGCTCTCTGAGGAGAAGTGTGGCATCAGTATTGGAGGAAGAGTCATCAACAATCTGCGTTATGCAGATGACACAACCCTGCTTGCTGAAACTGAAGAGGACCTCATGCACTTGCTGCAGAAGGTGAAGGACTGCAGCCTTCGGTATGGATTGAGACTCAAAGAAGACAAAGATTCTCACCACAGGGCCAATTGGCAGCATTAGGATGGATGGTGAAGAGATTGAGATTGTTCACAGCTTTAGTTTTCTTGGCTCAACAGTCAATACTGTTGGCACCAGCAGCCAGGAAATCAAAAGATGTATTACAATGGGAAAATCTGCTGTTACGGACCTCTCCAAAGTACTGAAGAGCACAGGCCATGGTCTTTGCAATCACTTGCTATGTGTCAGAGAGCTGGACAATGACTAGGGAGGATACAAGGAGAATTCAGGCCTTTGAACTGTGATGTTGGAGAAGAGTATTGAATATACCATGGATTGTTTAGAAAACAAACCCTGGAGAGGGTGAACTGTTTGGAGGTCTGCTCCTTGGAAGCAAGGATTCTGAAGCTTTGTCTAACGTACTGTGGACATGTTGCAAGGAGGGACTAGTCCTTGGAGAGGGACGTCATGCTTGGGAGGGTGGAGGGACAGCACAGGAGAGGAAGACCTTCTATGAGGTGGATTGGTTTAGTGACTGGGGAAATGGGGGTAGGTGTGTCGAAGATGGTGAGATTGGCACAAGATAGAGCAAGGTTTAGTGCTGTTGTACATAGAGGCGGTATGAGTTGCAGGCGACTCGAAGGTACATAACATCAACAACAAATCATAAAGTGTTCAGGAGGCCCTGATATTCTAATTGGAGGTTTTTGCCCTTATACTACTATCCACATCCTTCTGACCTTCCAAAAAGTATGACAGCATGTCCATAAAAAAACAAAAAAGAAACAAAACCCCACTTGATTTAGTTATGTGCCGTCAAGTCACTTGTGACTCATAACGACCCTATGTACAACAGCCCTAAACCCTGCTCTATCCTGTGCCAATCGCATTGCCTCTGACACACCCATCCTGACTACCCCAGTCACCGAATCAATCCACCTCATAGAGGGTCTTCCCCTCCTGCGCTGTTCCTCCACCCTTGCAAGCATGATGTCCCTCTCCAAAGACCTGTCCCTCCTTACATGTCCAAAGTATGTCAGACGAAGCCCCAGAATTCTTGCCTCCAAGGAGCAGCCTGGTTTAACCCTCTCCAGGATGAATCTGCTTATTTTTTAAAAATAATATTAAGCATCACTTTTCTGGGCTTTGTTATGTTCTGTATAGTCAGAACCCTGACCTTCCAAGAGTCTTCAGAGACAGGCAGTAAATCTCTCTTGAGGAAATTGCCTATCTTTCTCTTATGGGGCAGCTAGTGGATTTGAACCACAGTCTTTGAGTTGGCTGGCAACTCCTTCCTACTAACAGAGCTCCCCTTTCTTGGCTTTAGGGGTTAAAATAATAATAATAGTTTATTACAACAACCAAATGTTTCATAAGCTGTAAAGCATAATGCAAACATAGGACGTTGGGAATAAAGTGGGTAAAGGCAGTATTCAATAAGGTATTTTTTAATACTAGTTTATTTTAAAAATTCTAAAACAATGATTTTGAGAAGAGGTATTTTTGTTCAGTCCAAATTCTAAGGAAAGTGGTATGTGACAAGTGGGCTACGGAGAAGTCACTGAGAGGGAATGCAGAGTAGGGAAATAATGCTGATGGACTTGATGAAATCCTCAGAAGGCTGTAGTCCAGCCCCAGGCCTCTGACAAGTCAAAGGTCAACTATGTGATTGTGACAGAATCATTGTCTAGGGTTTGGAGCCTAGCAGTCTATTTTCACAAAAATATCTGCTCCTCCCCCACCCCAGACCAGAAGCAGAGATCCCAGAATCTCACCAATCATCAGAAATGCATCCCCCTACCTCCTGTCTCAGGAACCACATTCATACAGGTGGATTTTTAATAGATAAATGAAATGAGTACATTCTCCAATTGCTTGATGGGACTAATAAGTAATTGCTTGGCACTGATAATTTAAAAATTTCCTTTTTCCACATCAGAAATTTTGTGATAGTGTTTTCTGGCTTAGTTCCCTTTCTAGGTTTCTACTGGAGTCTGCAGGCTGTGAAGAGAACTAAACTTACACAACTGCTCCTTTTTCTTGGCCTTGGGGCAACCTCAGAAGACACCAAATAGAACTCTGTGCCAGGACTGGGAGGGAGCAGTGGGGGGAATAATGGTAAAAACCATTTTCAAGTAACCTCCTCTAGCTGCTTCATGAAGCTTGCCTTCTGCCTTCTTGATTCCTCTTATGTGATCTCCCAATTTAACAATAAATACTATGACTTCTCCTAATAATATGCAGCCAATGTGAACTCACATCAGTTTAGCATTGGAAGACAAAAGTCCTAATCGAAGTTATTTACTGACAGCCTCTGGGATTTAAGAGGCCCAGGGCCCTGAGAGTTGTCTCCACACTGCGAGAAGAAAATAAATAGGTGAAAAGCGTATCCTTAGCAATTACTAGAACATGTGGCCCAGTTCTTCCAGTACTGGCCCATCCCAGCCATTTGGGTCTCATAATACGCCCAGAAGGGAGACGTTTGGGCAAGTTTGGGACCCGCCTCAAGATGGGGGCGGGCATCAGAAAAGGGGGTGAAGGTGGTTCCCGGACTCCCTGAATCATGCCGGCTTTCCCCTCTGGAAGGTATCGCCATGTCTTCAAAATTGGCTTCAACCTCATTCTCTCCAACAGAGGTGTGTTTCTGCCAAATGCTGCCGGACTGACGGCTGTAGCAAGTTGAAAGTCTGACTTTTTCGCCCCGCAGACTGAAAGCGCCTTTTCATGCTCCCTTTCCCTCTCCCCCTTCTCCGTAAAGTTTGTTTCCAGGCTGTAAACTCGCGGCCACTCTCGATTTTCATCTCACTTGTCTGAGAATCGCAGTAATTAGTCGAGGAAAAAGCTATCTTTGTACGGGTCATGAAAGGCCCGCGTGGCCGGTGACGACGGGAAGGAGGAAGCATTGGGTCCGCGCGGGCGGGCCGCTCTGTGGAGTCGCGTCCAGACCCGCCGGGGCCACCGCAGTTGGCAAACAAAGCTTCTCCCAAGTAACCTCCGGGTGCCCGGCGCTCCGGCCACTCATGCCGCCGAGTAGCCGTGACGGCCCCCAGCTCCTCCCCGAGGCCCCAGCCCGCCCTCCTCTCAGCGCTCCCGGCGGAAATGAGCCACCAATCCCGGCACAAACAACCCTTCAAACCCGCCAGGAGCCGCCCGCTAACGGACCCGAGGCGCCCTCCCTCCGCCCCGCATCTGCCGCCGCAGCCGCGTGCCCGCCGCTTCCTGTCCGGCGGGGCAGGGAGGGCGCCGGGTCCAGCCGGCGGAGGCCATGCGCTCGCCTGCGTCGGGTATTCGTTCTCGGGGTGCCGCCGAGGCAAAACAAGGCAGAAAAGCTGCTTGGAGAGACATTGCCCCCTGGTTATTCATTTTAAGTCCTTAGATGGGGATAAAAACCACCGAGCTTTTAAACTCTGGCCCTAAAGCACCTCGTGGGCACGTGTGTGTGCGTGTGTGTAAAAGCGGGGTCTGGACTGGCTTGAATTTTCAGAGTCATCCAGAAACAGAGGCCCCAAAGTCTACAGTTAGTGACTTCTTGGCTCGCTTTAGTCCTCGTTGGGTTTACCTTTTTTTTTTTTTTTTCCAAGGAGCCCCTGGCAGGAACTTCATAGAGATTACAAAACAAAACAGCACACAGTCGAAACTGGAGGCAGACCCTAGCGCTGACGTCTGCAGGGCTTATTTACGTTTTGGGTTTTTTTGGTGTGTGTGTGTGTGTTTTTTTTTTAAGAGGGGAAAGTCTTACTGTAGCGTGAGTTTGTTTGCTTCAAAACAACGGAACACACACGCTCAAACCGGACTCCGAGGAGAGGCGGGGGCGGTTGGCAAAACGGCGTTCAGCATCCAGTCTCCTAAAAGGATCGTTTCATTAAGAACTTCTGTCGAGAGGCCTTACAACTCTTAAGCCTAAATAAACCAACCGGGACATGTGTTTACTTAATGACTAGTTTCTGTTCGAGACCTGGGGGTGGGGGTCCTCTGCCAAAGTTTTAAGTCCTAAGAGCTGTTTACCGAAACTTGAGCAGTCCGGGAGTCGTCACCCCTTTATGGGAACGAAGGGCGGAGCGCCGGGGCCGGGGGTGCGAGGTCTGGCCCGAGGGCAGCGGGCGCGGTCTGTCCGTCCCCCGCGGAGACGAGCATGTGAGCATGACAAGTGTCTATCCGCAACGTGTTCGATTTCGAAACTACTTTGCAATCCCGTCCGGAACTCGCCGCTGTAGCTGGGGGGGTGGGGGGGCAGACTTAGGCCGGTGTGTCATCGTCCTCCCCCCCACCCAGATGCCCCACACTGCAGCCGCGGGAGGGAAGCGGCCCGGGGAGGGTGCGCCGCGCCGCGGACGCGTGTCAATGGCACCGCGTGTCCTGGAAGAAGTTCCTGCTTGTCCTGAATACTTTTCCTCCCAGGATCAGCCTCCGGACTCCGCCGCTACAGTCGCGTCCCGCGGGGCCAGGGACAGCTGTCAACCACGACAGGGCGGCTTGACTTCCGCGGGTGGAGGAGGGGACTCGCACTCTCACTACAGCGCTCACCCTCGTCGTCCCGGGAAGAAAGGCCCGGAGGAGAGAGTGGGGAGCCAAGCAAGGGCTGCGTGCGCGCCGCCCGCAGGAAGGATTGGGTTTCTCTGCCCCCACCCCCGCGCCGCCCCCGCGAGTGACGGGTGACAGCGGCCGGCGCCCGCGGCTCTCAACTCGGTCCCCGATCCCGGCCGGCGGGGGGAGGGGCGAGCGGCGGCGGCGGGAGGGGGCCGGGCGGGTGGCGGGGGGCGGAGGCAGGACCGCCTGCACCTTCCCTGTGCGCCTTGCTCACTCTGACAGCGCCGAGGTGCACCGATCGCCATCAGGGAACAAAGGAGCAGGGTGGGGAGGGAGAGCCCCGGCCGGCAGCCAGGAGATCCCGGCGGGAGGAAGCCCGAGTGGCAGTTGAATTCCATCCAAGCACCGGACGCCTGGGACCCGTGCGCCTGGTTTGGCAATAACGGCTGGAGTAGCACCTCCAAGTTA
This sequence comes from Elephantulus edwardii, assembly GCF_000299155.1. Taxonomy (NCBI): domain Eukaryota; kingdom Metazoa; phylum Chordata; class Mammalia; order Macroscelidea; family Macroscelididae; genus Elephantulus; species Elephantulus edwardii. The sequence goes on from NW_006399847.1 coordinate 2,728,381, forward strand.
CGGGAAAGTCGGCCAAGCCGGAGGGCCCACGCCCGCCACCTCGCCCACCTCTCCCGTCGCCGTTGGCGGGTCTCCCTCCCACGGGAAGTGGGGATTCAGGATGAAAAGCAAGAAAGGTAAGCCCGCTGCGCGGCTCGTGCGCCTGGGGGGACGCGCGGAAGCCGCCGGGTGGAGGACTCTGGTGACTTTGTGGACTTTCCTGCCGGGGACCCTCGGGCAGCCGTTTCTTTGTTGGGGCTCAGTCTGAAAACGCAGTTGATCCTTTTCTCCAGACACAACACGAGGAGCTGTTGTGGGGAGACCGGCCGCTCCATGCTGCTGGCACGTTGTCAGGGAACATGCTCCTCCGTCTTGTTTGTGCCGCTTTAACTTTCATTGTCTGAGCCGACACCCTACGTCTCGCCGGCAGCGCCGGACTTCTCGGCCATCCTCAAGGGCCTGGGATGTGGAGGGTCCCCTCCAGGCTCAGGACAGGAGAATCCCGCGTGGTCGTCGGCGCAGCGCACAGGAGCCCCCAACACCCGGGACTGCGGAGCCGCCGCGCCTTTGTCTCAAGTTGGGCTTAGGGCTCCCACGCCCAGCTGGGCACGACGCCCTTTTCTTTAGGAATGTGGAGTTTTCATAATTGAGGGGACATAATTCTGGACCCCGAACTGCCCTTGTGTATGAGCAGTTTTAGAAAGATGAACTTTTTTTGGTTTGGTTTTAATGCCCAGTCTTTAAAAGTTTTCCCACGATGAATCGGGGCGAGACGCCGAGTTGGAACTTGGGGCTGGCTGCTTCGTGCGGCGTGCAGTCAGAATGTGTCCAAGTGTGACAATCAGGCTTGGTTGTAAGTGCAGAAAGTGACCCTGTCATTGTTTCCACGAAGCGTTCTGGAAGGCTTACAACCAAAACTTACCGTCAGGCTTTTTTGAACAACTAAAATACGGGGAGGGGGAACCCCCAACCAACCCACAAAAGGTCAGAGAACGTGAACTCCCTTTTGAAGTGAACTTTTGAGTCCCTGCTTGGGAGGTGCCCTCAGATACCCTGTCGCCGAGCTGGAGCTGTGTTTTCTGTTGTGATTTATGTCGAGTGTTGAAAACAGAAGTTGCTCACTTGTAGGGGCGGGGGCGGGGGGGGTGGCCCTGCGCATGCCCAGTAGTGGGCTGGCCGCTGCATTCTTGCAGACTTGCCTTGCGGTGATGGACAGGACGGCAAGTACAGTTAGAACGGAAAAATCCTAACGTGGAACAGCCTTCTGCCCGGGAGAGTTTCTTCGGTTACATATTTTTCTGTGGTTCTGCCCATTTGAATCTGTGAAAGACAGGTGGAACTTCGGTCTTTGCCAGCCAGGGGAAGGGAAAGTAAACGTTAGAACTACGCTGATTCCTCAGCAGTGGGAGAAGAGGGGTGAACTTGGTCTGAGGGGGAGAAAAAAATCTGAGAAACAGCCCGAGGAGGGCCCAGGATCGCCTCTCCGAGGTTGTCTGAACTCTTGGTGAGACTTGACAGGTCTTGAGCTCCCCCAAAGGGCTTTTCTGTGAATGAGGGACGCCAACGCGGTCAGATTGGGGATTCTGTTTTTGAAGGGGTTCCAGTTGGTCAGGCCCAGGCCCCTCCATTGTTGGGGTCCTTCACGCACCCCCACATCCCTGAATTCCGAGCCTGGGAAGCACCGATGAGGTCGAGTCATGGAGATAATGCGGGGTTGACATGTTGAAAAGGAAACTCTCCCGGTACAGGGCTGTTGCAGGGGTAACAAGCAAACCCCCCCCCCCCCGGGCTTCCTTGCCCTTCTAGGGCTTCTCTCTGTCAGGCCGCCCGAGAAGTTAGAGTTCGAGGCCCGGCTTCTGCTTTCTTGCTAACGGTCTCTGAAGCATTTTTGAACTCCTTGTCCGCGGTGCTCAGAACAGATTCAGGCACTGACCTAGGTAGAGGCCGAGGGACTCCAGAACAAAAGCTGCTCTGCGTCCTCGCTTGGCTCCCGGATGGCTCCGGGTCCTCCCCCGGCCTCCTTCCCAACATACCTTTGAGGGGCTGGACAAGCCCCCATTTTAGAAGTCTACACCCCCGGGCCGCGGCCTGCACCATTGTGTGTGTGTCTCAGCAAAGTGGGTGGAAATCTTTTCACGTGGACTTGAAAACAAGGACAAACCCAATTGCAACGTCTGGAATTTACTTAAGACTGGTGTGTGATTATGTATGGGCCCAAGATGCCTACTTCCTAAAATGACCTAGAAACGTGCAGAAAGAGGGTGTGATGAGGAAAATCCCTTGGTTCTGTTTGCTCCAAGCTTCTAGCCATGGTGGGTTCTTGCTTTAGAGTTTTCTCCTTGGCTGGCTGTGGCCCCCCGCACACCTAGACCTTAGTGTCTGAGTGTTAAGAGATTCTTGTAATCAGGAGACTTAACAGTTTGCTCTTCTTAATTACATACTGAAACCTTCCCTTAAATGTACTCTTGCTTTCAGATTATTTTCTAGTTTTCTTTTAGGGTTTTCACAACCGTTAACAAAGTGCACAAGATAAGATTGGTTCTTAGACTTGTGAGCTCCCTACGCCATCATGTGACTTTCTGACCGTTTCCCTGTGTGTGGCAGAGTAAAAAAGGCTTGTGATTTCCCTCCCCTCCTGGAAGCACATTTTAAAAAGTGTAAGCAAGGCCCAAGAAGTTTGGAAACAAGTTGTCACTGGGAAACTTTTCAAAAGCACTATTACAATAGGAAATGACTAACGAGGAAAAGTCTTTGTTTTTCAAAGTTGAGCCACCAACTCTGGGAGTTTTCGTGAAAACAGCCCTGACAGAAGCTAACGTGGTTTTTTGCCTGCAATGAGATACCAGCTGGCCTGGCCAAGAAACTCGAGTCTTAACTTCCTGTTTCTTAGCTTTTGTGCACATATTGGAAATATTTGTTAAGAGATTCAGAGTCCTGGCATTCATTTGTGTAAATGAACTGAGAACAGAGGGGAATTGCACTGCAGTTTGGGATTACTTAGCTGAAACTTGCTTTTGTGTCAGTGTCACCAGCCTGTTCTAAGAGTGTCACACTAAAGAAGCAGTTTAAAGGACAGAAGTCTGGTTTGTTTTTTGTTTCAAACTCTTTGTTATTCGTACAGTTGAGAATTCACTGTCTTAATTAGCAAATTTTCACACTTTTTCTGGCTTAAGAAAAGGGAGGAAGATAGAAGCCTGGAAGGAATGCCTGCCTTTTCAGACCTTGGAGAGGGTAAACAAACTACGTTATCCAAATTTTCTTTAGTCATTTGATTAGTTGGCACTTTTTTGTAAAAAAAAAAAGTTATATTTCTTTAATTATTAAAGTTAATGTAAAACAGGAATGCATTTATAATTTGCAAGGCTTTTAATAATAGCTCCCCACCTACGTTTATATAATACGGTGTTTGAAAGAAAGGCTTCCGTTTTCTCAACAATGAAAGCAGTTTCAGTTTAAAACTTTGCTTTAAACTTTTTTTTTTAAATATTACTTTTTTTTTTTTAGCTGTTTAAGTAAATCTTCAGTGAAGGGAAACTTAGAACTACATAATGGTTAATGTAGGATTCCTAATTCCGTTTCTTTATGCATCTTAGTTAAGCCTAGGGCTAAAGTGAATTTGCAAGATCATTCTCTTTTGTTAGAACTTGCTTTACTTTTTTGTCTTTGGAGAGTTCGGCTGCCTTGGGGTGCTCCCTTCAGCAACTTCTGCCCCCTGCAGTCCAAAAAGGAAACTGCATCACCAAGTGAAGCCTGCACTTCAAATTATTTGTATGAGAAGCTTTTTCTGTGTCATTATGTTAAAATGCTGTAAAAGTAAATGAAAAGAATTCATAAAACTACTTTACTAGGCTTTATGAGGAACTTTTGCTTCTACCATGGTAAATGACTCAGTTTTCCCAATATGGAAATACTCAAGTATATCATAGTTTAGATTGTCTAAAAAAAAAGAAAATGTGTATCTCAAGTTCAAAATGATCTTTAACTCTAAGAGTCAGATGTGAAGTTTAGCTGTTATTTAAATATTCTCTATAATAGGATTAAAATACTTAAATATCAGAAGAGAACTTCCTTAGGGGATTCACTGTTCCATTTTCTTTATCCTGTAATAAATTAAGATGCAGCTGTTTATTGGTAGATTAAAAGTCTTGTTTTTACTACATATAGACAGTAACAAACAAGAAACAAGATAAGTATAAAAGTAGTGTAAATTTTTACATATGTACAAGTTAAAGTCTAGAGGCAACCATACTTTGGGCATGTGACAAGGAGAGGAAAAGAATATCATATTTAGTATGGTGGAGGATCAGACAAAGAGAAGAAGACCCTCAGTAAAATCGATTGACACAACAACTGCAGCAATGAGCACAAGTGTGTCAGAGACAAAGAGGGACAGGATAGGACAGGGTTAAGATCTGTTGATAGGGTTGCTATGAGTCTTACTTGACTCAGCACCTACCAACAACGAACTGGGAAAATTGTCCTATTTTCTCTATGTCAGTGAGGGTGGGCGGGTGACTCTTCTTTTTTCTCTAAACTTAATGAAAGCAGCATAGTCTTTAAAATGTACAACAGAGTACTCATTATGTTGTTTTCCCCAGTTAGCAGTGACCTTAAAGAGAAGGCTGTTAGGCACATTCCAGCCCCTCGCAGCACCCTTTCAGTTCCACATGTGGCAAGCTGTTCACATTGAGTACAGTTTGCTCTGTTGAATCAGATGAAAGGATTTGAGGCTCATTCAAAAGGAATGTACGGTTTTGAATACTATAGGAAAGCAAGTAAGAACAGGCTTCTGGCAGTCGGCTGAGAATTACTCTGTTGTAAGTCAAATTGCTCTTAAGTACTTGACTTGTGTTGCAGGACAGAAAACCACCCATTCTTTGCCTGCCTTTCAGTAATTACAAAAACATCATTACACTGAGTAGTCCAGATAAGAGCGCCGCCTTGCTAGGAAAGCCACTGACAGACGGCCTTTGTCCTCCCCAGGTGTTGTTGGAGCATCGGGCAGTGAGACCGAGGATGATGAATGCATGGACATCCCCCTGGACCTGTCCTCCTCAGCTAGCTCGGGCAAGAGACGGAGAAGGGGCAACCTGCCCAAGGAGTCTGTTCAGATTCTCCGGGATTGGCTGTATGAACACCGATACAATGCTTATCCCTCAGAACAAGAAAAAGCATTACTGTCCCAGCAGACGCACCTCTCTACACTACAGGTGAGCAAGAACACACAGCAGAGGCAGACTTAAAATTTATTTTCCAAGTCATTTGATAGGATTCCATTATGTCATGTTAATCTCCATGTACTTTCCTCTTCCTGCCTCAAAAAAAAAAGGGGGGTGTGTGTGTGCATATTTTTACTATAAACTTTGTGGTGCTCAAAGCTAATACCTGGCTATTTAAAGAGACACTTGACAGTCATCTGTCAAACAGCATTTCCTTTAATGCCTTCCTTTATGCATCAAACATAAAAAGATTAAACCTTATTCTATTACCCAGGAAACTGGTTTGATATTTAAACAAGGACGGACTTGAGTGAGGTAATTCATGTTCTGTCTGTTGACAGAGTCATTTGAACTGGGGAAAATCAGTAGCTTAGAGGAGTGGTGCTTTTCACACAGGAAAGGTTTTCCTGTAGTTGATTAACTTAAATGCTGGGCAGAGGATAGTAGGTTAATATGGAAGAAAGTTAACTGGTAAACCTCTCTCCCTAAAATCAGTTTCTATTATTTGAGTATTTATGGCTTCCCCCCCCCCCCCCCATCCCCCCCACCCCCCGCTTGTGTAAAGATCTAAAGAAGATGAGATAGAAAAGGGGAATTTATATTAAAAGAGGAGATAGTTTATGATAGGAAATGGCTCTTTCTTGGCCAGGATCAAATTCCTTAAATAGCTTTGTGAGCTCAGGCCTTCTTTAATACAAAGAGAGAGGTCAAATGGGCACCCCTGGAAGGTTCTCAGAAAGTGTTTGCTGAGTGAATGATAGCATGCTGATATGATTGCAGGTCTGTAACTGGTTCATCAACGCCCGCCGCAGGCTCCTCCCTGACATGCTGAGAAAGGATGGCAAAGATCCAAATCAGTTCACCATTTCCCGCCGTGGGGCCAAGATTTCGGAAGGTAATTCTGTGGAATCAGCAGTGGGCATCAAGAACTTAATGCCAACTCTTGAGGATAGCCCATTTCATTCCTGTACTGGACCAAACCCCACCGTCGGGAGGCCGCTATCTCCCAAGTCCTCGTCCCCTGGATTAGTTTTGGCTCGGCCATCCGTGATCTGTCATACCACAGTGACTGCATCGAAAGATGTGCCTTCATTCCCACTCTGTCATGCACTAGGCATGGGACAAAACTCAGATCTCCAGCAAATCGCAGCCAGCAACTTCACAGACACCTCCTTCCTGTACCCCGAGGACACGTGCAAATCGGGACCAAGTACAAACGCACAGAGTGGCCTTTTCAACACTCCACCTCCCACCCCCCCGGACCTCAACCAGGATTTCAGTGGCTTTCAGCTTTTAGTGGATGTTGCACTCAAAAGGGCTGCGGAGATGGAGCTTCAGGCCAAACTTATGGCTTAACCCCCCCTTTCAAACAAACAGTTCTCAAAAATGGTGTCATGATTGCCAGGGTGATGGCAAAGAGGTGAATTGCATTATTTTCTATATATATATTTTTTGTTTTTGTTTTTGTTTTTTATTAATATTTGCACATGGGATTGCTAAAATGAAGCTTCCTGTTACGGAGTTGCCTTCAGTGGAATATAGTCATTCCAAGAACTATAAACTCAAAACTACTGTAGAAACAAGGGCTTTTCTCTTTTTAAATGTTTCTTGGTAGGTTATTCATAATGTGAGATGGTTCCCAAGATCATGTGATTTCCCACCCCCTCCCCCTTTGCCTTTTTTTTTGTTGGGGTTTTTTTTTTCAGACTGTGCAATACTAAAAGAACTTAAAGCGTCTTCTCATTCCCGTGTGGAAAAGGATGCCCATATACTGTCTAATTAAGAAATTTTCCATTTGTTTTTTGTTCAAGTATGAATCTAGTTGATTGATAATACCTTTTTCATGACATAATAAAGTATTTTCTTTAAAAATCACTGTCATGCAGAATATTTTGTTGAGGGAAGTTCAGCGTAAGTATGGCATATGAATGGGGCGGTATTGTCATCTCTAAAGAACCGTGTATACACATCTCTAAACAAGCCATGTATAAACAGCACGTGGCATGTTTACCCCTACATGAGTCATAACAGGCCCTTAAATCTTCATTTAAATTGTATGATAGGTTGTTGGAATTATTTCATCAGTATTTGTTGTTGTTATGTGTGGTCCAGTTGCCTATGACTCATAAAGACACTCTGTACCACAGCTCTACACCCTGCTCTATCCTGTGCCACTCTTACTGACTCTGACACACCTATCCCCATTACCCCAGTCACTGAATCAATCCGTCTCATTTAGAGTCTTCCTCTTCTGCACTGCCCTTCCACCCTTCCAAGCATGACGATCTTCTCCAAGGACTGATCCCTCCCTGCAAGATGTCCAAAGTATGTCAGATGATGTTTTAGAATCCTTGCCTCCAAGGAGCAGCTCGGTTTAACCCTCTGTAGGATGAACCTGTTTGTTCTCTTAGCAGACCATGGTATATTCAGTACTCTTCTCCAACACCACAGCTCAAAGGCATCAATACTTCTATCATCCCTAGTCATTGTACAGCTTTCTAATGCATAGCAAGTGATTGCAAAGACCATGGCCTGGATCAGGTGCACCTTAGTGTCCAGACTGACATCATTGCTCATCTTGCTCTTCAGTACTTTGGAGAGATCTCTGACAGCAGACTTTCCCAAAAACAATATGTCCTTTAATTTCCCGGCTGCTACTGTTATGCTGATTGTGGAGCCAAGCAAACAAACTGTTTATAACATCTTACCATAAATGATCTGTTCTGCATATTTTCAGTTCTGATCAATGCTGAGAAGATCTTTGAAGTAGCTCGTCATTTGCTTACGTTTTCAGAAGTAAACAATTGTATATCATCTGTAGCTTTACTGCTTTTCTACATTGCCCTATAAAGTAACCTTTGCTGGGCTATGGTGGCCTATTGGTAAGAATCTGCACTGTAATCTGCAGTTCGAATCCACCAGCTGCTCCATGGGAGAAGGATGGGCAGTCTCCTCCCATGCAATTAACTGCCTCTGGAAGCCTGCTGGAGGGTCAGTTCTGACTCAGTGGCACATAACACGTGTGAGTTGCACAGCAAAGGATATAAGGATGGCGCAGGATAAAGCAGGGTTTTCTATTGTCCATGAGGGGGTCATGAGTCAGAGGTGACTTGATGGCTCACAACACCAACACACATAGGCAGTGCCTTTGCATTCAAATGTGGCTTAAATTGTGCATGAATCACTTGCAGAGCATCTTAAAAATTTTTTCCAAAAGTAATGGAATAAACAGGTTCTGTCTCTGGTGGGGCTACTAGTTTACTAATTCAGTGTTTCCCAAGGTCATAGTTTGGAGAACAGAAACAGATGTCATGCACCACTGGGGTGGTTGGAATAGACTGTAAAACAAGGATGGCCAGAAGGGCATTGGAGCTGTTCCTTTCACTTACTTGGTTTAGACGGATGTGTCACATGCCACAAAACCATTCTTCGTAGTCATGCTTGGTATGAAGTTTCTTTGTTGTCATAGTCTCTTTCCAGCCCTGCCCTAGTTCTGAATTGTCTGAGTTTGAGAATGCATCATAGCTTCAGTATTGTGTAAAGAATGCAGGAAAATGATCCCAAAACTAAGTTTAATCCTAGAACCCTGTTTTAGAAAGTTCCTACTATACAAAAAGCAACAGTGACAACCAAGAGATAAAAATAAGTGAGGGGAAAATGTGGAGCCTGGAAGTGGTACAGCTGTGAGAAGCACCTAAGTGCTTTGAGTGTAGTGAGCTCACCTTAAAGAGGCACAGAAATAGATGCAAAATGAACAAAATATTAGTAAAAACAAAATCAGCAAAGGCACAGTATCCTTGCCGCCTCCCAAAATAAATAAAAATTAAACCACCTACATTGTTTGCCTATGTATAATTTGGGGAAAAAATTCCTGGTTGATAATTGCAAATGCAAACTTTTTTTCTAACAATAGGTTACTATGGGAATGTTGTAAAATTTTATCAACTGTTTTGTTTCTTTTTAAATTTTTTTTGAGTTTGTAAAGTTCATGTCTTGGCATATAGGTGAGTCTTGTACTTCTATCTACACTCTTTGACTGACACTTCCAGCATGCTGTCAGGAGGGGTCAGTCCTTGGGGAAAAAACCAGGCTAGGAAAGGTAGAAGGTCCGCAAAAGAGAGACCATTGAGGAAATGGACTGACACAGTGATTACAACAATGAGCTTGAACATGTGTGAGATCCTGAGGATGGCACAGGACGGGGCTGGGTCTCATCTTTCGTTATTTTTAGGGTCACTGTGAGAGCTAGTCATCTTGACAACAACAACAATCCTTGCCTTTTACTTCTGTTAAGTCAGTTTACATTTAATATTACTGATGGTTTACATTTACTCTCCTGCCTCAACCGTCATCCTGTTGCTCCTTTTATTGTCTTTTCATATAATAAAATGTTTTAAATTTTGTTTACTTATGTGAGAATATAATCTGTATTTTTTAAATAGTTGTTCTAGGGGTTACCATATAATTCACAATCTTTGTAGGGTTAATATGATGCAAATGCTTATAAAATGGAAAACCTTGCAAGAGTATAGTTTAATTAATCCTCATCCTGCTTCCTTAAATTTTTCCTGTTTTCATATGAATGTGTGATATAATGATGAACTCCACAGTACATGTTATAATTTGTGCTTTCAAAAAGGATCTTTTGTGAAAAACAATGTTTCAAACTTTGTAAATGTATAAGGGTTTTTTTTTCCAAAAAATATTTACTGGTGTAAAAAAAAAGTACATGCTGTCAAGTCAGAACAGACTCATAGCTAACACGCCAGTGAGTCTTCAGAGGCTGTAAATCACATAAGAGATTGTCTATTGTTCGCCCTCTGAGAAATTGGTGGATTTGAACCACCTGCTCTTGGGTTGACAGTATAACTCCTGACCACTAACTAGCCACCAGAGCTCACTATGGACCTTTTCTAAATCAATAGAACAAAGGATACACAAGCATGATATTTTACATTTGCTAAAACCTTAACATTTCTGGTGTTCTTCCTTTTTGTAGATCTGAGTGTTGTATCATTTCATTTTGAAGAAAATTCTCAAGAGTACCTTGTAATGTAGGGTTGCTGGTGAAACATTCTGTTCATTGAAAAATAGCTGGGTTGGGAGCTGTGGTGGCCTAGTGACAACATGCTGCACTGCAATCAGCAATGCACACGGTTCGAGTCCACCAAATGCTCTGCAGGAGAAGGATGGGCAGTCTCCCCCCCCCTTGTGATTAACTGCCTCTGAAAACCTGCTTGATGGTCAGCGGTGGTTCCGTTTGACTCAATGGTACGTACACAACAACAACAACATAATAAAGATACTTTAAAATGAAATAGCTGTGTTTTTACTTTCATCTTAGGAAGATAGTTCTACCAGATAGAGAAATCTAGTTTGTTTTGTTTTATCCTTTTAGCACTTTATATATTTTTTTAAAAAAATTTTATTTTATACTGATTTACTTACAGTTGTATACAGTGTTTTTCACATAGGTTCTTTCCCATTTCTTTTACCTACCCCTTCCCTCCACCCATCAAAATGTGTGACCCTTTCAGCACTTTGAGTGCATTCATTGTCTCTGCTTGCTATTGTTTGTCATAAGACATCGGCTGTCATGTGTATTGTTGTTTCCTTATGTACTGTCTTTTTTTCTGTAGCTACTTTATCTTTAGATAACATTTCTTGCTTGGGCGTGCCTTGATACGGTTTTCTTTGTGTTCATCTAGCCTGTGAAGTCTCTGGGTGGGGCACATGGTCAATAAGCTCAGGTGCGAACCAGCAGATTGAAATCCACTCAGGAGCCCATCCAAACAAAGATTTGGTCCTCTACGTTTAAACATCAGCCACGAAAAAGCCACCTAGGGGCCCAGTTTTCCTCTCAATCATTACAGGAGTTGACCTCCTTGTTTTTCTTTAAATTGTGTTTTTCAGATTGAACTCTGTATTGCTTATTTTAAAATACACCCACTCTTCTGTTTTTTTGTTCGTGCCTTGAGCTAATCTGGTAAATTGTACATTCCATTTATGTTTCACCTTTAGAATTCTAGTTTGATTCCTTTTTTTATGATACCTGTTTTTTTGCCAAGATGTCTCATCAGTCTTGTTTAAAAGTTTATTTCCTTATAAGCTATTTAGGATCTTCGCCTTTATACTCTTTGTCTGCTAAATCATATCATGATTAGTCAATTTCTGTTCACTGCATTTTTCATTTCTGTATCAGTATGTGTTTTTTACTTTTCTTGCATGCCTGGTAATATTTTTGTTATAAAGACTAGATGCTGCTACATTCCTCTACAGAGAATATTAGTTGTTGTTAGTTCATCTGATCTGCTAAGGCCTAATTCTGTCCCTGACATCTCAAGCCACTAAGGCCACAGCTTCTGTTACCGATAAACTTTGGAGGAATGAGTTATGCCTTTAGGCAAAGAGCCACAGACTAGCACATTGGGAATCTCCCGTGTGTGTGTGTGTGTGTGTGTGTGTGTGTGTGTGTGTGTGTGTGTAACCTTTCAGGCAGGTTTTCTTTGTTTTTGAACTTCAGTTGGTTTCTTTTGTTGTTACTGTTCAGAATATTCTTTAGTTGTCTGGATATGTATGTGGGAAGGTCAACACTCTACAAACTAGGATTTGCTCTAGTTTTAAAATATACATCAGTGGTTCTCAGATTTATCTGTATATGAGGATCACCTAACAGGCAAATTACATACATACACACACACACACACACTATGGCCCAGGTTAGAGATCTTTAGAAGGTCCCCGAGTTTTACATCAGCAAGATTGGGAAAGCACCTAAAGTAAGCTACTAGTTTTCCTCTTAATCAGAAAATTGAAAATTCACTTTTCTTAATAGAACTGCAAAAATTTGGACTTGTTTTCTTTGTAAAGATAATTTTCATAAAAGAAAAGCATTTTGCAGTAGAATTATCACTCAGTTCAACTTTTCTAATTAAAGTTTAATATAAATTTGATACTTAACACGGGACTCATGCTATGGTAGACACACAGCACTTGAATGGGGCCAAGCTGCTAGTGAACAACAGACTTGCAGCAGTGCAGGAAGCTAGTCACTCATTTGTATCAAGCCAAGGAGCAGAAGTCAGTCATACTCCAGAATCTGGTTTGAAGACTCTGATCTCATTTATAAGATAACGTATTTAGTCTTTAACTAAGAATCATGTTTAAACAGATCACCTTCTCTGTTAAAGTTGATGATTCAAAAGCTGAAAAGAAGATACTCAACAAATGCTTTATGGCTAAAGGAAGAAACTTAACGATTGAAGGTCAAATGGTACAAGGAAGCATGATGAAGCTATGAGTAAAACAAATAGTTCAAGTACTAAAATGAAAATATTCATTTGGAAAGGAAAAGATAAAATATTAATCACTTACTATGCAGTAGGCACTCTACTAGTTATTTTATATTTCAACCTTGATGCAAGATGTTTTATTCCCATTTTATGACTAAGGAAACTGAAACTCATAAAAGTTCAGCCTGTCCTTGGCCACCAGCTGAAATGTAGCCCGTGTTGGCTGGATGACTTGGCAAGCCCTCAGTCTTCCTCATACTATGCTTGAAATCAAACAACTTGGCATGCTTTCCGTTTTTATTACACTATTCAGTGAAGTAAAACTTTAGTGGATACTTGGCAAGTGATCATATACAAGGTCTATTTTTCAAGTCCCTCGAGTTGTTTTTCTGCTATCTATAACCACCTCCCCCCTCACCCCCACACCCATGTTCCCCTTACCTGGATCCATCCATCTCCTCACTCTATTTCCCTTTGACCAAGTCATTTTCTCTAAGAGATTCAGGATCTCACACATCTTCTAGTTCCCTGCGTCTCATGACTAGCCAGTGACCAAAAGTATGTCAAACTTACCAAAGAAATTCTGTTGTATAGCTTCTCTGTATTACTTTAACACTTAATCCTTATTTAGTGCATTTTATGTCCCTTGGTTGATATCATCAGCTGTCTGAGCTGTTGACCTTGGGTTTCAAGATTTTATAGTAAATGTCTCTTATTTAGACTCATCCTAGGGCTATAATTGGGGTTTTTAAATTTTTTTATTAATTTTAAATGAAAGTTTACAGAGACTGGATTTCCAGTCATTTATTGTTGCACTTTTTTCCTGCCTAACTTCCCCTCCCCCCAGTTCACTCTTCTCTTTGAAAATTAAGAGAAAATTTCTTTATTGTTATACAATCCCTCCTCCCAAGTCTACTCCACTAACAGCCTTCTTTCTGGACTCCTATTATGACAATAATACCTAATCATATATCCCTTTTAAACAGTTCTCTCCCTCATCTATTTCAATGCAGTATACATAATCTAGCCCATCTTTCTCAGTCTCCCTCCAACCCCGATGTCAGTCCTATTTTACAACAGTGGCACTATGCAGTATTTGTCCTTTTGTGACAGATATTTCACTCAGCATAGTGTCCTCCAGGGTCATCCATTTTGTATATTTCATGAGTTCCTTGTTTTTCAATAGAGTGTAGTATTTTACTGTGTGAATGTACCATAGCTTCTCTATTCATTCATTTGTTGATGGGCACTTGGGTTACTTCCAGCTCTGCTATTATGAACAAAGCCATGATAAACATGGATGTGCATATATCCACTTGGGATAGGGCTATAATTTGTAATTTATTCCTTTCAATCTTTGTGATACAGCAATCGTGTCTTTTAAGTATGTCTCTCTAAAGAGAGGGAGGGACTGTCCTTCTACACTGGTAAAGTTTTCTCTAATAATACTTGAGGTATTAAATCCCAGCTGTGTTACAAGGAAGGAGATTTCTGGCAATGTCTTCCCAGTAGTTCTCTCCTTAAATCCAAACCTACTGCCTGGAATCAATTCTGACTCACTGTCACCCTTTCAGACAGTGGAACTGCCTTGTAGGGTTTGTAAGGTTGTAAATCTTTTCAGAGGCACACTGCTACATCTTTCTTCACAAAAGCATCTTCAAACCACCAACCTTTCTGTCGGCAGCTAAATACTTTAATGACTGTGCCAACAAGGTTTCTTTTAGCCCAAATACACTTATTTTAGAAACAAGACAATGCATGTTTATTAGAACCAGATATTTTAACGTGAAGATTTATGTAAAATAATACCTCTACATAGAGAAAAGCAAGGACAACAGGTAAAAACAGTCTCCTTGGTTTTCTGAAAGATCTCTCACCTCCAAGCTGGGCAAAGAGATTAGCCTTATTTGACGTGTGGCTATGTACTGGCAGGTGCTGCCCTGACTCACCAGCTCCGTGTTAATTGAACCTGCGAGGCACCTTTGATCACTCTCAGCTTCTGCTGGCCTCTGAAGTGGGCTGGGAAACATCAAAAGAACTGTGAAGCTGGGCTCTAATCTCGGCCTTCCTGTGTGTAGGCCTGCCCACTGGCTTCACGCAAACAGCCTATTCCATTGAAGGGCATTATCATATTAGCTTCCATTGTGTTCTGGGTGATAACACTGTGGAGATGGTGCACTGTACATTCACGTGCAGGGACATTTTCCTTTTGCAACTCAGTCTCTGGAAAAGAAGAGTGAGCCTCATTTGGAAAGACATTTGGACATAAATTACTGTCTGATGCTGTGAGGAACAGGAAGACATATAGCCCCTCATTGTGTAAATCAATGTGCTAGCCTGCTAACCCCAAAATCAGAGGTTCAAGTCCACCTCCGATGGCTTCCTGACCTACTTCCAAAATATCAGCCGTTAAGACTTCATGGAACACAGATCTGCTCACACATAGGGTCCACATGAGCCACTAATTTGGTTTACTTGTTGGTAAAGTTACTAAGAGTCAAGTTACAAGTTACTAACTTGTCTTCTGCCTGTGAGGATGCTCCTCAGATAACAGATTTAGGTGATACTAACTAGGACTCGCCAGTGGTTTGGGAATTCTACACTAGAAACAGCAATGTTCCAAGTGTGGTAGTTCGTATAGAACAATCTTTTTTTTCTTTATCTTTTTCATTCTAAGTCACTGTTTTCTTTCAAAGTTCCTATCATTTTGACATCTATTACGCCTCTAAAATGACTTTTTTTTTTTTAGCATTACATTGCACTGGGGAGTATTTTAGGATAACCAAGGAAATAAAATGACAAAGAATTTAATTTATGCAACTTTAGGAAAGTTATTTGGCATCTTTGAGGCTGTTTTTCTTCACCTCTAAATTAGGTAAAATCAGATACATACATCCCAATGTTGTTAGAGGATTGGATGAGGTAACAAAACGAAACCCAACAGAACTTTCAGAGGAAAGCTGATTTCATTGCATACTGTTGTTGCTTCTTCAACAGAATGAACTGACTTCTGCATATCCTTCTTTACCTGGGCTGATTCAGGAATCACAATTCCACCCTACTGCCTGGCCGGTGACTGTTCTAACCTGACTTTGGCCTTTGAACCCCTCCTGCCTCTTTTGGCCTGTTTCCCAACCTCTGTTGGTCTTTCTGTACCTTTTGACAGTAGCAAAAGTTTAGTTCCTTTTTCTCTGATCCTTAATGCTGTCCCTATTTTCTTTCTTGCCAGATTCGGAAGTTGTTCAGGGGCTTCAAAAACAGGTTGTAGTTTGCAGAGTAGTGGCTGGTAGGCTACCACTATCTTCTCTCTCAAACTAGGCCATATGATTTTTTTTCTTGCTACTGGAATAATTCCCACAAAGTTCAGAATAACACCAGCTCTAACATATAAAAGCACTGATCAACAAGGACCTCTGATTTTGCTTTCTCTTCCTCCTTCTGGGCTTGCTTAATAGAATACTCTGACCACATCTCATTTTGCACTTTGAGGCTTTGATATATAACTGAGGCTACTGCCTGATGTCAAGAAAAGAATACTGAGTTTCGGTTTGGAAGACCAAAGCATAATTCAAGCAAATATGTGACTCTGGCGTATACTAACTTCCTTTCCTTATGAAATGATGGATTTGAACTAGATGATCTCTTAGGCCTCTGAAAGCTTTCATATTCTAAAGACGTGAGAGTAGACATAGGTCTTAGAACAATGTAGGTAATCCCTATGCACATCCAAAAACTTCTCCAGTAGGGTAAAAAGGGAAGCCACTGACTGGGAAAAAGTATTCGGTAATAACATATCAGAT
>NW_006399847.1:2745890-2747146 GCF_000299155.1 Elephantulus edwardii
TTTGACAAGCACTGTGGCATTTGGACAAGAACAAACTGGGAGGAGGGTAGAGAGAATAGTGCAACAATGAATGAGTGGAAGCCCAAAATCTCTGTAAAAATTAATAAAATATAATTATAGGAAAAAAAAGAACAATGTAGGTTATTGAGAGCAATAAGCATTCCATAGCATTTATTAGCATAAGCATAAGTAAAATTTGTGCTGTATGGCACAACGCAAATAAAAAATGCAGTATTTTTTGTTGTTTGGTGAAGTAAAGTTGACTTTGACTCGTGGTGGCCCTCTGCACAACAAAACAAAGCATCACCTGATTCTGCGCCATCCTCACAATCGTTGCTTTGCCTGGACTCATCACAGCCAATGTGTCGTCTCCTCGAGCGTCTTCCTCAATTTCTTAGAAGATGGTCATTTGGTCATTTGGTAGAGTGGTGAGTGGGTCAAGGACACGTTTAGAATAAGAGCCCTTAACATCATGGTGTGTTTCCTTCCTTTAGAGAAATCCACCAACCAAAATGGTGATTGTAAATATTTATTGGGAATAGGAGGAGTACTAGGCTTACTGGTAGAATGCTTGCATCCATGCAGTTAACCTCAATCTGTTCCTGGTTAATGCATCTCAAGGGCAGCCATCACTCATCTGTCATTTGGAGCCACGCATGTTGCTTTAATGATGAACAGATTTAAAGGTTGCTTCCAGGCTAAGATGGATTAGAAAGACCTGGCAAGATGCTTGTAATGATCAGCCAGTGAAAAGCCTGTGGAGCACAAAGTCCAATACCCAACTAAGGACATAAAGCAGGACAAGGGACTTACGGCTCTATTGTGCATGGAGTCATCTTGAGTTGAGGATTGACCTGATGTGAACTAAAATCATGAGGCAATGGAAACTGTTGTCCAGAGGAAGACTGCCTCAATGTGGCTGGCAGGGAGCAAAGACTTGAGGAGGCACCCCAAGGGCAGGTGGCCGGTGCCATAGGGGGAAGCGATGCACAGTGACTTGAGGGTAGCCCCACCAAGAGCAACTTTGATGTTCTTCACTGAAGAGAGAAAAATGAGAAGCTGGGATTTGTTGAAACCTGCTGGAACTCCAGGAAAAACATGCAGCAGCTTAAGAGTTGATTGGGGAAAAAAGGATAGCAATTGTATCAGTGTATTTTGGTGAGAAATCAAAAGGCCATTCATAAACTGAGTAGGAAAGATTCTTTTGAAGAAATAGAAATATGAAAATTTGAAAATCTGAGATCCAAGATGGCGGC
>NW_006399847.1:2749796-2760303 GCF_000299155.1 Elephantulus edwardii
CCCTTTCCTCCTTCACATCAACACCCCTGTTCAGCATGAAGAAGCCAGAGAGTCTGCATCCAATTCCCAAATCAATAAGACAGTTGGTTTGATTGCCATTGGAAAATGCTTACCATTCCCCTGTAGCATCTGGTCCCCACTGGATCCTTTTCATTTCCTTCACCTGCTCCCCCCCCAACCAAATTGTGCAGCTCTGCAACTGCATCCCTGCCCATCCTCACCCGTCTGCCTCCAAGCCTCACCTCCTTGTACCCCATTATGTTTTTCCCAATAAAATAATAATAATAACAAACCCAAAAAACAAAACTGAGATGCTACATTTCTTATCTTCCTATCTTAACAATGCATTCCAACTCCACTTGATATATATAATTCATTTTAAATTAGCTATAGGAAAGATATCATTATTCAGAATGTCTGAAAGGAAAAGTGCCTTTAAATGCTAGTATAGTCAGATGCCTTGGAATGTCTCCATCACAACAAAGACTTGGGGAAACAAGTGAATCAGATATAGATGAAGACTTTGGAAGCTTGAGCATCAAAGACAAGTTGAAAGATTCAGATCAAATATTAAGTAGAAACAAAGAGTCCAAAAATACCAGACACAGAGAATTACAAATCCCCAGCACTCTGCTAGCAGAACCTGCACAGCACAATTATGTTGAGACAAAACAAACAGCATTCCCAACCAAAGCCCTCATCACCTGGTGCAGCCAAGTATGAGTGCATGTGCATTCCATGTGCTAGAGATCTGCAGACATGTAATGTCCCCTAAAGTCTTCATCCATCCTCCTTTCACAAATGATCATGGCTCAGCAGTATCCACCACCATCCCACCCCCAGAGCTGGGGGCTCATTAACATCTTTCACTCAGCCACTCATACTGGGGACCTTCAAATTGGTGGCACCTGCCTCCTTCAGAGCCACCTAAGCCAGCAGCTCACATGACAGTAGTGCTCACTCCCATGCCCTGTTATCCACACTGGGAACCCATGGAATAACAGCATCCTGTCTTTTACCCAGCCACCTGTGCATACCACCCCCTCCAGACACTTGTATTAGTCCTCCATATCACATACTATGGACACATAGAATGGGGCACATCCTCCTAGGGAGAACCCAAGGACTGGTGACACCCTCAATCCCATGTAGCCCACACACACAGATTCCCCAATGGAATTACTTACATCTGCCCTGATCGCCCTGCACACAACTGTCTGCCCAGATCATTGGTGAGTTTCCATATTATCCATCCAATCACCAAACAACTGTCAGGGGTGCACGCAGCAGCCAACTTAGCAACAAATGAAAATAGTCCCTGCACTCACAGCCAGGTAATTGACTGACTGACTGGACAGAGACATAACCTCACCAGCACCACCAAATCCACCCTAAGCCACCTTGGTGTTGTTGTTGTTAGGTGCCATTGATTCGAGGATCACTCATAGCAACCCTATGAACAAAAGAGCTGAACCCTGTTCTATTCTGTGTCATTCTCACACTTCCTGACACACAAGAGCCCATTGCAGCAGTCACTGTGTCAGTCTACCAGGTCGAAGGTCATCCTCTCCTTCACTGACCCTCCACTCTTCCCAGCATCATGTCCTTCTCCAAAGAATAACACCCCTCAGCAATATGCCTAAAGTATGTGAGGTGAAGCCTCATCATTCTTGCCTCCGGAGAGCACTCTGGCTGCACCCTCTTCAAGACATACCGATTAATTCTCTTGGCTGTTCATGGGATATTCAGTGCTCTTCTCCAACATCACAACTTAAAGGAGTCATTTCTTTTTCTGTCATCATTATTCATTGTCCAGCTCTCAGATGCATAGCTAGTAATAGGAAAGGCTATGGCCAGAATCAGATGCACCTTAGTCATCAAACTGACATCACTACTCCTCAATAATTTGGAGAAGTACCTAACTGTACACTTTCTCAGTGCAGTGCGTCTCCCTTATTTCCTGACTGTTTGTATCAAGGGTGTTAATTGTGGATCCAAGCAAAATGAAGCTGTTGACAGTTTCAATCTCCTCTCCATCCATCCTGACACTGCCTATTGACCCAGTGATAAGAATCTTTATTTTCCTGATATTGAGATCAATCCATATGGAAGGCTGCATTCCTTGATTTTCTGCAACAAGTGCTTCAACTCCTCACTTTCAGGAAGTAAGACTGTGTCATCTGCCTAACACAGGTTATTGATAAGTCTCCCTCCAATCCTGATGCCACATTACTCCTCATAGAGTCCAGCTCTTGGATAATTTGCTCAGCAAACAGACTGAGTAGGTATGGAGAGAGAATTCAACCCTGGTGCACAGCCACCTTGTAGGCACAACAAAAAAAAAAGACCATTTTTATGCCCTGTCCACTGGCAGACCTGTGGTGAGAACTTCAGGGAGGCTAGAATAGAACTCAAGATAGCATGGCCACACCATATACTTGTATGAGTCAATTAATTCCTTGCCTCCCCCTCCCCCTTATATCTGTTTCGGGGAAGTAGGCACTTCTTAGAACCATTAGGCCTTTAAAATTTTTTTTAAATTTCATTTCATTTGTTGAAAGAAATGTGATATATAGGGTTTTAAAAAAATTATTTTATACTGTTTTACATACAAGTATTATAACATTAATATACATTGTTTTTCACACTGAACCTTTCCCCTTTCCTTTACCAATCTGTCCTTCCATTCATGACATTTGATGGCCAACAGACACAAGAGGAAGTGCTCCATCATCACTACTAATACGAGACATGCAAATCAAAGCCACAATGAGATACCATCTTACCCCTGTAGCAGTGGCAGTTTAGCAGGACATCAAGTAATAAATGTTTGAGAAGCTTTGGTGAGACAGGAACTCTTATACATTGTTGGTGGGATTGTAAAATGGTACAACCCTTCTGGAATGCAGTTTGGTGCTTCCTCAAAAAGCTGAACATAGAAACATATGGAACATATGAACATAGAACATATGGAAATATGACCCAGTTATTTCACTTCTTGTAATATACCCTAAGAAAATGAGAACTGAGGCACAAACAGAGACTTGTACACAAATGTTCATAGCAGCATGACAAGAACATGGAAATAGCCTATATGTCAACTAATTTTTTAAAAAGAAAAACCCCTACAACAAATAAATAAATGACACCTTGATGTCTTGAAAACAGCAAACAATATCAAATTACATACAGAAGAAGGACAAGATTACTCCAAGAAGTGACCAGAATAAAGAACCAGTGAGAAAAACTACAATAAAAATACCTGATAAGGACTTCAAAAGACTAATGAGGCTTTTCTAAGATCTCAAAAAGAAACCAATGGAAAATATATTCAAAGTGTTGAAAACCTCAGGAGGGTAATACAAGAACAACATTATAAAATAAATAGATAATTAGAAATTGAATAAAACAGCAACGAGAAATCCAAAAGATTAATAATAAAACTTCAGAAATAGACTAATCACTAGAAGAACATAGGGCCAGGATTGAAAGATTAAATATTCCGAATACTGGACAAATATCTTGACACAAATTTTTCTATTTTAGTAAAAATAGCCAAAAAAAAAAAAAAGAAAAGAAAAGAAATCCATACGTACATCAAAAACCTTTTCCAACAGGATGAAAAGAAAACCCACAGACTGGGACAAACATTTGGTAATATCATCTCAGACAAGAGTCTTACAACAAAAGTTTACAGAGTACTCCTGGGCCTCCACAAGAAAAAGACTGATAACCCAATTATAAAATGGGCAAAAGACGTGGAAAGAATTTTCACAGAGGAAGATATTCTAATGGCAAACAGACACATGAGAAATGGTCCAAATCACGGGCAAAAAAAGAGATGCAAATCCAAAGCACAGTGAGGTACCATCTCACTTCAGTAACAGTGACAAAATTTAACAGGATAGCAAGTAATAAATGTTGGAGAAGATTTGGTGAGAAGGAAACTTTTATACATTGTTGGTGGGATTGTAAAATGGTACAACCCTTCTGGAAGGCAGTTTGGTGCTTCTTCAAAAATCTGAACATAGAAATTCCATATGATCCAGCTATTCCACTGCTTGGAATATACCCTGAGAAAATGAGAACTGAGGCAAAAACGGAGATTTGTACACCAATATTCAAAACTGCATTAATCACCATTGCAAGAACATGGAAACAATGCAAATGTCCAACCACAAACGAATGGATTGAGAAATTATGGTACATTCATACTATGGAATATTATGCAGCACACAGGAAAAATGATTTTGTAAATTATTACCTAACTTGGGAGAGACTGGAGAGCATTATGCTGAGTGAACTAATTCAGTCTCACAAGGATAAATATTGTATAAAACCATTATTGTAGAAGGAGTATAAGGATCCAAGAGAGATGGGAGAGGTTGGAAGCAGAGTGATGAGGATGTGCAAGGGGAAGGAAGGGATTAGTCATAGGGTTGTACAATTTGATGGGTAGAGGGATGAGAAAAATGGAAAGAATTTGTTCTTGAAAACAATGTTTCAAATTTTATTAAAAAAATAGTACAAATTTTTTTTAAAAAAAGGAAACTAAAACAAAGCACATACAAAACAAACAATCTGAAAATGACAATAGCAAGGCTTACTGATCTGATGTGAATTGTTGAAACTATGACCCTTAGTCCTGTGGTATAATTTTTGGCCAAACAATTGAAAGACCTATAAAGTGACCAGTAACAGTAACAATAGGGAGATATTCAGCACTTAGAACACTCAACCATACAGGATCATGAGTGCAACATTTGTCCAAGAATGAAACTCAGATGACAGAAAGGGAGAAGGTGCAGAAATGAATGGAAACAAGAATAGAAGAGAGTTAGAGAAAAGAGATTACAGAGTACGGGGATTGTAAATCAATGCTGTAAAACATTGAATGTTGAGTGGAATATAGATTCACTCTGTAAACTTTAAGTCAAACTGTAAATATAGACACACACAAACAAACACACACACACTTACATCAAGCAATAGTCCTACAAGATCAGAGTGCTAATATTATTGCTGATGAAACAAATTTTAAGACGAAATCCATCATAAAATATATGGAAGGACATTATATAATAATTAAAGAGTCAATCTATCAAGGGATATTGCTGTTGTTGTTATGTGCTGTTGAGTCATCTGTGACTCAAAGGCATCAATTTTCCTTCTATCATCCCTAGTCATTGTCCAGCTTTGTAATGCATAGCAAGCAATTGCCAAGACCATGGTCTGTATCAGGCACACCTTAGTTTCCAGATTGACATCGTTGCTCTTCAGCACTTTGAAGAGGTCTCCAATAGCTAACTTTCCCAATAGAATTCATCTTTTAATTTCCTGGTTGCTGGTGCCAAGAGTGTTGACCATGGAGACAAGCAAACTAAAGCTGTGAACAATCTCAATCTCTTCCCCATTCATCCTGATGCTGCCAATTGGCCCAGAGGTGAAAGTCCTTGACCTTCTGGAGCAAGTGCTTCAGGTCCTCCTTAGTTTCAGCAAGCAAGGTTGTGTCATCTGCATAACACAGATTGTTGATGAGTCTATCTGCAATTCTGATGCCACATTTCTCCTCTCTAGCCCAGCCTCCCGGACGATCTTTTCTGCATATGGATTGAAAAGGTCTGGAGATAGGACATATCCCTGGTGTACACCCTTCCCAATTTTGAACCATGCAGTGTTTCCTTGCTGTGTTCTGACGACTGCCTCCTTGTCCAAGTATAGGTTTCTCGTTAGTACGATCAAGTGTTCTGGGATCCCATTCTTCTCAGAGTCAGCCACAGTTTGCACACCTACTTATCAGGCTTCAGAATACATGAAACAATCTAATAACATTGAAAAGAGAAAGAGAAGGTTATACAATAATCGTTTCAAAACATCACTTTTGGTGAAGGATGAACAACCAGAAAGAAACTCAATAATGATATAGAAGATTTATACACCACAATCAACCAACTCTTCCTCATACATAATATGAAACGTCCCACCCAACTGAATCAAAGTATACATTCTTTTATAATGCACATGGATTGGTCTTCAGAAAAGACCACAGTTTAGGCCACAAAGCAGGCTTTAATAAAATCCAAAATTTTGAAATAGTACAGATTGTTTTCTCCAATAACACTATAAAAATAGAAATAAATAACAGGAAAAGAAGGGAGGAAGTCCATGGAAATGACTAAAACTTTATTTTAAAAACATTGAGTAATGTTGTTGCTATATGCTGTCGACTCAGAACTGACTCGTAGCTGACCCTCCAGAAAAATTTCGGAGTCTATCAACTACACAGGAGTCTGACATTTTTCTCCTGTGGAGCAGCTCGTGGAGTTGAAACACTTGCCTTTGGGTTGACAGCACAACTAGACCACTAGAGAAAAAAAAAAAAATAATAAAAATCCTAGAATCAAAAGAGACTAGAACCAGAAAATACCAAAACCTTTGGGTAGCAGCAAAAACAGTGCCGAGAGGGCAATTTGTAGCAATAAAACACATTATGAACAAGAAGAAATGGCCAAATAAAAACAATCCTAAACTCAAAGAAATAACAGGAAGACCCTGGAGTCATCAGAAGAAAGGAAGTCAGAAATACGAGAGTTAAAAATAAATAAAACAGAGGCTAGGAAAACAACAGACAGAATCAAAAAAACCAGAAGCTGGTTCTTTGAAAGGATCAAGAAAATTGGCAAACACCTGGCAAAACAAAACAACAGGAGCAGCAGATGAGAAGAACCCAAATGGGTAATATGACAACTAATTGAAATTAAAAGGATCTAGTGAAAAGTTGTATCCAACAATGTTGAAAGCCTAAGGCAAACAAACAAATGAGTAGAAATATATTACTAACCTAAATTAACTTAGGCAGAGGTGGAAAGGCTAACTAGACCAAGAATAAATGAAAAGATTAAAGAAATATTTTTTCTTTTTTCTTTTGTGTGTGTGTGTGTGTGTGTGTGTGTGTGTGTGTGTGTATGTGTACCATCAAATCGGATCAACTGGTACAAGAGACAATTGCCCCTCCTTCTCCAGCATAACATCTGATGCATTCAAACCATGTACCTCTAGGATTACAGTGCAGCTTCTTGCCACTAGGCCTCCAGAGCTCCCTTAAAGACATAATTTAAAAAGAAAAAAGCTACCACCACTAGCGCCAATCTTTTGCCTGTATGACTCCACTGGGGAATTCCACCAAACGTTCAATGAAGAGCTCACAGAAGTACTTATCAAACTATTCCAAAGCATATAAAAGGGAAAAATTCCCCCAGATTTAATCAATGAAGCCAATATAACCCTGATATCAAACCCAAACAAAAGCATCATGCACACACACAGAATATTATGGCTGTGATTCCCTTATGAATATTCATGTAAAATTTCTCATCAAGAATCTAGACTATAAAATGAAAAATAATTTTAAAATTCAATACATCCTGACTAAATGGAATTCGGATAAGATATGATGTAAGAATTGTTTAACATTGGAAAAATCAGTCAATATAATCCACCACATGAATTTTAAAACAATTAAGTACATGATCATCTCAACTGGTGCAGAACAAATGTTTGGTAAGTACAACAATAATCCTGTCAACAAGTCTCAGCTAAAAAAAAAAAAAGGAATATAAGTTCCTTAATAATATCAAGGTCATTTATACAAAACTGCCAACATTACCTCTAACAAAGAGTGAAAAAGCTTTCCTTCTTAATATGGAAATCAGATAAGGATACCCTTTATCTTATTCTTATTCAATATTATGCTTGATGTCCATGCAAAGCAATAAGGCAAGAAAAGGAAACATAGGACATTCAAATTCAGTAAGGAAGAAGTCATACTATCACTACTTACAGATATTTTGATTTTTTAAATTTGTTTGTTTGTTTATTTATCTTTTCTTGTTGTGTATCATCAAATTGGAACCGACTTGCACAGGAGGTGATTCGCCTCTATCTGCAGCATAGCATTTGGTGGACTTGAAACACACACTTTTTATTGTATTTTATTTTATTTTTTTGTGGTTGTGTGTGTACCATCAAATCAGATCTGACTGGTACAGGAGGAGATTGTTCCTCCTTCTCCAGCAGAGCATCTGGTGGATTTGAACTGTGCACCTCTGGGATTGCAGTACACCTTCTTGCCACTAGGCCACCAGAGCTCTCCAGAAACACCCACTTTTGGGATTGCAGTGCAGCTTCTTTGCCACTAGGCCACCAGAGCTCCTAAAGATATTTTTATCTTACACGTAGAAAAGGACAAAGATTCCATAAGATAGTTTTTCTAAGTAACAGAAATATTCAATGAAGTAGCAGTATACAAAGTCAACATACAAAAATCAGTTGGATTCCTCTCCATTGAAAATCAATATTGTAAAGATGAGGAAAACAACATTATTTATAGTAATGTCTCAAAACAGAAATACTCAGAAATAAATCTCACCAGAAACATATACTCAACTTTGAAACCTGATGGAGGGTCAACTAGACCTTGGTTCCCAATCTATCGCAATAAGTTTGAGTCAAGAGACATAAAAGACATGTACAATGAACACAACAAAATACTATTGTAAAGTGCCTGAGGAGATCTATATAATTGGAGAAGCACACCATGCTAATGGATAGGAAGTCTTCTTGTTGTTGGATGACATCAAGTCAACTACAATCTATAGTGATCCCGGTGAACAACAGATATGAACCTTTCCTGCACCATCTGTGTGATATCTGTCCTGCTCAGACCCACTGTGACAATCACCATGTCAATCTATCTCATTGAAGGTCTTCTTCTCATTTACTAACACTACCTTTCCCAGCATGATCAAGTTCCTCCTGAAAATATGTCCAAAGTGAGACGAAATTCTGCCACCCTTGTTTCTAAGGTGCATCCTGGCTGCATTTTCTCCAACATATATTT
The DNA here is from genome assembly GCF_000299155.1 of Elephantulus edwardii. Classification (NCBI taxonomy): domain Eukaryota; kingdom Metazoa; phylum Chordata; class Mammalia; order Macroscelidea; family Macroscelididae; genus Elephantulus; species Elephantulus edwardii. The sequence goes on from NW_006399847.1 coordinate 2,758,696, forward strand.
ATCTGTTCATTTGGCGCTTCATGGGTTATTCAGTATTCTTCTCCACAACTCAAAAAATATCAGTTCTTCTTCTATCATCCTTAATTCACTGTCCAACTTTTAGGAGCATAGGTGGTGGTTGTTAGGTACTATCAGAACCGATCCAGAGCTGACCCTCCAGCGGGTTTTGAGAGGAAGGATTGCACAGCTGAAGAAGAGTTTTGAATATACCATGGCCTGCTAGGAGAACAAACAGGTTCGTCCTAGAGAGAGTGAGACCAGGCTTCTCCTTGGAAGCAAAGATTCTGAAACTTACTCTAACATACTTTGGACGTGTTGCAAAGTGGGACCAGTCCTTGGAGAGGGATGCCATGCTTGGGAGGTTGGAAGGACAGTGTTAGAAAGACGCTTGATTAGTTGGATTGATTCAGTGACTGGTGTAATGGGGGTAGGTGTGTCAGAGACAATAAGATTGGCCCAGAATAGAGAAGGGTTTAAGGTTGTTGCATAGAGGGTCGCTAAGAGTTAGTTGCAGGCAACTCGACGGCACATAACAACAACAAATGTTACAGAAGGAGATTGTCCATTTTTCTTCATGGAGCAGCTGGGGGATTTGAACTACATGCCTTTGGGTTGGCAGCAAAGTTTATTACCCTAAACCACCAGAGCTCCCTGAAATGTTGTTGTTGTTGTTGTTAAGTGCCATCGAGTTGTAGACGACTCATAGCCACTCTGTGAACGAAAGACCTGGACACTTGTATAACTGTCATCATTTCTCCACATTCATAGGGTTTCTGGAGGCAAGCTATTTAGGAAGTGGATGCCACTCCTGCTTCCAAGCTTGTTTTATTCAGAGAACTCCACCAAATACTGTCCACCATGGGTAACCATTATTGTATTTGGCACATCAGTGTCACAATATTTAGCATCACAGCGACCAGGAGTGCTCTGTACTGCAAATGGACAGACCACTGCTATATCACTTAGAAGAATGTTTGACCAAAAACAACCTGAAGCACAGGAGACAATTTAAAAGACCATGGCTTAAATCAAGCACACTTTAGTCTAAACTAACATTGTAGCACTTTGGAGAGGTCCTTAGCAGTATGCAAAATATCTTTTGATTCCTTGACTGCTAATAACAAGGATGTGTATATGGATCGAAGTAAGACAAAGTTGTTGACAACTTCAGTCTGTCGTGATGTTGCATATTGGTCTAGTGATGAGGATTTTTGTTTTCGTGATGTTGAGATGTAATCCTTTTTGAAGGCTGTAGTATTTCATGTTCTGCAGCAAGGATTTCAAGTCCTCTTCACTTTCAGCAAGCAAAGCTGTGTCATCTGTATAACGCAGGTTGTTGATGAGTCTTCCTCTAATCCTGCTGCCACATTCTTCTTCATATTAACCAGCTCAATAGTTTGCTCAGCATACAAATTGTTGTTGTTGTTGTTATGTGCCATCGAGTCGCTTGCGACTCATAGCAACCCTATGTACAACAGCCCTAAACTCTGCTCTGTCCTGGGCTAGTCTCACTGTCTCCGATACACCCATCCCGATTACCCCAGTCACTGAATCAATCCGCCTCCCAGAGGACCTTCCCCTCCTGTGCTGTCCCTCCACCCTCCCAAG
>NW_006399847.1:2761621-2763274 GCF_000299155.1 Elephantulus edwardii
ATTTCCTTCAAAGCAGCTTGAACTTCTTCCTTCTTCACCCATAATGAATATGTAGGAAAATAGGGTACAACCCTTACACACACCTTTCTTGATTTTTAAACCATGCAACATTTTCTTGCTCTGTTCAGACAGCAGTCTTTTGATCCAAGGTTAGGTTTCACAGGAGCACAATTAAGTATTCTTAGATTCCCATTCTTCTCAGTGTTGGCCGTAATTTTGTTAGGACCTACACAGTTAAATGCCTTTGCATAATCAATAAAATACAAGTAAATATCTTTCTGGTATTCTCTGCTTTCAGCTAAGATTCATATGACATCAGCAGTCATATCCCATATTCCATGGTCTCTTCTAAATTCAGCTTCAATTTCAGGTAGATCTCTTAATGTATTGTTCTAGCTGTTTTTGAGTAATTTTCAGCAAGATTTTACTTGCATAAAATATTGTTCAATAATTTCTGCACTCTCTGGAATATATATATATATAATGGAGACAAATTTGGATTAATTCCACTCAGTTGGCCAGATCTTCCCAATTTCTTGGCATAAGCTAGTAAGCACATCCAGGGTTGTCTCTTTCTTGAAACACCTCAATTAGCATCCCATCAATTCCTGGGGCCTTTTTTATTCCCCCTGAATGTCTTCAGTGCAGCTTCGGTGTCTTCCTTAATTACTATTGGTTCTTAATTATATGCTACTTCTTGAAATTGCTCAATGATGACCAATTACTTCTGGTACAGTGGCGCTGTACTTCTGTCTTCTTTTGATGCTTCCTGAGTCATTCAAAATTTTCCTTCAAGTGTTGCAACTTGAGGCTTAAACTTGTTATTCAGTTCCTTCAGCCAAATGCCAAGCTTGTTCTTCCCTTTTGGTTTTACTGGTTTTATAACTCCAGATTTTTTTTGCACATTTCCTCATAATACTTTGTTTTGTTTTCTTAAGATGCCCTTTGGAATCTTCTGTTTAGCTGTCTTACCTTGGAATTTCTTCCTCTTGTTTTGGCTTCTTTTCCTTCCAATTCTACTTTCAAAGTCTCTTCTGACGTCAATTTTAGTCTCCCCTCCCCCCTTGTCTTTTATAATGATCTTTTGCTTTCTTCATGGATGATGTCTTTCCACAACTCATCTGGTCTTTGGTCATTAGCGTTCAATGTCCCTGATCTATTCTTAAGATGATGTTTAAACCATCTCTCTGACGATGATTGTCACACAGTGAGACTTGTGAGGATGATGCAGAACAGGAGAGTCTTCAAGATCTATTTCATTGGTTTTGCTCCTCTAGAGAACATTTGGTACTGAGAATATTTACAGAAAAACAAAATTGGAAGGAAAAGTTTCCTGACTTGGTGCTCAAGTCGCACTAATCTTAAAAGTGTTAATGACTTTATCTACAGTTGTAAAGAGAACACTACTAATCCATATTACTGAGGTGGCAACGGAAATATGACAAATATCATTACCCCACACCTCACTTCATATACAAAAACCAACTCAAGTTGAATCATGGACTTACGACTAAAACCAAAAACTATAAACTTCATTAAAGAAAAGCTTGGAAGAGCCCTAGAAGTCCTCAGCCACAACATAAACAGTCTTTCAAGCATCCTGAAAAACCTACAGCCAGGAGAGGATAAAATAGATGAATGGGACCTTCAAGA
>NW_006399847.1:2764577-2833092 GCF_000299155.1 Elephantulus edwardii
TGGAGGACATTATACTGAGTGAAGTATCTCAGTGGCAAAAGGACAAATACTGCATGGTGCTACTGTTGTAAAACGGGACTGACATTGAGGTTGAGAAAAGACTGAGAAAGAGGAGATAAATAATGTATACTGCATTGAAATAGATGAGGGAGAGAACTGTTTAAAAGTGATATATGGTTAGGTTTTTTTTTGTCATGACAGAAGTCCAGATTGAAGGCTGCGTAGGGGAGTGGACTTGGGGGGAGGGATTGTATAACAATGAAATAATTTTTCTTTTACTTTTCAAAATGAAGGCTGTATAGTGGAGTGGACTTGGGGGGAGGTATTTTATAATAATGAAATAGTTTTTTTCTTACTTTTCAAAGAGAAGAGCAAACTTGGGAGGCAGGGAGTTTGGGCAGCGAGAAAAGTGTAACAATGAATGAATGGAAATCCAAAGTCCCTGTAAACTTTCATTAAAATTAATTTTAAAAAAAGAAATATCATTACCATGACACCAAATGTTTTTGAGAGACAAGGTTCTAGGTGATATGATACTTTTCTATAATTTTGTCAGAATGAGTATCTGCTTGGTTATCCTCATTTTTGCTAAAGATGAGCTAAAATTCTTCTGATTCAAAGATCGAGTGACCTGAAGTACAAGACCATGAAAGTTGTCCCTGTTCTATTAAAGAAAGCTTTATTTCTTGCAGCAATGAGTGGAAGGATAGAGCAGGGATAAAAATTTGATTCCTAGTCACAGAAACCTTACACGACAAAGTAGCATAGCCTCGTGGGACCTCCATGCCTACATTTCTATGGAATCCAACTGCCAGATCTTTCTCCTGTGACCAGCTGGAGTGACAGAACTGCTGGCCTTTTGGGAGCAACTAAGCTCTTAACCAAATGCCCACCATGGTTGCTATCTACCATCTGCCGTTTTCAGGTGCTGTCAAGTGGGTTCATTGTGACTTTGTGTACAAGAGAAGAAAACACTGCTTGGTCTTGCCGGGCCTCCAAATGTTGTTATGGTTAAGGTCACTGTTGTAGCCACCTTGTCAATCCTTCTTGTTGAAGGTCTTCTTATGTTTCACTTACTCTCGAACAAACAGGATCTTCATCTCCAGGAACTAGTCTTTCCTGATAAAGTGATCAAAGTACTTTAGCCATTTAAAACTCATTGCCATTCAGTCAGAACTGATACAGACCCTCCAGTGGGTTTTCCAAGGCTATAAATCTCATGGGAGGAGACTACTCATCTTGACTGGTGGATTAAAAATGCCAGAGAGGCATGACCTTTGGGTTAGTAGCACACCTCCCTATGGACTACGTCATCAGAGCTCCCTCATCAGCCATTGTTGTTGCTGTGTACTGTTGAGCTGAAACTGACCCATCAGTGGTTTTTCGGAGGCAATTAATTGCCTGGGAGGAGATTGCCTATCTCTCCAGCAGAGCAGCTGATAGATTGGAACCACATGCAATTCCTTACCACTAGGCTGCCAGTGCTCCCTTACCACTTACTGGTTGTTGTGTACCATCAAGTCAGTACCCACCCATACCTGACCCTCCAGAGAGTTTTCGGCGACATTTAATTGCATGGGAGGAGATTACCCATTTTTCTTCCTTGGTGGATTCAAACCACGTGCCTTTGGGACCATAGCACAGCTTCTTGCTACCAGACCACCAGAACCACTGGATCTACTACTTAGAGATGCAAATAAAAATTACAACAAATTATCATTTCACACAACATAGGATGTCTAAGATTAAAAAAAGAACAGATGTGTCCATTGCTGATAGGCTTGCAAAACATACAGACATTATGGAAAATAGTTTGGCATTTTCTCAAAAAATTAAACATAAATTTTCCCAAAAAATTAAACATGTGACTCAGCCATTTCATTCCTAGATGTATACTCAAGAAACTTGAAAAAAACGAGTCAACAGACACAAGTAACAACATTCATTATAGCACTATTCATCATAGCCATAAGATGGAATTAACATAAGTTGCATCAGTGGATAACTAGATTAACAAAATACGGTAAGTAAATCAATGAAATAGTCTTCAGTCATAATAAAAAATGAAGTTCTGATCGATGCTGCAACATAGATGAACCTCAAAAACCTTACACTCAGTCAAGGAAAAGATAAATATTGTGTGGTTTTACTTACATGAAATAATAAAAATAAGCAAGTATATACAGCCTAAAGTTATTAGTAGTTAGCAGGGGCAGCAGAGAGGGGAAAGAGTTTCGGAGATAATGGGAAAATGTCCTGGAGAGGATGAAACCAAGGGATTTTGAAGCTCTGTCTCACATAATTTGGGCACGTGGCGAGGAGGGACCAGTCTTTGGAGAAGAACATCATGCTTGGAAAGGTGGAAAGATAGTGCAGGAGAGGAAGACCCCAGATGAAATGGATTGACTTAGTGACTGGGGTAGATGATTGAGACCGGCTCAGGATAGAGCAGACTTCAGAGCTATTGTAAATAGGGTTGCTATGAATCACAGCCAACTCAACAGCACATAACAACATATTGACATTTGATTAATTATACACCTGAAATACATTAAATTGGCAATTACTTTTTATATGGGGAGAGGTAATCTACTATGTGATTTGCAGCCTTGGAAATCCAATGGAGTTTCAGCTATGAGTCAATTTTAACTTGATGTCAATGAATCCACTTGAGTTGTATATGTATATATGTTGTTACATTGCTATTGTTATTTGCCATCGAGTCACTGGAGACTCATAGCGACCCTATGTACAACAGTCCTAAACCCTGCTCTATCCTGTGCCAATCTTATTGTCTCTGACACACCTACCCCCTATTAACACAGTCACTGAATCAATCCATCTCATTGAGGGTATTTCTCTCCTGTACTGTCCCTCCACCTTCCCAAGCATGATATCCCTCTCCACGGACTGAACTCGCCTTGCAACATGTCCAAAGTATGTCTGAGGAAGCTTCCAAATTCTTGCTTCCAAGAAGCAATCTGGTCTCATTCTCTCTAGAAGGAAACTGTTTGTTCTCCTAGTATTCCATGGTGTAGTCAATACTCTTCTCCAGTGCCAAAGCGCAAAGGAACCAATTCTCCTTCTATCATCCCTACTCACTGTCCAGCTTTCTGATGCATAGTAAGTAAATGCAAAGACCATGGACTGTATCAAGACTACCTTAGTCTCTAGACTGACATCGTTGCTCTTCAGTACTATTGCAAGATCTCTGACAGCAGACTTTCCCAATGCAATTCATCTTTTTCTTTCCTGGCTGCTGGTACCAAGAGTATTGCCTGTAGAGATAAGTAAACTAAAGCTGTTAACAATCTCAATCTCTTCACCATCTATCGTGATGCTGTCAATTGACCCAATGGTGAAAATCTTTATCTTCTTGATATTGAGCTTCAATCCATATTGAAGGCTGCAATCCTGACCTTCTGCAGCAAGCACTTCAGGTCCTCCTCAGTTTAAGTAATCAAGGTGTGTCATCTGAATAATGCAGATTGTAGATGATACAAAAAAGTAAAATGTTAAAGTGGCCCATGTTTTCGTATTTTTCCCCCACAATTAAAAAAAATCTGCTTTTGTAAAAATGCTATGGTCCTGTCATGTATTGAATTGGGTCCCCTCCCCTCGCATACATGTTTGCTTGGCTGTGCCATGGTTCTCACTGGTGTAAGGTGGCAGTTGTGTAACGGTCCTCCATGATCTGATAAACCAAACAGTTGCATGGATGGGATGCACCCAGCCTTAAATCCACTGTATCCCTCATTTGTTGTTAGGAGAGTTTCCCTGATATGTGGACTGCAGCATCTTTTATCTTACAAGAGACAGAAGAGCAGAAAATCCAGTAAAGGAAGAACTTCAGTATGATCAAGACAGAAGAGCCAGGAAGGAAGTTCATTCCTTGAACTCAGAGTTTCTGCATGGTGAACTTCCTAGATGCAGGAAGGAGATTTATGCCTAGACATGTGGAGATCTCCAAGGAATGCTGGGCCTACCGATACTGATGCAGCACCATGATAGATGGAGAAGAGACTGAGTCTGTTAACAATTTCAGCTTGCTCAAATCCACAGTCAACCTTGTTGGTACCAGCAGTCAGGAAATCAAAAGATGAATTGCTTGTGGGAAGTATGCTGTCAGGGACCCCTCCAAAGTGCTAATGAGTAATGATGCTAGTCTAGGGGCTAAGATGTATTTAAGTATTTAATTGATTGATTAGCTATTATGAAGGGTAGTTTTTCTTAGCTCCAGCTCTGTATTCTCTTTGTTACTGTAGAGAACGCCAATTGATTTTTGTATGTTGATCTTATATCCTGCCACTTTGCTGAATTGTATTTTCTCTTTTCCTAAAAAATGTATTTACAAATGAAAATTGGGGGAAATGTCTTTTATGTTTTAATTTTATTGTTGTTGTGTTTCATAAAGTCAGAACCAACTCATAGCTGACTCTCCGGTGGGTTTTAAGAGGCACTTAATCACACAGGAGGAGATTGCTCAACCTTATTCCACGGAGCAGATGATGGCCTCAAACTGTGTGCCTTTAGGATTACAGTGCAGCTTCTTGCCACTAGGCCACCAGAGCTCTGTTAGTCATCTTAAAGTCTTTTAAGAATAAGCAAGGTTTCATATAAGAAACCACTACTAGGAAGACAGAGTCCTGTGTAAACCTGTCACTGTGGAAGCACCCCTAGCTTGTAACCCCTGGGGAGGATACTGTCCCCAAGCCTGGGAAGCTTCTGACGTTGAGGCCAAGTTGAGGCCAATCCGAGGTTGAGGCCAAGTAGCAATGTTGCCTAATAAGGCCTGCACAGCCTCAGGCCAAGCCAACGCCTACTCCCTCCTTCAGTTCTGGGATCTTCCTTCTGGAAGTCACATTTTCACATTTCTATAGAAATTTTCTTTGTTGAAAGAAAGCTGGAATATATATAATTAGTTAAGTAGAAATCAGGGTAGAGGTCTGGTGGCCAAGTGGCAAGAAGCTGTGCTGCAATCCAAAAGGCACGTGTTTGAGGCTACCAGCTGCTCTGTGGAAGAAAGATGGGCAATCTCCTCCCCTGCAATTAACTGCCTCTGAAAACCCACTGGCGGGTCAGCTATGAGTCGGTTCTGACTCTACGGTGCACAACAACAATATTTTAAAATATTTTTAAAAAACTGTCATTGTTCCCCTGCAAGTACAACCAATAGATAAACTGTTACATGTGTGTCAGAGATAGTGAGGGTGTCATGGAATAAGACAGGGTTCTGATTTGTTTATTGGGTCGTTGTGAGTCACAGTCAACTTGATGGCATCTAATGACAATAGCCACATATACCTGTTCTGAAGTCACATTAACAACTTTCACATTTTTTTTTGTCACAGAAAATGCACATCAAAAAGGGGGTACTGGGTAATGTATTATTACTCATGCACAAAACAATCTTATGAAGCCTTAGAGAATAAAATGGGTCATGAATCCGAAAGTGAACAACACAGTCCAAAGTAGAGAGCTTATTACGGATCAAATCGTATCCTCTCAAAATACGTCTCGTAAATCTTTGGACCTGTGGATGTAATCTCATTCGGAATACCGTCTTCCTTGCTATGTTAGTGAGGACATGTCCGTGTTGGGTTTATTTTAAGCCAATTGGTTTGGAGATATACAGAGAGCTGTGTAGGCATGAAAGTAAGTAAGCACAAATGGGGAAAGAATGGCAGGGCAGACATCTCCAAGGAACTGGGGACCAGAAGCTGAGATTGCCCAGGCCCAGTCTCAGAGCAGAGAAAGAAACTTTCCCTTCAGCCAGTGTCTTGTGTGTGACTTCTAGCCTCTGGTCATAGTGTCTGCCTTTTTCTCCTCCCGGTTTGTGAATAGGAAGCCACTGCCAAAAGACTACTGATGTCCTTATTTCAGGCTGACAGCAACAGAGACCAGGGAGCTTCAGTTACTGCCTGATAAACCAATTTATGTACTGATAACCATAAGAACAAGCTCTGCAGAGGGGCCACTTGGGTGACACAGTCCTGTCCGTTTCTCATGGCACTCGAAACCTATTACATTTTCTTTAGGCAAGCATTTCCTTAATATTTAACCCATGTCCTTTCAGTTGATATTTAACCCAATTCTGATGTGTTGTCTTTGCTAGACTAGCTGGTCCTTGACCTCCTCATAACCCGTCTCAAAGTGAAGTACCGCTGAGAACAATGTCCCTTCAGCTCTGACAGTTCCTCCGTAGGCTCAGGCCTGACATCTTAGGTCCTTGGTGGAAAGGTGTTTTTCTTTTATTATTTCCAGAATCATCTGAGTAATTACTCCCCATTTCACCACTACCGACAAAATACTCGGCACTTCCCTTCTGTCTGGAAATCCCCATTTTTCCTGTGCCAACATCTTTCCATGCTTCCAGCTTCCAAACCACACAGCAGATTTCAACGGTTCCTGTGAGATTTCATAGACTTTGTCTTGAGTAACTTTTTAGTCAAGGGATTGCTGGTACACCAGATCGAGATTGCACACAACGGGAAAGGCCCTGCTTTGGCCACTGATACTCAGTATCAGGCTTAGCTCACCTGGGAGACAACCTCGGAGGCTTTGGCTGGCTACTTTGCAAAGGCAGCTTGCAGGCTGCTCTCCGGCCAGTGGCCAGGCTGGGGAGAGGAGGAAAGGTCATCTGCCTGGGTGTGTTAGAGAGAGGGGAGACTGCTCAGTGTGTTGAATGAGATCAGATGGCAAAAGAATCTAAGTGTAAATTATTTAGCATAGCCACTTCTTGTCATGTGGGTATTCTAGATGGACATAGTATTCCCTGAAGCTGTGAAGCATATTAGATCCTACTCTTTAAAAAAATAATGTGATAGTTAAATTTTTTTTAAAAAAACAACCCCAACCTTTTTGACCTTTTAAGAAATAAACCTTTCCTATGAAAAAGAATTATAGAAGATTTGATGCCCTTGAGTTGTGGTGCTGAAGTATATTGAACATAACATAGACTAACAAGAGAAAAAAAATAGGTTTATCCTGCAGAAAGTGAAACTAGGTTGCTCCATGGAGGCAAGGATTCTGAAGCTCTGTCTCACATATTTTGAGCATGCTGCCAGGAGGGGCCAATCCTTAGAGAAGGACATCATCCTTGGAAGGGTGGAGGGGCAGCACAGTAGAGGAAAACCCTTGATTGATTCAGTGACTGGGGTAATAAGGAGTAAGCGTGTTGGAGACAATGAGGTTGGCTCAAGATAGAGCAGGGTTCAGAGCTGTTGTATATAGCTATGAGTCACAAGCGACTTGATGGCACATAACAATAACACAAAAGGTTATTCCCTAAAACGAAAGACCTCTCAAATGAGCTGTATCTGACTGCTAACCAAAGTCTGCAGTTTGAATCCACCAGCCGCTCCTTGCAAGAAAAAAAATGGGCACTTTCCGGATTTGAAACCTAACAGAGAGTTGCTGGGAGTCTGAATTAATATGATGACAGTGGGTTTGGGGGTTTGTTTGTTTTGACGTTAGAATATTTTCCACTGGGCCAATTGGGAATATTTTCCACTGGGCCAATTGGCAGCATCATGATGGACGGTGAAGAGATTGAGATTGTAAACAGCTTTAGTTTGCTTGGCTCCACAATCAACACTCTTGGTACCAGCAGCCAGGAAATTAAAAGATGTATTGCATTGGGAAAATCTGCTGTCAGAGACCACTCCAAAGTACTGAAAAGCAATGATGTCAGTCTGGAGACTGAGGTGTACCTGACATGGGCCATGGTCTTTGCAATCACTTGCTATGCATCAGAGAGCTGGACAACGAATAGGGATGACAGAAGGAGAATTGTACAACAGAGATGTTGTACATAGGGTCACTAGGAGTCGCAGGTGGTTCGATGGCACGTAACAACAACAACAACAACAACATGGCAATCTGTTTCTTCAATATGATGTAAGAGAGCACCCATAACTCCTTACTGCCATTGAATCAGCTCCCCACAACCACGTTGGATTTCCAAGGCCATCAGTCATAACAGAGGGAGATGATCCAGCTTCCTCCCGTGGATCCTCTCGCTGGTAGACTCACAGCTGGAGTTGTCCATTGCAACACCTTTAGCACGAGCCACTCTCAGACCACTCGTACCTAACTCTTCAGACATGTCTCCCACTTCTCACCATTGAAACTGTTTATAGGTTTGGATTTGAAAGTCATAGAAAGAAGAAAAAGCTCATTAATTAATGATTACGTGTGCAAATCTCAGAGGACTAGCTCCTAATGAATATCTTCCATTTGCACAGCATTGGTGTTGATAAGCAGGCGAAGCCAGGATTTAAGACTATACTGAAACCTACAATTGAATGTATATAACCTCTCTGCAGAGTGCTAAAAAGAAGGCATTGTATGTCATGGAGACAAGGAGTCCCTGGGTGGTGTCAGAGGTTAATAGGGGTTTGGGGACTAATGAAAAGTTGAAGGTTCAAATCTATCCTGACACGTGAAAAAAAAAAAAAGATCTGGTGATCTTGTTCCATGAGACAAACCACTACAGACCCTGCTGATGGCTGCAGTTCCAATCCTGACAACATGGGCCACATGAACATGGGACCGACTCTATGGCTGCTATTCTCCCCCGTACCGCAGAAAAGAGAATCTACTTGTTCTTCTCTTACACTTTCCTAATCAAAAGGCAGAATTTTTCTACGGTAGAGTTTCTCTATTGAGAACTCAACAGAAGTTCCCAGTTTCCACATGGAATGAACAATTACTTCAAAGAGGCAGAAGAGAAAATTACTATTTGCACGTGTGAGACATTTGGCAGCAATGCATCCCAAGGCCATCATTCCATTCTTGTCCACAGACCCCTAGGAGAGTGTAGAATGGCTTCACAGAATTTCCAAGGCTGATGATCATGAGTGGCTGTGGATTTAAAATACAGACTTTTCCATTTACAGTCCTGCGCTTAACCCTTTGTACCACTTACAAGGGATCAACAACAAACTCAACTCCCATTGTTGCCCATTTATCTCCTGCTGAGCAGCTGGTGGATTCAAACCCACCACCTTTGGGTTGCCAGTGCAAAGTTCCACGGTCTAGGCCACCAGAGCTCCCTGTAATGAACAGCAGCAGAGGGTGCAGCAGGAGTGTTTTTGGAGGCAAGAATGATGAGGGTTTGTCTCACATACATTAGACATGTTGCTAGGAGGTTCGATTTCTTGGAGAGGGACATGATGCTGGGAAGGGTGCAGGGTCAGCGAAGGAGAGGAAGACCCTCAACCAGGGGGACTGACAAGGTGACTGCTGCAATGGGTTCTTGTGAGTCAGGAAGTGTGAGGATGGCACAGGATAGAATAGGGTTCAGATCTTTTATTCATGGGGTCACTATGAGTTGTACCCAACTCAGTGGCACCTAACAACAACAACATGGCAGAGTTGACTTCTGGTGTTTATTAAATATTAAATTGCTTTCTATGAGTACTAGCTTGTGCTTGTTTACATAGAAGACAGATAATTCCTTTACTGACAAAACTCTTCCCCAGCACCCACGCTGGGACATTACCTTCCTGCTCTTTTCTGTTGATGCACCTCGCACGCTAAGTCCAGGAGAGAGTCCAAGGACCAGGAAGCAGCCAGGCCAGTCCTCTTCGCTCTGCTTCACAGGAGGCAATGCCGTTTATAGAGGACATTTAAGATCTGTTTTGTAAACTTCTTGCCAGTAGGCCACCAAAGCTCCCTAGTAAATAGATTAGGATCTGCAAAGGGATTTCAGGCTTGTTCATTAGTTTCTATTTGTGAACAGAGCGGCTCCAATCTTGGTTTAATCACTGAAAGTCAAACAGTCTGCTGAGCAAACCCACAGTCAATGTGGGCACCCTCTACCCCTGATGGTATTCAAGAAAGGACACAGACAACAAGATTTTTAATGTGTCATTTATTTAAGCCAAAATCAATGTCTGTTTTCAAGGAGCAGATTTCAAAAATAACAAAAGAAAGTCATGGTGAGAACAAACAATTTTGTTCAAATTTTAGAAAATATTACATAAAGTGGTAAGTCGAGCCTGCGATATGGGAGACTGCTTTGCTGAAAGTCAGATTTCTGCAGACAAAAATGAGCTCATTTGATTCTGAGACTGGAATGCTTAAGGAGCCCTTGATGAAATAGAAAAATTAGTCTGTTGAAAGGCAAGAAATATCATCATGGTTCCGACGAAATGAACAGGTAGGGCATGAACCCAAGTAATGAGATCTTTGCAATCCCACAGGGACTCAGTCACTCAATTGTTCCTCTTTTGAAGCTGTTTCAAAAGTACACAGTGTTATTTTGGTGAACAGCGCACGTCTTGAACAAGTATGAAAATAATGATAAGTGATTTTTTAGTTTAGAAGTATGTTGCTCCTAGTTGGATTTGCCCACCAAAAGTGGAGGAATTGAGAGAATGGACCCAGGTCTTTAAATTGTGTTAAGGAAGGCATTTTGGGGCAACAGATGGATCCAAGTCCACCTCATTATCTTTCTCTGTGTGTGTATGTGTATTATGTGCATGAAGGAAGCTTATACAAACATGACCATATGACCTGATAAAAACCAAACAAAACTGACAGTGCCAAACAGTCACCAAGTTGAGATGCTGGAAGAACGACAGAGATTGTCGTTGGGGAAGGAGCTGAACGAAGCACTGGATTTTGGACTCAAATCTGATACTTGGAAATTATGTCACATTGGGCAAGTCCATGAACCTCAGTGAATGCAGTCTTTCATTGCTTGGAGGATGAAATGGAAACCACAACGTCTCATTCTGACTTCCCTATCCTGGAGGGCTGTGAAGGAAGCAAAAACTAATGACACATGTTCAAAGGCACCGACATAGGGAAGATGCACGCTGACTTTCCATGTTTGAGAGGCTAGTGATTTTCTTCTCTTCAACATTCTGACCTCACCTCACTGTAGCACCTTCTTTTTTTTCAGCACAATTCTTCATGCTCCTGATCAAAAACATAGAAGCACATTTGATCATCACAATCTAAGAACTTCTGGTTCTTCAGCATTTAAATCCCTTACATAGGATGCAGGACCTACCTACTTTCTCAGCAGTGAACAGCCTATGTGATGTTATAATGAAAGTTACTCGGATACATTACTTGTTACTACCTTCCCAGAGACATTTATAAAGACGTAAGACTCAGTAGTGACAACACACAGGCCTGAAAGCAGTGCATTAATTATTTTATTAATTTCTCCTTTTTACATTATTGGGAAACATTCATCTATTTACAGTTTGTTGGTTTGTTTTGTTTTTCTTTTGTCCACACACAATCTAGGTTAATAAGCCTATGAAATTCCAAGTCATAAAGCCATAAAAATGTTCCCCACCCTTCCTTCTGAAAGCTTTCAAATGAAACATTTTTTTTAAAACCAATCCAAAATAATTTTTAAAAATTACATTTGGGAATACCAATAAGCTAGTGATTTACATTCCATTTATTTAAAATATGCATCTAGACATGTTTTTAAAAAAGAAATGATCAATTCACAATCGGATAAAGTTTAAATTAAAGTGGGAATGCACAGTAAAACATTAAGGAAACATCTATAAATAACAGAAATATATTACAAATAAATTAGTTCTATTTACCATTTCAAATATTAAAAATCTTTAATCCATTTCTTCATCTCTCTTTACAAAAAGGTTATGAGAATTGTATGGAAACATCTGCAAAAAATATAATAAATACTTGATTTCTTTGAAGGGTTTTTTTTTCCTCTGATGTGGGAGACAAGCTTTTCTTTTGTAACCCCCCTCCCCAAGAAAATGCCCAACAACTTTATACCAAAGTTAAACAAAATAAGTAATTTTTAGGGTACATACATTTTCCAGTAAGAACTAAAAAACATTACTACAAATCACATCAAAAAGAACAATGTAACAAAGGCTATGCCCATGATTATTTAGTTTAAGGGGTCAAGTGGTTAACAAGCAGCATTGCTTGGGGCCATGTGAGGGTTTTGTTCATCAATAATTAGCTTTTTATAAAGTGTTTTTACAATTTAAATTGTGTTAAGGAAGGCAAGGTCATGATGCCTGTTCAAATATGAACAAGTAGGCATTCAGCTAAAAGATTTAAAAGTCTTACCAAAAATATCTTATGAATATACAAATACCATTCACGTAGACAAGATAAATTGGCCTTCACTTGTCTCTCTTTAAAAGATCCGGGCTATATTGGTTTCCAAAGAAAATATTGTAGAATGATCTTGAACCATATTACTAACATATGTTTTAATTCAATTCCTAACTCTACCTCAGGGCACTGCACTGTAGTGAATGTGACTCTTCCAATGGAGGCTGCTTCCTGCTGTTCTGTGAGTTCCAAGCCATTTTCAGTACTGAGTGGGACCGAAAGCTACCCGAGGTGGCAGTTGGCAATACCAGATGCAAACACTCTATAACCTTTCATTGCTGCTACAAGGTGAAGAAAATGTGTATTCTCTTAAAAACTGGCAAATAGGTGAAGCTCAAAATCTCTGCATGCTCCCATTTTACAAAGCACTCGGGATACTTAGCTCACCCTAGTTAAAAGTTGGTTGGTTTTTAAATAATAGCCCTTTTCTTGTAAACCACAGCAGTAAACATTTGTGCCCTGTTTATAAAGATAGCTCAAAGCTTCAATGGCTCTGAGAGGTAGCGAATTCCCTAGTGATTTTACACATTGATGAAGAGATTTGTTGCCAGAATCCATCACCTCTCTTAGTTTCAAAAAGAAAATTAAATTAGCACCTGCTATGAGAGTGTATTTTTTTTAAAAGCTTCTCTGGTGCAAGTGTGTTTTATGCATGATTTAAAAGTCTTTCAATTTTCCATATTATCTAGTGCTTTAGGGTGTGAGCCAGACAAAAGATGCCAGTGACACTATAAGGTGGCCACAGTCTAGATGTTTAAACTGCTACTAGGAAGGGCATTTAATGAGAACCGCAGCTAAATGCAAGAGCATAGTGCCCATCAATTGTGATAAAAAATTACATTCTCTGCCAAATGCCTCTGCTTCTTCCCATGTTTATGAATCAAAACTTTCCTCCTTTGTCATGGGCGCTGAACCCTGCTGGTCAACCTTCTTTTCCACTACACGAAATCTCAAGATGACCATAAACAGTTTTTTGGAATGATGCAGCATGTCTACTGGGGTGAATATTGATTCGCTCAGTTTGGCATGGGACAAAATCTTCATCACTAGGACAGGATTGGTATGAAAGGATTCCGAGTGGTTAAATAGAAAGAGGACAAGAAAGTAGAAAATATATCTTAAATATGAACGAAAAGACAGATGGGTAGCATTCAGAGTGATGACAGGAAAACCTACACTTTCCTCTGAGAACAGCTCTGGGGCCATTTCCAGCAGTCTGCAGGCAGGCGTGCACTGATACCAGGCTGGACAACAACAAATTAATAGAACCAACAGCACTCTATAAAACCACTGCCACAGCAACATGATGCACGTCGTACAATAAAAGTGGATAAAATATTTCAGGTCTGAGTGTTCTTAATAACAGAACCAAAAAAAAAAAAATCCCCTGTGTGTTAGCTACACTGATGAGAGTGTTCCTTGCCTCGCCTTCTTCCTTTTATTGCCTTTCGGAATAGATTGATTTCCCTGAAAGATCGAATTTACAATCGTCTGCTGATTGAACGTCTGAAGCAGTGATTGATGAAATAACAGCGGGACAGGCTGCGCGGGTGGGGGCAGGGTGGCAGGGACCCTGGAGTCGCCAGGGGCACCTGGGCCCACGTGTCTACTTCCCACTGCCCGGCTGGGCCCCTCCCGAGCTCCCTTAGCGCACGCCCTGTGCGGCACTCCTTATTTGGGGTGAAATGGTATGATTTCTGAGGTTGGAAATAAAGTGCTCCATCTGCTTTTAAAAATAATATCAGTTTAAGGGAAAGAAAGAAAAAGAAAAAACAACAACACACAACCCAACAACAAACAAAAGGCGCAAATCCGAGCCCTAGTTTCTCTCTCGTGGAAGACGGTCGAGTCCTCAAGGACCACCTGGTGCTGGCTGGCGGTTTGGTTGGTATTGCTGGGCTCTAGGAACAGACTAGCTAGTAGGTCCGAGGATGGAGCGGGACTTGGGGCCGCTGCTATACAGGTGTGTCTGGTGTGGCCAAGAAAATAAAGGGTTGTGTCTGCTCGAGGCGGGGCGACAGCACGGGGACAGGGGCGCCGGGGGTGAGGGATGTGGGCGGCGGGGAGCCCAGGGACGGCGCCTAGAGGGGGACGGGACGCCACGACGTGGGGCGCACGGCGGGGCGGGCGGCTCAGAGCCGCGTCTGCGCCTCGGGGATGTAGATCTCGATGCTCTCCGCGCTCTCGGTGGCCGAGTTCTGGCGGACGGACGCGGCGCGCTTGGCGGCCATCAGGCGCTTTCGGGCCTCCTGGCGCTGCGAGCTCTCCAGCGAGCGCTCCCGGATCAGCGGCGCGGGGCCCTTGGCCGGCTTCTTTGGCACCGGAGGAGGGACCCTTCTCTCCTGATCAAAGCAGAAGGTTCAGGACATTACACAGCTTCTCAGGACAAGCTCGGGAAAAACTGGATAGGTCAGTAGTTAGAACACATTATTATTATTTTTTTTTTTTTTTTAAAAACAACCCTGAGGGTGGTTAGGTCTTATCTGCACTTTGTAATTGCCTTTTCTTCATTATTCTGGTTGGATAGTCAAAAGATGGAAGGGAAGGAAATATCAGAAAGCTTAAAGCCACGGTAGGAATGGATTACAGAACTAGCCCTTTCCAAGGTGAGGACGCGGGTATTTAACAGACCCAGGCAGAAAGGCTGCGCTGTCCGCTCCGCGCACACCGCGTGCTCTTCTCTCTGGAAAATTTCAGACTCTTCCTGGTGCAAGATGAGCAAGGAAAGCAGCCACAGGGCATCCTACCTGCATCTCCAGAGTTTAAACATCACCTCCCTCTTCCTCAGTCCAACCCTCTGCCCCACCGCTGTGCCCCACACAAGCTGAAGACACTTTAAGAGTGGAAGGCTGTGTCTCTCAGTTTTGTTGATGCGTTGAAGTGCACTGTTTGCAAGTCACCGACAAACACACAAGCAGTGTGCTGTGCAGGGCCTGGGGGAGGGAGAACCTCTGAGGGCTCTGATGATTGTGGTGTCCCAGAAGGCAATTCTAATCACAAAGGAGAAAATGCAGCCCAGTGCCATGACACTGTCACAGTGTCAAAAGAGTTGTCAGGGATTGAATTCTGTCTCCCAAAATATTTGCCAACTTGGCTGAGTGTTGATCACACTTAGTGGCTAGGCAGTGATGAAATTAGGCATTCATCCCTAATGATGGGATATGATGTGACCAGCCAATCAGTTGTCAGGGAATTAAAGTGAATGCAACACCTTTCCTCAAGTGGGGGGACAGTAAGAAGCCAGCTGAGAAGGAGGAATCTGACTGCCACCAAGGAAGAAGAGCCAGGAGTGGAGCAGATCCTTTGGATCCAGGTCCCTGTGCTGAGAACATGCTAGACCAAAGGGAACAGTGAGCCAAGGCACGTGGAGATCTGCAAGGAACTCTGGGCTTACAGACAGGAGACCAGGGTCTTCCCCACCCAGGAGAGGCAGAAGATCTGCTTCCTAAAAATTGTGGTGTTTCTGTGATGGCAGCACTAGATAATAAGATAGAATCTGGTACCAGGATGCTGCTCTGACAGACATTTGAATATCTAACAGACTTTGGCAACAACATGCTCTTCTACTAAAATGTGGATGTAGTTTTGGAACTGAATAACAAGTAGAGGCTGAGTGAGTTCAAGGTACTTAACTAGCCATCAGAAAGCTCTGGTGTAAAGCTCTAGTAGTAAGGAACTGTGCTACCAACACAAAGGTACACAGTTTGAATCTACCACCAGTTGCTCTGTGAGAAAGATGGACAATCTCCTCTTGTGCAACCCACTGACTCTGAAAAGCCCACTGAAGGGTCAGCTATGGGTCAGATCTGAATCAACGATATACAACATTAGTCTAGTCATTCTGCGGGAGAAAGATGTGTCAGTCTGTTTTAAAGCCTTAGAATTCTCACAAGGTAGTTCTATTCTGCTGTGAGTGGGAATCAAATTTATAGTAGTAAGTCTGGGGTTTTGGATTGGGCTAGAGTTTTTCAGCCTTTTGTTTTTCCTGTCCTATTTTATTGTTGTTAACAAAAAACCCCCTGGGCAATCTTCAAGACTGAAGAAACTAAAGAAATTGTTGTTGGTATTATGGGCATCAGAGGCAATTCTTGTGTGGGTAAGTAAGAGGAAGTAAGGAGAGCTTTAACATCAGAGAAACAGTATAGATGGTGAGAAGCAGTGAAAAGGAAATGCTGGCAGTAGAACTGGGAGATGGCATAAGATGGCTTGGGAGCTGACCCACAGATCAAGAAAGCTAAGATCCTTGGCTTCTTGGTGGAGCAGGGTGCCTCTAGGCACTGGACAATGGATATAGGCTGGATGATCCATGGGTCAAGAGAGCTGAGTACCTTCAGGCCCAGTCTTACTGGTGGAATAGGTGCTTCTGGGTCTTTATCAGTAGAACTAAAGAACTTTGTGACATTTGTATGAGTAGAGTTGTCACTGGGCCAGTCCAAGAGGCCAAAGGGCCAGGAAAGCAATGAACCAGGAAGCAGAGGGTGGAAAGAGAAAATACCCTGAGATGAACTGGTTTGTTCTCAAAGTGTAGGGCCATGACCTGGGGGTCTCAAAGGGTGGGCCTTCTAGGTTTCAGAGTCAGATCTTCCCCAACTCATCTCTGGAGTGTGTGGATGTCATTTACTAGTGCCAGGGGGCTAGGGCAAGAATCACTGTGCAAAGCTGAGGAAAAGGGATGCTATCTATGTCCAAGGATCAGAAGAATGGGGCCTACTGTGGCAAAAGGGGTAGAGTTGCCAGTCAAGTGGACTTAGGAGAATTGGGCCCCCCAAAGCCCAAGGGAACAGGTTTGACAACTATGTGGGTCTGAAAGATGGGGCTAAAGCCAAGGCCAGGGAGCCTCCCCTCAGAATCCAGAGATTATAACCAACATCCAAAGTCTGGAGGGCTAATGACTAGATGGCCTCAGAGAACAGAATTTTTTTCAAGCCTTGAAAGCAATTGTAAATTGTTCTGTTGGATTTCTTGATGCCCACTATATCTTCTTTCTCTCCAGTTTCTCTGATTTGTAATGGAAATGCCTACCTTATACCATCATTGTACTTTGTGAATAAGTAACATTTGTTCTCTTTTAAAGGACAACAAAGAATTTTGCCCAAGATTTTTGGGTTGATACTATAAACTGAAAGTATTTGGAAAGAACATAAGGGTAAAGGGTAGAATGCCATATATTGAACTGTGCTCCCTCAAAATAGTAAATCTGGCTAGACAAAGATTCTCATGGTCTGGAAGTTATGAAATGATGTAATGTGGCAGTTGTGCAGTGATGTCATCACTCCCCATTATGTGATCAGTAAGTTGGAAGGCAATTAGGATAGGATGCAACACTCATACTCAGATCAATGTCCTGATCTGATGTAAGGTGAGTTTCCCTGGAGTAGAGGCCTGTATCACCAGGTATCTTTCAAGACATGAAAGATCTGAGAGAAAATGAAGTGTCTGATTACTACCAAGAAAGAAGAACTAGGAGTGGAGTGTAGCTTATGGATCCAGGTCCCTGTAATAGGAACCTCCTAGACCAAAGAGAGAACTGATGTCAAGGTACATGGAGATCTCCAAGGAATGTTGGCCTCAGGGAGACAAGGACCTTCCCCCCCACCCCATCTGACTGAGATATTGTCTTCCCCTAAGGACTTTCTGCTTCTAGCTTCCCTATCAGCAGTAAACTGTAAAACACTTTGCTGTTGTTGTTGTGTGCTGTTGAGTTGAGAACCGACTCAGTTGACCCTCCACTGGGTTTTCAGAGGCAGTAAACTGCACAGAAGGAGACTGCCTATCCTTCTCCTATGGAGAAGCTGGTGGATTAGAACTAACAGCCTTTGAAAATGCAGCACAGTTTCTTATCATCAAGCTACCATAGCTCCCTAATAAAATACTTAGATATTTTAAATGTCACTTGGGAAAAGCAAAAGGCATTTATCTCTTTGTCAGTAATACGACAGAAGTAGGAAAAAAGAGAAGCATCAAAAATTTTGTTGATTGACAATCACAAACAGCAGCTATACCCAGGAACCTCACTTAATGTAATATGAAAGAATAAACTTTAGTACATTTGAGGAAGGAAAAGATTTTGTTGAATTTTCAGGCTGTGAAAAGGTCTACACAAGTTTGTTTCATTTTAAATACTCAATTTCTTATGTGAATATAAAAATAAAAGTGTGAAAATTTTCCCTAACACATGTGTCTTATGTGTTTCAAAGGGCATTTTATGTGCTAACACTTCAGCTCATCACAGTACCCTCTCTTTGTTAAGAGGATGAAGTGCTGGTTAAACCTGTTACACCACAGTGAGGGGTCTAGAGGGGGGTCTCTGTGCCCTAAAGGAGCAGCAGGGGGAGCACAGAACACAAATACCATCTACCAACTCTGGTTTTGT
The DNA here is from genome assembly GCF_000299155.1 of Elephantulus edwardii. Taxonomy (NCBI): domain Eukaryota; kingdom Metazoa; phylum Chordata; class Mammalia; order Macroscelidea; family Macroscelididae; genus Elephantulus; species Elephantulus edwardii. The sequence continues at coordinate 2,783,077 of NW_006399847.1, forward strand.
TCATTTTCCCCCCTTAAACTTCATGTGATGCTAAAAAGCTCTGATCATAGAGCAAAACCTAGTTACTGTCAAGTTTTTTTCTGATGAATGATGACCCCATGTGTTGCGGAAGAAGTCGTGCTACACGGCCTATCAGTGGCTATGATGGTTCGGAAGCAGCCAGCCAGGTTTCTTCCAAGGCCCCTCTGGTGACTTGAAACCCTGCATTACTAGTGGAGCCCTTAGTTAGAACTGCCACACAGAGACTCCAGAGAGAGGAGTTGTAGAAAAATCTAGGGGTTGAGTTCATTAATGCCATACTTTGCAAACATCAAAAGGCTACATACCACTTTTGGATGTTTAATAAATCTTCATTGTTGGATAATAGTGGGTATTTTTAAATGTATGTAGGCTGGAAATTTTTAGTCATATTTTCTTTTCCTTGTGGTACATTAACATTTTTTAAATAATTAAATCAGTGCATGAAAAATTATGATTCAGCTGTAGAACCTAAATTACCAGGGTGTATGTGTGTACAGACATGTATTATGTTTTCTCATATAAGACCAACTTTAAAACTTATTTAGCAGAGAGTTTGAAATACAAATTAAAGAGAACTGCATTGGGTACAACGGTTTGCTTTCCCAGGTGATACACCAGATGTTCATGCTCAACACTAAAACCCCCAGCTTACTTGGAGATGGGAGCACTGGTGAAGGATTGGCCTTCTTTTCCTTATGGACTGCCCCTCAGGGCTAGAGGTCTCCTGGGAATCCAGGGGTCTAAGAACCCTGGTTCTACAGCAAGTAGTAGCCAAGTAGGTGGCTTGTTAGTAGACGAGAAAACCTAAATGGAAGGGGGCACCTCGAGCATGGATGTAGAGGATACAGACATCCCTGATTTTCACAAGTTGATCGTCATGGATCTAGCTGATCGCAGGCCATAAGAAAACAAAAGGTTTAAAAAGTGATGCATGACACTGGATACCTGCTTGGGTCTGTTACAGCCTCATAGTCAAGTATGAAAATTATAGTTCCCGAGGCAAATCAACCAAAGTTAAACTCCTTTGGAAAAGGAAAAAAAAACCCCTCAACATTTCTCATTACTTGAACTTTATGTTAGTCTCTTAGACTTGAACAACAGTGATTCTCTTTTTTTTTAAATTTTTAGATTAAGGAAATGATTCTCAGAGTCAGTTCCATTTTGGGGGCTCCCTATTTTCTCTCAGAAATACAACTTAGGGGTGCAAGGAAGTTGGACTCTTGCTCTCTGCAGTCAAATACTGAAGATGCCATTTATTTTAGTTTAAAAAGCAAAATGGAGGCAGTTGCTTCCAGGGACTAGAATGGTTTAAACTTAAAGTTTAATTAACAAAAAAAAGGCCACAATCCCATTTTCCGATTCACAAAGACAAGCTTCTCTTTTAAAAATAAGCCTGAAACATATTACAGATAATTTCCCAAATTACTATGTAAACATTGTCATTACAATGAAATGAATATGATATTGGCTCCATTTCACACTGTAAACCGCAGGGCTGAATGCAGAAGCCTACTTAGACTGTCCACTGCTTGTGCAGGATTTTAAATGAACCATACAAAATCTACATTGTTCTACCTTCTTGTCAAGAGGATCCATCTGTTTCCAGTTATTGGCCTTTAACTGATGGAGTTCATCAAATTTCATACTAATATTTTCTATGGACAACTGCAGCATGTCCCAGAACCCCGCCAAATCCTGGGAGCTGGGCCTTGGATGCGCATTTGGATTCTGGAGAAGAGAAAGAAAACAGTCATGCTTAGAAGCGACCCGTGGCAGCAAGTACAGGACCAGCGCAGCATTTCAGAGAATGTGGGGGTGGCTGTGTTTCTTTTGCTTTTCAGACAGGAGATAAAAGCAAGGCTATAAATGGTAATTTTATACACTAATCCACTCTGAGTCAGTGATTCTCAAATGCCAAGGTTGTAAACCACTTCTGCTGTAATTCAGCATCCATCAGTGCCATATGGGAGGGTTTAAACATCTGAAGAGGGAGCTCTGGTGGCCTAGCCCCTAGGGTCCTGCACTGCTCACCCAAAGGCAGAGACTCTCAGATGGTTCAAAACCACCAACAGCTCTTCTGAAGACAAATGGCCAGTTTTCTCTTGTTAGGCAATTAACAGTCTTTCAAACATGCTGGAGGGAGAGCTATGAGTCTGTTTTGACTCAACAGCAGTGAGAGAAACATTTGAAAAATCCCAGAATGTGTCATCTTTTACTGATGATGCATTTAAAAACTCTAGGTCCAGAAAAACAGATACTAGCTTTGACAACATAACTCTCACATGAGGTTTTAAGATCTTACAACACATTTGGCTTGATTGTATCAGTAACTAAAAACTAAACTGCTCCAGTGTTGAAGTTCAATGAATCTTCCAGGCCACCAAGTCCATTTCTAAATTGTTTCAGTGATCAATGTATGAAATGATGGGTCAATGAGGCCAACTAGTTTGCCTAATTTCCTACTGTGGGCAACTAGTTCCTTTTTCAGTAAGAATCTTGGTCTTTTTATGTGCTGTCAAGTCCTACTCACAGCTGACCCTCCAGCAGGTTTTCAGAGGTTATAAAATCACACAGGAGTAGACTGTTCACGTTTCTCCTGTGGACTGGCTGGTCCATTTGAACTGCCTGCCTCTGGGTTGGCAGTACAACGCCCTACCTCTAGGCACCTCATTCTCTAAGAATCTCATTTCAGCCACTTTATTAAGAGGATGGATGAGGGAACTGAGGGAGAAAGTCCCATTCTGCATTGAGGTATCAGCAGTAGCTCACAGGCTGAAGCATCAGCTGCTCCTTGAAGTACCGGAAGTCTTCCTGTGGGCCAGAGGTCAGGAAGGGGGTGGAGGGATGAGGAGGGCTGGCCTCCAGTTCTTTACTGTGCATCCTAAGCCTGAGAATTGAGTCTGGTGTAATGTGCAACTGGGGTTACAATCAAAGTATTTCCTTCCTCCCGTTCTTAGGATGGGCTCAGGGAAAGATCAGTGGAACTGTCTTTGGTCAAAGCAACATAAATGGATCAGTACCGCTTCAATATGTCTCTCCCCCAAGACAGAGAAGGGCTGCAATGAGGCACAGCAGTCTTCCTTGAGCGGGAGAAGAGCAGAGCTCAAATCCTGGATGGGATTTAGTGGTGGATCAGTCTGAGATTTGAATCTTGGTTCTGCTTCCCACCATGGGCCATGTTACATTGTCCTTCAGTGTTGGGAGCTCTGGTGACCTGTGATAGGAAGCTGCACTGCAATCCTGAAGGTATGCAGTTCAAATCCATCTGAACTGTAACTGCCTCTGGAAAAGCACTGGAGAGTCAGCTATGAGTTGGTTCAGACTGGATGGTACACAACAACCACTACCATATCACATAATGTCACTGTCATTCCAAGGCCACTCCATGGGCTCGAGCATATCTGAGATTGTGAGACTGGTTGTATGTCTGTTGTTCATGACGTGGTAATGAGTCATGGTCGACTGGATGGCACCTAACAACAACAACAACATTCCATAGGGTTGTTTGGAGGTTTTAACAGGATCATAAATCTAATTTAGCTATCTGATCTATCACAGGTGGTCTACAGCAGGCTCATGATGATGCTGCTGAGCTCTGGCTTGGCCAGCACACCCAGTGCAGAGCCCTGAGCACCTCTGACAGCACCCCACATATCCTGCTGACTGAGCTCATCTAGTGGACGAGGAACACCCCTCCATACGCAAGATTCGCCAAAGGCCAGCTTCATTAGAGCCAGCATTTCCTCCACATCTCCAAATTTTTCTAATTTTTTTCCCTGTGGTTTCATCTTTAAAATCTGCAGTTTATCTTTTACTTAATAATATACTTGCTCCTTGGAGAGGGACATCATGTTTGGCAGAGTGGAGGGGCAGCGAAGGAGAGGAAGACCTTCGATGAGATGGATCGATTCTGTGACTGGAGTGGTTGGAATGAGTGCATTTGAGATGGCTAGGTTGGCACAGGATAGAACAGCATTTAGAGCTCTTGTACATAGGGTCACTAAGAGTCATAAGCGACTCAATGGCACATAACAACAACAACAACAACAACCTCATATAATGTTTTGGCAAAAAGTATGCTGTGCTTGTCCTATGCAAGTATGAATTGACCTCCACATGGACTTACTGGCCATTTCAACAAGATATTTTTGTATGCACTTTCTTACACTTAAAGGAGAATGGACACTTGTGTTACTTAAACTCCACCACACAGTGTGAGTCAGTAAATTAGCAGAAGTTCTCTACCTGGTACATCGCTGGAGCTGAGGAAAATATCTGTTGAACGGAATACACTTATTCGTAAACTTAGGAGCTCTGTTGGCACCACGGTTAAAGCACTCAGCTGCCACCACAAGGTCAGTGGTTTGAACCCACTGGTCATTCTACAGAAAGAGCTAAGGAAGGCAGTCTTCTCCTGCAAAGATTCCTACCCTTGGAAACTCTAGGGCAGTTCCAGTCTATCCTGCAGGACCGCTCTGAGTTGGAATCAACTTGATGGCAGCGGTCTGGTTTGGTTATGGTTTTTTTTAAAATTTGTTTGTCACGAGATTAACTGAGATAATATAAATTTATCTTATAGTTTTTGTTGTGTACTGTTGAATTGGAACCCATCCATAGCTGATTCTCCAGAGGATTTTCAAAGGGAGGAGATCTCCCATCTTTCTCATGTGGAAAAGCTGGTGGATTTGATCCTCACACTTTTGCACTGGAAGTGTAATTCCTTACTACTAAGCCACCAGAGCTCCCTTATTTTATAATTGCTATTGTTGTTATGGTTGTGTCCTGTTGAGTTAGAACCCACCCACAGCTGACCCTCCAGCAGGTTTTCAGAGGCAGTAAATCACATGGGAGGAGGCCCATCATTCTCTCTTGGAGCAGATGGTGGATTTGCACTGAATTTTGTGTTGGAAGCACAGTTCCTTACCACTAAGCCACTAGAGCTCTCTTACCTTATAATTAGGAATTGCATTTCTGTGGAAATGAAGGGCCAGATAATTTTTGTTGATGGAAGGAAATAAAAATACTATAGATGGAAAGAATGGTTAGCTCCAAAGGGGGGTTACAAAACCCAAAATCTAGATGCAAAGGATAGATAGCACCAACATAAACACATTTGGTATTTTCCTCGGTTGAGCACTTTCCAGACCCCTCTCAGCCTATGCTGTCCATAGTAGCAAGAGGAAGGGGTTAAAACTCTTACACTTATTACAAGATCATATTATGTGTCATTTAAGTGTCAAATAGTGATGCGTTCAGTTTCTAGAAAAGAAGTTGCTTGCCATACTCTGGTGAACAGTGTTTGGTGGAGCTTCTGGGTTAAAACAAGCTTGGAAGCTGAAGTGGCACCCATTTCCATAAATTGCTTGCCTCCGGAAACTCTATGAACCTAGAGAAAGGTGAAAGTCACGCAAGTGTTGAGGACTTTTGTTCATAGGGTTGCTGAGTCGCCTACGACTCGATGGCACTTAACAACATAGAGAGAGACCAGTTAGCCTAGTGGACAGAAAGTGATGCTAACAAGCCAAAGGTGGGTGACTAATCCGCAGCTCTCAGGCCTGATTGTCATTGTTTTTGTTCAGTCTTCTAGGTGGTACAGCCCTAGTGTGTCCACTTGCTGTATAGAGGTAACTTGTGGTTGCTGTGAATCTGAGCACTGTGACACTGATGTGTCAAATGCGATAACAGTTACCCATGGTGGACAGTGTTTGGTGGTGCTCCCTGGTTAAAACAAGCTTGGAAGCAGGACTGGCATCCACTTCCGTAAATAGCTTGCCTCCGGAACCTTATGAACATGGAGAAAGGATGAAAGTCATGCAAGTGTTGAGGACTTTCATTCATAGGGTCGATATGAGTTGCCTATGACTTGACTGCACTTAACACCACCACCACCACCACCACTGATTGGGCCATGAAAGCTATTCTGTTGAAATTACATTTGCAGAGAGAAGAGCTATTAAAAACAAAAGTGAGGCAGCATATACAAGGAGGCTCTTTCTTAGTTTTATTATTTTTAAACTTTTACTGTTGGTAGCTGGGTTTTTTTGTGCGTGTGTCTTTATTTTGCTTTATTTTATTTTTCTATGTCAAAAAATTGTGGATCTCATCTATTTCATCTCTGAAAGATCAAACAAACATTTACTTGGGATTCTCTGGGTCTTCAGATTAAAAAGAAGCTCTCTAATTAGGGAGTGGTCTGCCATTCCAGAAAGAAAATCCCCATGCAGAAAATGGTGGCTTTATAACATTACTTTTGAAATATCAAGTTGTACTTTCTGGTAAAAATAATAGTCAGAGACAGCCTGTGAAAACTTTTTAAAAGGAAAACTTTAGTTATAAACGCAGTAGTTTTAACTTGGGGGATTTCCTTCCCCTCCCCTTTTTAGGCATTTCCAGGTATGAAATGCATGATTTTTCATTTTAAGGAAAGCAAGAGGTAAGATTCATCAGAAAACTCTACTTCAGGTGAGAGAGATCTCAGCGGACTTTGACCTGGTTCAAGGTCAGTTTTATGTCAGGGGGGTTCGTCTTGGTGGCCCCTTGGTCACTTCTCATGGAACTAGCAGGTGCTGACAGTGATGGGGAGGGTTACATACCAGGTTTTCTTCACACAGTTCTCTGAACTGGTAGAATTTCTGGGCCATGAGGAGTTGGGCACTGCCCACTGCAGTTCGGATTTTCCCTAGAACTGAAAAGAGCAAACATACAAGAAGTTTACACACAATGCCTAACCGTTGAGATTTCATCTGGCAAAGCAAAGAGAAAGTTATGTTGCAATAATTATGGATAGGGCTCACACACACAAAAAGGGGATCCCAACACGCTTCTTACCCCATTGGTCTGGGTAATAGAGGCTCTTAAGTTAAACCACCTGGACAAAACACATCATCGTCATGCCTATTTCCTAGGAGTCCTGGAGTTTTCCCACCCCAGCACTGGGTGTTACTGAGATAAGAAGCAAACAGCCTTTCCTTTCTTCTGTTACTGCAGGGATGACTTTCCACTGTTTCCCAGCCTAGCTCAACACACACAGATCTTGATCTGCGGTCCTGACTCTCTAAGCCGAACCCAAACACGGAGAAACAACAAAGAGAACGATTCCACCGGAAAGGACTCGTTCTCACTCACCGTCCCCAACCCCAGGCTCCGTGGTTCTCAGAGCCCAGCCTCCAAGCTGTTAGGAGAGAGCTGTGGAGTTGAGTGGTTTTCTAAGGAGAGAATATTTGCAGTCTGTCGCCTAGGCAACGCCAACACCATCCCAGCTCTATCCTCCACAGGCCCGCGCATTGTTCCTCCGGATTCCCTACACACTGTGCTGAGAATGCCCCCTTGCAAGCTCGCTCTTGTTGTCTGCAGTCTGCAGTCTGGGGCGATGTCTCAGCAGACAGGTGTGCACAAGCAGGGCGCCCGGGCCTTGTTAACAGAGGCCCTCCCAGCCCACGGTGAGGACGGGACAGCTGCCACTGCTGGAGCCCTGCCACCGGGCAGCTTCCAACACGCCCGGCCCGGCCTTAGAAGGAGGGGAGGAGCTGAGAGCTGGGAAGGGGGTTTGCACCTTCCCGGAGAGAACACTTGAGGGGGAGACTTCCCACCCGCACTGCCTCTTTTTGAATCTTCCTGGAGCTGCCACTACATGACTTAATCAACCGTCCTGAATATATTTAGCTTGGGAGTCATTCAGGAACCTCGTCCCTCTAGAGTGTCTCTGTCTCAGAGTCTCTTGGGGTGGCAGACCATTAAGCACAGAACCATTAACTGAAAGGTTGGTGGTTCAACACCTCCCAGAAATACTTTGGAATAAAGGCCTGGCTTTTCGAGGCTGATGACCTTTCGGAAGATGCTTTTGAGTAGGTCTGAACTGTCAGCCTCTCAAGGGACTCCCTGGTGTGGAGCTAAGGGCTCTCAATTCTGCAGGTGTTGCTGGGCTCTGTTGCAGTCTTAAGAAGAGGACTGAATAACATGGTGTTCTCAACAGAAGGGGGAAAACCCTACCCTGCTTTTAGAAGTCACCTGGGCAATAGGTAGGGGCTAACTTATATGTTTTCTTGAAAGCAAAACAAGGGAAATCTTTCTGCATTCAGCATGGTTTGGCCAGACCCTTAGTCTTAAAGCAAAAACATCCCTGGTGGAGCTGCGGCTTTTCTGTGTCCCAAGTTTTCACTATGGTGTTCCTTGGATGGAAATTCCCGGCTGTTTCCAGTGGCTGGCTTCTCTAACACCCCAGTGACATCTTCCTAAGCCCAGGGTGGAGAGGTGACAACTGAGCCCCAAGTGGAACCAGGGACCAGGAGGGCTTGGACTAGCAGAGAAGAGCTCATCTTTCCTGGCCCTCCACCCTTGCTTTTCCAGAGAACAAAAAGTCATTAACTCCTTTTAGTTCTTAAAAAGAAACTAAAAAACAAACAAAACTCTAATGAAGGGCTGTTTTGGAGTGTGGGGTTTTTTTATTTGTTTTCTTCCATTAGAAACTCATTTGGAATATAAGATCACTTTTTTCCCCTATAAAGAAATCTCATATTGGTTACATACACCTTGAGGAAATAAGAAGTTGATGACTAGTAATAGGTGAAGACTCTTCTGTACACAACAATAGGTAAAGAAAGTCTGTGTAAGTGAGCTGCTGAGCCAAAGCACGCCTCTCTAGTGGTTCGAATCCACCAGCAACTCCTTGAGATAAAGATGGGCAATCTCCCCCCATGGGATGTAATGGTCTCTGAAGCTCAGTGGAAGGTCAGATCTGAGTTGGTTCTGACCCAACAGCAATGCGTTTGAGCTTTTTTGAACAGATAAACACTAGAAGAAGTAAAATGTGGAAATAAAGAAGCATCTTAATGTCATTTTGAAAGTGCTCTAAAACATTCAATGCCAAGCTTCAGACCAATGGAAAGAAAACATTTCTCTCAGGGATGCTAGGTAAAGAAAGCAATAGTGAATTAAATACTCAAGCTGGTGTAACTACTGCTTTCCCGATGCATACTGAACAGCTCAAACTGAGTCTGAAAGACGTGGGAGAGTCTAGCATGCAGGCAGTTTCTTCAGGGCTGGCCTTGCAATTCACTTCTGGCCTGTGGGCGGCCAGACCTGGACTTTAAAGTCAGGAATGAGACAACAAAGAAGCTGAGAGGACTCCTGGACTCTGGGGGTCTGGTAGGCAAGGAAGGCTTGGCTTTGAACTACACTTTCATGGAGCAGGGCAGCCCTTGGTGCTTTGGAAGTTCATTCTTTCATTTGGTAATTCGGTTTTTTTTTTAAATTTTATTTTATATTGGTGTGCTTACAAAATTTGTATACATTGTGTTTCACACTACCCTTCATTCACACTGTGTTTCACACAATCATTTCCATTCATTGTTGTTTTTATGAGCCGTTGTGTCACTTGTGACTCATAGCGACTCTATGTACAACAGCTCTGAAACCTGCTCTATCCTGGGCCAATAAGGCTCTATCCTAGCCTTCCTGTCTCTGATCTACCTACACTCATTATCCCAGTCACTGAATTAATCCATCTTATCGAGGGTCTTTCTTTCTTGCACTGCCCTTTCACCCTCCCAAACATGATGGCCCCCTGTAAGAACTGGTTCTTCCTTGCAATATGTCCAAAGTATGTCAGACAAAGCTTCAGAATCCACAACTCCAAGGAGCAGCCTGGTCTCACCCTCTCTAGAACCTGTTTGTTTTCTTAGCAGTCCATGGTATGTATATTCAATACTCTTCTCCAGCACCACAGCTCAAAGGCATCAAGTCTCCTTCTATCATCTCTAGTCATTGACCAGCTCTCTAATGCATAGCACATAATTGCGAAGCAATTCAAAGCATGTAATGGCCTGGATCAAGTGCATCATAGTCACCAGACTGACATCATTGCTCTTCAGTATTCTGGAGAGGTTTCTGACAGCAGACTTCCAGTTCATTTCGTCTTTTAATTTCCTGGCTGCTAGTACCAAGAGTGTTGATTGTGGAGCAAAGTAAACTAAAACTATTAACAATCTCAGTCTCTTCACCATCTATCATGATGCTGCCAATTGGCCCAGTGGCGAGAATCTTTTTTTTCTTGATGTTGCACTTCAATCCATATTCCCATTCATTATGTTTTATAAAATTAATCACCATTGGACTATGCCCACCATTAACCAGTCTTTTTAGATCCCTACGGATCTTTCCAATTTCCTTTACTGATAATTATTTCTTCAGGGCATACTATATGGCAAGCACTCTGCTAGGTGGATGTGATACCATGATAGCAAGATGAAGTCTCTGTCTTCATGGGGCTTATGTTTGGTAAAGAATACTGAGTGGGAAAGAGAGGGATCAGGTATCTAAGTACAAATTAAATATTTTGGATTTTTTAATTATAAAGCAAATTGGGACAGATGAGGCTGACCTTGATTGAACATATCAAAGGATATGAAATTCCTTAAACAGTGGTTAGAGAACACTGACTGTTTTCTTGGGTTCCTTCTCCTAAAAAATGGAAAACAAGCAAACAGAAAAACCCCTTAGTAGCGTGAAAACTGCCTCTAGAGTAAACATCTTGTTTCAGAAATTACTATTTGATAATGCTGTATTTTATAATAAATAATTTTATAATTAATTTTTTTTTTACTTTGGAAAACAATTAAAACATATGGATGCAGAAAGGGCAAGGAAGCAAACACACACACACACACATATATATATATATTTTTTTTTCCCCCCTCAGAGGCAGAAATGCCCAGATATGTTTCTAATGTTTTTTCCCCTTTTCCCCATCTCTCTCTCCAAGGAAATGAAACAGTACAGCTAAAGTAGCAGACTGTCATACAGTCCCATTCATCTCTTTCTCTGGAGGGAACCACTGGACTAGACAATGACCATTCCAGTCTCATCTATGAGCTAATTGAGATCTCTTCTCTTATCCTAGAAAGGTGACAACTAAAGGTCATCAGTTAGGAAATAAAAAGACAAATCATATTGGGAAAATCTGCTACCAGGGACCTCTCCAGAAGTTAAAGAGCAACAATGCCAGTCTAGAGACTAAGGTACACCTGATCCAAACCACAACCATCTCAACTGCTCACTCTGCATATAAGAGCTAGGTAACAAGTAAGGTTGGCCAAAGAATCAATGCCTTTGACTTGTGGTGCTGGAGAAGAGCACTGAACATACTGTGGTCTGACAAGAGAATAAACAGGTCTGTCTTGAAGATGATTAAACCAGGTTGCTCCTTGAGGCAAAGATTTTGAAACTGCATCTCACATACTTTGGGCATGTTGTCAGTAGGGGCCAGTCCTTGGAGAAGGACATCATACTTGGAAGGGTGGAGGGTCAGTGCAGGAGAGGAAAACCTTGGATGAGATGGATTGACACAGTGACTGTGGCAATGGGGTTGGATGCATCGGAGACTGTGAGGTTGGTTCAGGATAGGGCAAAGCTCAAAGGTCTTATTCACAGGGTAACCATAAGTCATCATCCACTCAACAGCACCTAACAACAAGAGCCTTTTGAGTGTGAGGGAAAAGCTTTACACTGAGATAATACAAGTCCGAGTCCTTCAACAGCACACTTTCTCTGAAACCCAGCAAGGGGTTAAGGCTCCTCAGCACAAAAGGAAGATACGCTGGTGTCCTTGTAGTCCTTCTACATTATACAACCCCAGTGTGACTGACAGATTTTACCATCCTTCTCCCTCAGGGCACATTTGGCATATCTTCCAGAGTAATAATTTATGTGGTATTCTCCAGGCACTCCACTTAACCATGACTTATCCTATCTATTTGTACAGCATTTAATCATATAGTAGGCCTTGTTTTTCTGGGCAACTCCTCATAGAAGTTAAGTCTAGCTCTTTACCCTGACTCGGTAGCACCCTGAGAGTAAATTTTTAGATAACTTTTTCCATTGTCTTTCTTTTTTCCACTCTCAGTCAGTCCATCCCTCAGGGGAAGCACAAAAGATAACATCACAAAATTATATCAAACTGAACATCTCCTTATTAGCTCTCCCACAAATTACAATAGAAACTTCTCACTCTGTAAGAAATGCTTCGGGAGAGGTGGAAATAGAGAAGGTCTGATCCAGTTCGTCACTGCTGTCTATGCAAAATCTCCTACTTCGTTTATAATTTAAAAACACCCTTATATGCTCATCATGCAAACAAACTCTTGCTGATGATTCTTTTTAAAATGTCTAGAAAAGTACATATACAGAGAACTAGCAAAAGGTCAAGCTAGATTTAGAAGAAGCTGTGGCACCAGGGATATCATTGCTGATGTCAGACGGATCCTGGCTGAAAGCAAAAAATATCAGAATAATGTGTGTTTTATTGACTAGGCAAATGCATTTTGGCAACAAATTTGGCTAACGTTGAGAAGAATGTGAATCCTAGAATATGTAATTATTTGTATGTGAAATCTATACCTAGACCAAGAGGCTGTTTTCTGAACAGAGCAAAGGAACACAGTATGGTTCAAAATCAAGAAAGGTGTGCAACAGGGGTGTATCCTTTCTCTGTATCAGTTCAATCTGTATGCTGAGCAAATCTTTTGAGAAGCTGGACTTCATGAAGAAGAATGTGGCAGCAAGATCAGAGGAAGGCTCATCAATAGCCTGCATCATGCAGATGACCCAATCTTGCTTGCTGAAAGTCAAGACAACTTGAAACTCTTGCTATAAAGCCCACAGACTACAGCCTTCACTATGGACTACACCTCAATTATCAAGAAAACAAAAATTCTTACCACTAGGCCAGTAGGCAACATAATGATAGATGAAGAAAAGATTAAAATTGTCAATGATTTCATCTTACTTTGCTGCATAATCAACACTCTTGGTACCAGCAGTGAAGAGATCAAGAAAAATATTGTACTGGCAATGTCTGCTGTCTGGGACTTCTCCAAATTACTGAGGAGCAATAACATCAATTTGAAACTAAGGTGTATCTCATCCAAGCCTTGGTCTTCTCATTTGCTTGCTATGCATCTGAAAGATGGGGAACACCTAAAGGTGACAGGACTATGCTTTTCATTTGGGGTTTTGGAGAAGAGTATGAAAAATCCCACGGACTTCCAAAGGAACAAACAGGTATGTCTGTCTTTGAGAAAGTGAAACCAGGGTGCTTCTTGGAGGCGAGGATGGTGAAACTTTGTTTCACATACTTTGGACCTATTGTCAGGAGGGGCCCATCCTTGGAGAAGGACATCATGCTTGGAAAGGTGGAGGGTTAGCACAAGAGTGGGAGATGCACAACAAGATGGATTGACACGGTGACTGTAACAATGGGTTCAAGTATGTTGGAGATGGTGAGAATGGCACAGGATAGGCAGGGTTCAGATCCACTGTCCCTAAGGTGACAATGAGTCACAGTCAACATGAGCTGTAACATGAGTCATAGGTGAATGCACACAAGAACAACAGTTGGCCTCTAGGAGGGCACTCTGGTGTCATGTTCTGCAGGGACTGATGTGGCAAACACAAAGGTAGCTGGAACCTCTCTGTAAGTTCAAATCCAAAGTGGCTCTGTGGGAAAAAGATGGGCAATTTCCTTCTGTTTTGATTTACAGCTTCTAAAAACTCACCGGAAGGTCAGCTATGAGTCAGTTCCAACTACCCAGCTATGATAGCTGAGTGAACTCTGGGGGCAGAACAGGTATCATCACTCATCTGAGATCATAAGGGGTCAGACTCTAGTGCTCCATCCCTGAGACCACAGCCTCTTGGTGACACTGTTGTGACTGGAAAGAGCAGGGGTGGGGCAAGTCAGGGACGGTCAGCCTCATCAACAGCAGAGGCTCTTGGGAAAGTTTAGAATTTCCTCTGACTTGGTTTTCTTCATCTGCCACATGGACATGACACTAGCTTCATAAGAGTATTTAATCTAATCATGCTTGTAAATGACTAGAATGTGAAAAGAATTAGAGAACTCCTAGATCAAATCTACTTTTTCTTTAAAAAAAAAAATCTTGGACATTTGACTTGGGGAACTAAAAGGTGGGATAATCTATGACAGGGAATTCTTTTCCCTGTTACTCTTTACACTTTACTCTTACCCCAATAAACTAGGCTGATGGAATATCCCCATTTTGGGGGTAGCATTTCTACAGGCAGTTTCTCACATGTGTATGTGACTCAGATTCAGATCTGCTGACTTCCTTCAGAAAGCCTTCCTGACCTCTGTGACACAAGAGAGCCTCCTGACTATGTGTCTGGGAATCCATACAAGTTCTTTGGGGACCTGGATGTTCAGTGCTTCTCAGTGCACTCTTGTTCAGATTACCTCCATCCGTCAGTGCTAGAACAGGGTCAACTGGAAAGATGACAAAGATGTACAGGGTGAGGTAGGGCTGCAGCCAATGTGAGACCCCGACCACACAGCTGGAGCTGTGCACAGAAAACAGAGCTGCCTGCAGAGCTGGTGTGAGACCTCCTCATGAGCAGGGGCTTTTGCTGAAAGAGCCCCATTAACCACCAGGTACCCAGATCAACTCTGCCAACCTTTGAATCATGGTCCTCATGCTCTTCCAACTAGAACTTAACCATGTAGTTGGTGCCCCTACAAGCCAAGGCTTGGCCTCCACTCAGCTGACTTTTCACTGCTTCCTCCCAGTAGTCCTCTGAGATGGTTTGGGGGACCCCTCTCATCCTCATCTCCTGATACTTCTTCACTCTCAACCCAACCACTGTTTCCTCAACTTCAGCAATAACCTTGCCTCCTGTGAGATGAAGGAAACAGAATATTTTGGTTTTTCTTTTCTAGTATTTGCGTCCATACACATAGTCCATCCCTTCAGCCTCCTCAACTGCCCCTGCCCTTGATGGACACTCCCCAGCCACCATGTCCATGCCTGACTAACTCCAGGTGGCTCTGAGACCTCGTTCCTCGAGTCAACCTCTATCTCTGCTAATGAGGTAGCTAGGAATATCCTCAAGTCTCTCCTCTTCTGAGGGAACAAAATTCCTTCTAAGCCTCCTGCTCTTATCCAGCTAATAGAAGATTCTCCCTGTGAAACCTCAGATTCTCCAAAGTGTAGGCTATCTCTCCTTCCTTGAGTTCCTCAACCCTCACGTGTTCCTCTGTTCACTGAACAGGGCTCCACCTCCATTCTGGCTTTCCTGAACTCTCAGTTCACCTCACTCTCTCTCTACCTTCTTGCGGTTGAAAACACATTTCTTGCTTCACTTTTAATGCTCAGTCGGTTCGCTGTTGGCTTCCTTCTCATTCTGCTTCTTAAATTTCGTTCTTATATGCTGTCAAGTCGCCTGCAACCCATAGTGACGCTATGTGCAGCAGCTCGGAGGCCTGCCCTGTCCTGAGCCAGTCTCACTGATTCTGACACACCCAACTCCATTTCCTCAGTTACTGTATCAATCCAGCTCATCTGGGCTCTTCCTCTCCTGTACTGTGCCTCCACTTTTCTGAGCACGATGTCCTTCTCCAAGGACTGGTCCTTCCTGGCCACGTGCCCAAAGTATGATAGATGGAGCTTCGAAATCCTAGCCTCCAAGGAGAAATTTGGCTTCACTCTCTACAAGACAGGATTGGAGGAAGACTCAACAACAACTTGTGTTATTCAGATGATGCAACCTTGCTTATTGAAACTGAGGAGTTCTGAAGTGCTTGCTGCAGAAGGTCAAGGACTGTAGTCTTCAATGTGTATTGGAGCTCAACATCAAGAAGACAAAGATTCTCACCACTGGGGCATTTGTCAGCACCCTGATAGAGAAGAGATTTGAGGTCATTAACAGTTACAGCTTGCTTATCTTCACAATCAAAAACTTTGGCATCAGAGGTCAGGAAATAAAAAGACAAATTGCACTGGGAAAATATGCTGCCAGGGACCTCTCCAGAGTACTGAAAAGCAACAGTGTCAATCTAGAGAATAAGGTTCACCTGATCCAAGCCATGGTCTTCACAATTACTTGCTATGCATCAGAGAGCTGGACAGTGACTAAGGACAATAGCAGAAGAATTGATGCCTTTGGGCTGTGGTGCTGGGGAAGAGTCTTGAACATACCATGGACTGCCAAGAAAACAAATATGTCTGCTTCTTAAATGTAGAACACAAACTTCAATCTTGGACCACGTCTTTGAGGAAGAAGTTTCTCCATCTGTAGCTCCACTGCACCAGGCACACAATGCTCAGAGCTGCATATATAACCACCTACTCGGCACCTCTGGTCTCCCCAGATTCTCTTCCCCTCAGGATTCTTCTTTTGGTTATAATTAGGGCTCCAAGACATGGGTCCCCCACCCACAGTATGGATGCCCTTCTTCCTTTACCACTTCAGATGTCTGGCTTTACTAAGAGTTAGAAAGTCTTAAGCAACCTCTATGCTTAAACCTTTTTGTGGTCCCCTCCCACCCATGGGACATGTTTGAAACTGGTGTCAGTGGCTTCACAGAAGGTCAACCTCATTCACTCCCTAAATGTTATAAGTTTCCATTCTCCCAAGACTCTGTGCAGCTTCTGTCCTCAGTGTCTTTGCTCATGCTAAATGCAAAGCTGGAATGCCAGGATGTTGTCTTCCAGGTCCCTGAACCAGCCTCACTCCCTTCATATCTCTTCAGATTGGGGGTGTGGTCACCTCCACCAGAAAGCCTTCCTTAGCTCTCTCAGTTCCCTCCTTTTTCTTAAACTCTTAAACTTACTTCCAGCTTTGCCTTTCCACATTCTTTCCAACATGATGTGTTTGTGTCTGTCTTCCCGCCCACACTGTGAATTCTTTGACGGCACGGACCATGTCTGTGTAATCCTAGCAAATTGTTGAAGAAATGTTTTGAAATAGACCCAGTCAGCTACACAAGTTCATGTTAACCAGAAAATTAAGTTACTGACAATGTTCCAGGCCCTAAGCATTCTGATTCTTTCACATTTTATGACATTTGGTGCCACTTTGAAGTGATGGTCTTGGCTAGTTAGCTAACAGAGACTTCACCAGTGGCTTCTCAGTTAATTCTACCTTTCAATGACCCCACGTGTACCAGCAAAGAACAAGGTCCACAGGGCTTCCAACGGCTGATGTTTCTACAGCAGATCCACAGGACTTTGTTCTGACAGGCCTCGGGTGGATGCAAACTCCCAGTCTTCCAGGTGGTGGGTAGGCATGCTAGCAATGTGCAGCGTGGTCTCTGGAGGGATGGTACTGCACTTGGGTTTCTGTCTGTAGTGCCTGCTCTGGCAGTTGGGCTGAGAGGCCTACATCGCTGAGATGAGTAAGCTTGCTTACGGGTGAATTAGACGTCTTGTTCTCAAGCTTTGGCTTCCTTTCACTTATCGGGCTGGGTTTTTTTCAATGTTGTAAACGTTGCAGTGAAAGAAAAAAGAATTTTAAAAAGCAGTTCCGCCCACTGACTTCAAAGTAATGTAGGCTCCTTGGGCCAAATCTGTATGATTTCCCCGAGTTGGGATCACCCATGTGGAACACATTCTTCCTGATCAGTGTGTCCTTGTGGAAAAGAATGTCCCCAGACCCTGCCCAGCTGCCTCGCGGCACAATTGAGATCCAGAGCTGCTGTGAACATCGCTTCTCAGCCTTTCGGGGACCATCAAGTGTGCAGAGCTACTGTGGATAAAAGGTGAAGATTCATTCCTGATAAACACAGCCTGCTCTGCCTTCAACCACCAGCGGTAATTAAAGAAAAGCGATAATTTGGTGGCTGAGGAAGAAAGAGCAGAATTCTCAAGTAGAAAATTTCTCATAGGCTCAATTCAGAAGTTCTGCAGAACTAAAATATGGAGAAGAAGGCTTCTTTCTCACACGCTCTCTCTCTTTTTAGAGCAAGTTTTGAAAAACTTAGCTAGTTTCAGTGCTTTATTTTCCACTAGCCCACACCCTTGCACAATTCTTTCTTATAAAAGATGATGAAGCTGCAGGTTCACATGACCATGTACAGCAGGTTTGGGGCAGAACCTCACATACAGCCTATTTATGGATGCTCCCTGGGTGGCACAGGGAAATGTGCACCGGACAACTCCTAGGGACTTGATCCCTCTGTCAGCACCAGGCAGAATCTCACATGCACGCATGCCCCCTGGATAGTACAGAGAATCTGCACTGCATGCCTCCTCGGGACTTGATCCCCTGCATCAGCACCTCAGAAGAAAGACCAGCCAATCTGCTTCCATAAAGATCACAGCCAGAAAACCCAGTACAGTAGCTCTGCTCGCAAATCTGAACTGATGGCAGTATTTTTTGGTTTTAATACATTGCACAGATAAATACAGTTTTTGAACCTTTCACGCCTTAAAGTCAAGGGTAATGGAATGAATCTGGAGTCCCCTCAGTAACAGAGAAGAGAGGAAATAGGCACAGGGTTTGAAGTGAATGCCATTCCACAGAAATAACTGTTGTTGGGAGGTGACCAAGTGCTTCAGAGGTGGTCTGGAACCAGCCTGCGATGGCCCAGCTGCTCCTGCACCCAGCTTGCTGCAGCTTGCCCACTCTGCCCACGCCCTGGCATCCACCTCAGCCCCAGGAAGGTGGACCTGACCAGGCTCCCCGACTCCCTTCTAGCACCAGTGCTGTTCCTGGAGACAGCAGTATGCAGGGCAAAGGGTTCTGGACCCAAGGAGGATAAAACACACAGCACACATTTCCTCCACGGTCACTACTTTCAGGTTGATCAGGTCTTACAAAGGGACTATGCAGTGTGTGTGCATGTGTGTGTATGTGCCTATGCATATGGGAGGCCTGAGGGTCCTTCTGAAGTCTCACTTCAAAAGTAAGTTGAGTCTAATGCAGATCTGGGAGGCCACTGTCGCTGCCCCTTTGGGGACGTGGAAGCACAGCCTGCTGCTTTGTGTTCAGGACACAGCTTGGGCCAGGCTGGCTGACTGTACTGACATGGAGACAGCCAGGTACGGCTTCTGGGACCAAACCTGAAATGGGAAGTCCATGGCAGGGCTCATAGCAGCCCCGTGGACTGCTAAGGCCTCCAAACTGAGACTATAAGTCAAGTGTCACTGAGTTGGATACAAATTCCTGGAGAAATTCAGGAGGAACCAACGTGTCTCCTGCACACATACACTACACTTATCAGTTAGTGTCAGATAAAGTCTGGAAATCCCACATCTAAGCTCTCCACCATTCAGGAGGCATAGATTTAGAGGACAATCAGCTGGCATTTTAGCCCAGCACCACTGAAACCCTAGCTACTGCTTTTCCCCTCGGCGTGGACAGCATGCCAGGTCCCAATCACCCAGGACCATCTGGTAGTCTCATTCCCGGTTAGATAATGCCAGACGTATCCATGTAACATACAAGCCACTGTCAAGCAGCACCGAGCCATCTCCTGAGACAGCTGTTTCACACACAAGGGTTTCATTGTCTGTGCAAAGCTTGTATCGTTTTACTTTCAAGGCTGGAAGGACAAGCCCGTCTCAGCTGTCTGGCGTGGAGGGGGCCTGCTCACTGCAGAGTCTCCTTATTTTGTTATCAAAAGAAAAACAAACTATCAAAAGTTAGGGAGTGAAGGTTTAAAGCAAGAGCTAACATCTTTCTTCTACTTTTGTTTTATCAGGTAAAATAATAGCTCCACACGCCCAAGGAATTTTTGAATTCTACTTTTCAAAAGGGAGTTTGGGATAGCAAGATCATGGCTACTCCGTGTCTGTCTCTACTTGTACCTTGCTACCCACATTTGATGAGTTTCAGGTAAACTAGGAAAAATGTTTTTCAGCCACTGGAATTCTAAAACAATGTCCTTTGGGAAGCAGCTATCAGTAGTAAGATAATAGTATTATAAAATGATTGATAGCTGAGCTATTAATTAAGATTGGACTGACTCTTTTCAACTCTCTAATAGAAAAGCAGATGAACATGTTCAGCTGTGCCCTGGAAGAAAGGGCTGGTAACCTACTTCCAAAATGAGCAGCCACTGAAAACTCTACGGAGCACAGCTTTACTCAGAAACACAGGTGGGGTTCCTGCCAGTTGGAATTAACTCAGTGACTCACATGAGTTACTTTCCAGACAGTGTTTACTTATTAAGAGATAGATAGATAGATAGATGTGTATTTCACCCATTCATCAAAGCTGTTTCTCTGGACGCACTCAGATTTTTTAAACAGTATTCATTACTTAGAAATTGATTATATCCACCAAAGAAGATCAGCCTCTCTTTCTTAACGCTGACTTAAGAAACAAAAAAAAAAGTAAGCTAAGTCAAAGAATTTACAACAAACAAAGGCCCTCCGCACATCCAGGCCTAGTTATCAGACCAGAATTCTGGTTGCTAAGGAATCAGACACAGATACATAGGAAGCATTTTATAAGGGTCGGTGCCAAGGGACACACAAAGCATAATTATCTGGTCAAATGTTATTCACGTTGTATCTGTTCTATCAGACAATTCTGTGTGCTGTGACCTTGGAGAAGATACTGCCAGGGAGCTGTTTGGAGGGCAAATAAAACAGCACCTGTCAAAGCCTCTGAGATGTCGTAGGGGCAAACTGTGTAGTCTCTCGTGCACTTGTATCCTCCCTCCTACAGCTTTAATTCAGGCTGATTTTGATTTTACTCCTTTGAAATTAATGGCTTGACCTAGGCATGACAGACTGTTTGGAATTCTGGAATACTAGTAATTTGAGGTTCCTATTTTGCATTTCATAAAAAATGAAAATTATAAAAAACTTTTAAGGACTTGGGAAAGGGAAATGCGTGTCAAGTGCAGGAAGGGACGTGCAGAGCTCACCTAGGCTACTAACAGAACAGCAAGGCTGCCCTTTCAGCCCTATCTGTCGATGAGTGTAGGAATGCTTACTGTCACAAGAAGGTGCCCACTCCAACTTTTGGTGGCCATGCTGAGTTGTTGTTGTTGTTGTTTTTATGTGCTGTCAAGATCCCCGAAACTCATAGCAACACTATGTACAATAGCTCTGAATCCTGCCCTATCCTAAGCCAATCTTATTGTCTCCAACAGACTGAAATCCATTTCTCCAGTCACAGAGGGCAGGAAATGTTTTGGAAGGATTAAAGGACAGTGCAGGAAAGGAAGATTCAGGATGAGATGGATTGACTTATTGAGTATTACATAATGACTTAAGGGAGGGAGGAAGGTATTGCTGAGTCAAATAATGTTTCAAGGCAGAATATCCAAAATATTTTGTGGCCTCAATACATGTATTTATTGTATGTCTAGGAGCTAGACATTTTGAGAAGTGCTGAGGAGATGAAGATAATCAAAAGGGGGAAAATGTAGAACAGAATTCTAAATGCTTATGGACTTTCTGGAGCCACAGATATTGGATGAACCCCCTGAAACTAATTCCATGAGTTAATTATTAAATCTTAAAACAAAAATATCCTCTGACGTCTTCTTTTTTTTTAAAAAAAAATAGTTTTGTTTAGACAGTTAAAAAGATCTATCTTAAATATTGTCTTCTTTTAGGAACTATTGTTGTTGTTGAGTACCAATGAGTCAGAACCAACCCATAGCTGGCCTTCCAGCCGACTAGCAGAAGCAGTATATTAGATGGGAGGTGACTTCCCATCTTTCTTCCACATAGCAGCAGGTGGATTTGAATTGCATACCTTTGCACTGGCAGCACAATTTGTTAATATATATATATATATACACAAATATATATATATATATATATACACACACACACACATATATATATACATATATATATAACACACACACATATATATATACACACACACACATATATATATATATGGGGAGGGGGATGTGTTTATAATTATAATTACAATTATAACAGGTATAGATTAACAATAATGATATAAAATACAATGTATATGAATGATTGTCTAAAAGACAATGTATATGAATGTGAGCAATCTAGTTAAGAAAAAGAACTATATATATGGAATACGTTGACAAAAGCAACTCAAAAGATAAAATTAAAAAAGGATTAGACAGAAATCTCAGGGGCTGTGAGTTTATGTTGATGGCAGAACAACTCAGAAGAGGAGAGTGAGAATGCTTATACAACTCGAAGGAAGCAATCAGCTTATACAACTCGAAGGAAGCAATCAGCTTATACAACTCGAAGGAAGCAATCAGCATCACTAACTTGTACATGTAGAAACTGTCCAAGTCATGTATGTTTTGCTACATATATTCTCAACAAAAGGGTGCTCTGGTAGCCCTAGTGGTAAGGTGTTGTACTGCAAACTCAAAGGCAGCTGCTCCACAGAACAAAACAGGGCAGTCTCCTCTCATGTGATTAACAGCCTCTGAAAACCTGCCAGTGGGTCAGCTAGGAGTTGGTTCTGTCTCAACAGCACACAAAACAACAACAAAATGAAATTTAAAGAAAAAATATTCTGGTACAAATAACAATAAATTGGAAAGGGTAAAAAATAATATATTTTTGAAACTGAGAGATTTGGCTGGCCCATGGAGTTTCATTATGCAAAGTTGTACAGTAATTCCACAAATGAGTTAGAAAAAGCCACATCAGGACAATATTTTTCTAGATGGCTCCCACCCAAAAATGAAAACAGACTTTAATGCATTTATTTCATTCAATTAAATCATTACTTAGATCTTCCATTACTTTAATAATACTTTTCCAGAGGGAACAAAATGCAACTTTGAAATATGCATTTACTACAGACCAATTTATTCTAATTTTGAGGTTGTTAAAAATGTATAAAATTTGCTTCACAATGAGGGAATGTAGTAATTTTTCTTGGTTAGTTGCCAATGTTGTTTCTTTTAGTACCGTCGAATCATTCATGTGGGAAGAGATTGTCCATCTTTTTCCCTCAGAGCATCCAGTGGATTTGAATTGCATACCTTTGGGTTAGCCGTGCAATTCCTTACCACTGAATCACCAATAGGATTTGTTATTTAAAGGCATCGCTTGAAAAATAAGCATATTCAAGGCCTCCAAAAGTAACCTATTTTAATACATTGACTTGGAACGTATGTTAATTACTTTGGTGACTGAAGGTTTATCACCTGTAATGGCTAATTTTCTTTATCACTTTGGCTAGATTATTGTGCCCAGTTGTTTAATCAAACACCAGTCTAGATCTTGCTATGAAGGCATTTTCAGTTGGGATTCACGTTTACAATCAGTTGAATATTAGTAAAAATAATGTGGGTGGGCCTTATCCAATCAGCTGAAGACCTTAATAAAAATGAGATTTCCCAGAAAGAATTAGATCTCAAGTTTGTAACATATATATTGTGCTGGAGTTTCCAGCGTGTCTTGGACTTGTTAACTCTCTAATCACTCACACAAGCCAATTTCTTCAAATAAATCTTATTATCTGTCTGTATCTCTATGTGTTCTCTCTCTCTCTCTCCCCCTCCCTCTCTCTCCCTCTCTCCCCCCTTCCTCTGTCCTTCCCTCCTATTGGATCTGTTTTTCTACTTTTCTATTGGAGATCTATCTATCTTCTATCATCTATCCAACCATCCACCTATCTATTTTTCTAGACAAGCCCTGGTCTTGCCAAAAATCTAAAGGATATATTATATGCCAGCCAGGCTTTGGAATGTAAGCAAGCATGGGTCTCTGTATATTAGCTCTGCTTTAATATTATATTAATGGAAGTAATATAACTATAAATATTTTAAACACCCAACACATATGTGTCTAGGTACCTTCAAACTAGTTGGAAACATTTATAATTTCCTAAGCCCCGGCAACATTTAAGGAGAATCTTGGGGAAGAGGGCCTACGATAGCAACGTGAGGCCTCCAAGGTGAGCTTTGTGCTTTTGGGAGAAAAGCAAGGATGTCTGCATCTAGCTCTTGGGGAAGTGGCCCATCTGCCCGCTGCTTTGTGCTCTGGTGCAGCACTGAGAAACCTGGCTGTGATTTCCCAGCTCTTCTACAAGTTCCACCTGCCAAAGTGAAACTGCAAGCGTCCACCAGTCAGCAGGTGGAGAAGACAACAAAGGTTCCGACAGAGTGGCCCCGGGCGCGAGGCCTGTGGTTACTTACTGTCCTCGGGCAGGCTGTTCTCCCGCTGTTCTCGCTCCATCTGCTGGCACCACCCTTCCATGCGGTCCCGCTCTGCCTGGAGCAACTTCAAAAACCAGTGGCCATCCCGGTGACACACAGACCTCTGGACGGCCTCCAGAGGGTCCTCAGTGATAGAGTCAATCCAAGGGTCCGGGGGAGGCAGGATGGAGGGGTCGAAATCAGCGTCGAAGTCTTCGTCGGCCGCACAGGCGTGGTAGTGGTTTCCCGAGCCCTGGATGCTCACTGTCGAGGTGCTGGCATCCCGGGAGAACTGTCTGGCCATGGGGCTGGGACATGAATTGTCCTCTATCGATTCCAGAGAATTTTCCAGATTGTCATGGAAGTCCAGGTCCGCCTGCACTGCTGTGGTCACACTGTTGGAACGCGTGAATCTGCGGAAGCTTGGAAGAATAGAGAAAAGAAGTTTATTGGTGGGGAGTCTTTCTTAAAGCAAAACTATATTCTTTTTTCTTGGATAGGACCATAAGGGACGTGTATCCTCAGTATGTTGGAGGTGGGCCCTAATATGTATTGATTGCCAGAGCTCTAATGCAAAGAACAGAAATCCATCTGTGTTCAATATGGAACAGGGAACCACAGCTAAGACATTTCAGTGATGGGACAAAATACACAGACAGAATAATGTTCCACCTCCTTCCCAGATCTGGGATGGTTTGAATAAAAAAATCTAGGATTGATAATAGGAAAACAATTCATCACATTAGCTCCTAATCTATTTAAATTGCCTAGAAATGGGGAGGGGGTGGTAAAAGAAGAAAAAATAGCCCATAATTACAGGGACTCTTACACTACCTCATTTCTAAAAAGGCAATGCTGGTAAAACAAGACTTCTTAAAAGCAACCTTATTTACATTTCTTTAGGGTTCTCCTAAAATCACAAATTCTCTCTCAGGAAAGAATAACCTGATTCTTGATTTTTATATATATAAATTATATATAAATGTGTATATCATAATATGGTCCAAAGCCTTTGAAGCAAAGGTCAACGCACATATCTAGAGTTCTTGAGTACTACCTGTCTGTAATATTTTTTTTCTTCCTCATAGTCCTCCTACTGAGGTAATAAGAGAACTTGACAGACTCAATCCAAGCGTCTTTCACATGGAGAGGGATGAGTGAGTGTCTCTCTACCAGCCAGACCAACGCATTTCTCTCTGGCTGACCCCTACAATGAAGGTTAGCAGGATGGGGAAGAAAGGGGAGTCATAAATTCTTTTTCTGAAGAGGGTCAAGGAAAAGTATGAGCCTGAAGTGATTAAAAACAAAACAAAACAGAAAAGCTTCATTGGCCCCTGGAACAAGGAGAAACAATGACAGAGCAGATAAGCTCAATGGCAGCAGCATGAGTCAGCCTACTCCATAAGTCTTGAAGAACTGGACACACTTCTACACTCTCACAACTCACCAAAAAGCTGAACTAACAGAGGCAGACTTCACCTTTGTCTTGTTAGAGAGCTCTCTTCCCTGATAACCGTCTAGTGTTACAGGCTTAGAAACTTTAAGTTAACACTGGTAAGCCTATTCTTTATTTTTCTGCCTTATCTTGATGACTGGGGGCATCTCAGAAGGTTACCATGACCTACAACCAGGAGAAGATAACATAGATGAATGGGACCTTCTAAGACTCAAATCCCTATGCACATCCAAAAACTTCTCCAAAAGGGTAAAAAGGGAAGCCATAGACTGGGAAAAAGTATTTGGTAATGACATGCCAGATAAGGGACTTATATTTAGAATTTATAAAACACTTGAGCACCACAACAAGATAAAGGCAAATAATCCAATAGAAAAATGGGCACAGGACATTAACAGACACGTCACCAAAGAAGATATTCAGATGGCTAACAAGCACGTGAAGAAATGTTCAAATTCCCTAGCTCTAAGAGAGATACAAATCAAAACAACTATGAGCTATCATCTTACCCCAGTAAGAATAGCAAAATTTAACAGAACAGCAAGCAACAAATGCTGGCGAGGTTGTGGAGAAACTGGAACTCTTATTCACTGTTGGTAGAAGTGTAAAATTGTGCAACCACTGTGGAAAGCAGTGTGGCGCTTTCTCAAAAAGTTGCAAATAGAGATACTATTTGACCCAGAAATTCCAATACTGGAATATACCCCAAAGAGACCATAACTGCCACCCAAGCAGATATATGCACACCCATATTTATTGGAGCTTTGTTCACAATAGCAAGGAGTTGGAAACAACCTAAGTGTCCATCAACAAATGAATGGATAGAGAAGCTGTGGTATAGTCATACAATGGAATACTATGCAGCACTGAAAAACAAAGAACTCATGCAATGTTATTCAAAATGGGTGACCCTGGAAGATATTATGCTGAGTGAAGTACCTCAGTCACAAAAGGACAAATACTGCATGGTGCCACTGTTGTAAAACAGGACTGACATCAGGGTTGAGGGGAGACTGAGAAAGATGGGTTAAATAATGTATGCTGCACTGAAACAGATGAGGGAGAAAACTGTTTAAAAGGGATATGTGATTGGTAAGTTTTGTCATGACAGGAGTCCAGAGCGAAGTCTGCACAGTGGAGTGGAGCTGGGGGGAGGGATTGTAAAATAATGAAAGAATTTTTCTTTTATTTTTCCAAGAGGAGTGTAATGGGGTGGGGAAAGGTTGGGAGGGGAGAAAAGTGAAACAGTGAATGAATGGAAACCCAAAGTCTCTGTAAATTTTCACTGAAATGAATAATAAAAAAAAATTGAAAAAAATAAGGTTACCATGTCATTTTCTTTCTGGTCTGTTCATTCTCTAACTTTCATGTCTTCAGGATACCTCCTTCATGGTTCCAAGAGTGCCTCCTAGTCCTTCGCTCTCTATGTCCTATCTATGTGCTCATCTACCAGTCCACTCACCCATCTACCCACTCAGCCACTCCTTCATTTATCCATCCATCCATCCATCGTCCAGCTCAAATTTCACTTACCAGTGGAATTTACCCCCAATCCCTTAGTTAAAAACAGCATTTCTTCCTCTAAATGCTTAGTGTCAACCAAAGAGATAAACATCACCTACTTGACCAGTTCATGATTATATTAGTTTAACATGGCTCATTTGCCAGGCATTTTTCAACTCATATCTCATATTAAATAGTAGTACCAGCCTTAAGGATAGTACACAAAATCATGTCAATACAACATTACCAGATGATACGTCTTTTTCTTAAGTCTGGATCAGTCTATCAAAGTCAATTAAAAGCAATATTATGGCCCATAAACAAAAGAAAAAGAAGAAACAGAGAGCTGTCTAAGAGTTACTGAAAAGAACAGACCGTTACTTACAACCCTATGTTACCAGTCACTAAAAACTTTCATCTAGCCGAGCCACTCTCACTCTTGACCAGCCTCCAGCTCCTGAGTCCTCCAAGCCACTCTTTTTTTTTTTTTTTTAAATTGTTACATCCAAGGGACCCTTGACAACAGCTGCCTCCTGAACATTCCTGCATCGGCGAAGTGTTGCCATGCACTGCGGGTCCCCAGTGTTTGGGGGGTATCCCCCTCTCCTTGGAGCTGCCAGGCAAGATGCTCTGCTTGTATTTCTGCATTCCGGGCCCCTGTCACCATCCACCTGCTTCCTGGGGACTTGGAGACCCAGTGCTCCCAAGCAGCCCTGGCCACCACGAGCTGCCCTTCTCTGTGGAGGCCCTAATGGCTAGGGCTGACCCTTCACATGATGCAACTCAATGGCTGTCCCCCACCACCAACAGTTCGGGCCCTGGGGCTCTCCTTACGGCCCCCTGAGCCAGGTTCTGCCCAACATGTTCTCAGCCACTTGTGTGTCCCCATTCGTGGGCATGGAGCCGAATCCGTGGTATGCTGACTTGCTCTCGCAGCGCTCCTGCGGCTTTTGCACCTGGCCACACCTGTGTGTCCCAGACATCAGAGTTCATCATCCCCCAGTAGCCCTGGTCCTCCAAGACAGAGACCAGGGTCCACAGGAGATGAACACCAGCTGACGGAAGCGGAGGAGAACCATGTTTAAGCTGGAGCAGTTGGAGGAGCTGGAGAAAGCGTTCCAGAAACGGAAAAACGTGGTGGGAAAGAAGTGAGCCTGGCTGGCTGCCCGACTCCACCTCCATGAGGACCAGGTGAGAATCTGGTTCCAGAACCGTCGAGTCAAGTATGTAAAGCAGCAAAAACAGAAGCTGTCAGCCTTGCCTGCCACTCCGGCCTCCATAGGCGAGTCCTCCAACAGCCTTGACCCCAGCATCCAGGGTGATAAATGTCCAGTCGGAAGTGGATAACTGAAGAAAGAGCAGAGCCTCAGCCCAGGGCTGTTCCTCCTGTGACGCCCACTGGACCACCTGTGGGGATAAAGAACCTCACAGAGCCAGAGGGCACCAAAGGAACTGCTGTCTGTCAAGGGGCTTCTAACAGAAGGGCATCACGTAAAGGTTAGAGTTAGAGACGATGACCCTCAGCAAAAACAAAACAAAACAAAACAACCCCCAACAAACTTTCATCTACAAGTGGATACACAGGCAGACAGACAAGACAAACATATGCACAAGTGAAAAAAGACTACCTTCAAGATCCCACATCGACTTGGCAGATGATAAACATGAGTATTTATTTGTATATGCAGCAAAAAGTCCAGGGAGATAATAGGACAATATTCTGTAAATCTCTTATCCATAATCGAACACCTAGAGTCAATAGGTCACTGGTCATGGGGCCTCTCAACCACTGTCTCAGGGAATACTGAGGTGAACTGGCACAAGATAGTCAGTGCTCTGCATTCTACTTTGGTGAATAATAACTGAGGACCTTAAAACTTTTGAGAAGCCATCTAAGGTGCAACCATTGGTCCTTTCCTGTCTGGAACAAAGAAGAGGGAAGAAAATCAAAGTTACATAGAAATAATCAGCCCATAGTACCAATGAACCTTGTGACCTTCAACTTCCATGACTCTGGGGCAGAGGAATTAGATGGTGCACTGGCACCACTGCTGACTGCTCAGAAAGGGCTCAATGGGATGTCCTAGATAGCGTGGGAGGTAAATTAGAACAAAGCTAAACATCACAGTGATGTCCAAGCCTTCTGTGACTGTAACTCATGTGACTGTGGCCCTTAGCCTCCTCTGGAGCCTGGAATGGAACTTACCCCTGAGACACAATTTCCAGCCCCAAAACAGACAGGCCTATGTTCTTGTCTGGTGCCCTTGAGTCAAGGATGACCCATAGGCTAGAGACAGGCCTCCAGGGTAAGGACAAAGAAGATTTGTCAGAAACAGACAAGTAGTTACTTATAAAATGGTGGGTGGCCTGGGAGTAACAAGGAAAACGTAACAGGATCTCAATAAATCTACTTTTGTCTCACAGAGGAGAAGTGATAAGAAAAAACCCCAACAGCTGGAGTATTGATTTTTTTCTATTATTAAAGCCCGCTGCCATAGATTTCGACTCCTGTGTGCAGAGCACAACTGGTCATTTGGTACCTTCTGATCTGCAGGAACATCACTATTCTTTTCTTTCTTCCAAGGTTCCTCTGGGTTCGAACCACCAACCTTTTGGTTAGTAATCAAGTGCTTAACTCAGTGCACCACTCAGGGAATCAAGTGTCTGTTATTACGATGGTCAAAGTGACCAAATAAGTTATGTGATTTTTAGATGCTGTCAAGTCAACCACAACTCCTAGCGATCCTGTGAACAGACGAGAACCTGGCCCTCTCCGACTCCCTCCTCCTCATGTCCTCCAGGCTCAGTCCAACAAGCTGTCACTGCGCCCATCCATCTTGCTGAGGGTCTTCCTCTCTTTCTCTGATCCTTTCCCTTTCCCAGAATGATGTCTTTTTCCAAAGGACTAGCCCCTGCTGATAACAGCCCACAGTATATCTCATAGAAATAGGTGGTAGTCTCAGCTTTTCACTCTGTGAAGACAGATGGGCAAAACAGGCCTACCTCACTGTGGGCTGCTTTTAAGAAATCACTGCTGTTGAAGGCTTAGATCTGGTCATACTCCTAAGGTCCTTGACTGCACAATGGGTCCCTCCCTCCAAATAGGTCACATAGTATGAGTGCTGGAAAGCAGCACAACAACAGTGAAAGGAAGATTTTGCTGCAATCATTCTTCACACAACCATGAATTTCTCGGCAGCAGGAGGTAATTTCTACATTCTTCCTACTTGCCCCCAAATGTGAAATTCCATCTCCTGCAGCCAAGCTTTCCCCTCACCATGTGGATTGGATGAAACCACTGAAACCATTGACATTTTGGCTGTTCTACTACTATGAAATCCCAACTATAAAAACATGAAGCACCACTTTCCAAGATTATGTATTGCCAGAAGCATTCCATTTCAAAATTTAGAGGCCTCCTTGGCCCTCATTGTTCTCCATAGGCTGAACTTGCCAAAGTCGGGGTCTGCTCCCCATCTCAGAGAGCCTGACCTGCTTTCCTGTCCTCTATTTTCATCGGCAGACACAAAATCCCACTGCCAACATTCCTGAGAGGCAGCTCCTGGCTGGGGAGCTGGTAAATGTATCTACCCTCTTAAGAAAAAAAAAAATGACTTGGCAGTAGATTAATGGAGGTTTGCAGTTTAGTCACCCAGAAAAGAAATAAAAGTTAAGCAAAATTAAAATGGTTTGGGATTAAAAGCGGTGCCTTTGAACTCAGGCAACCCTGTCCAGGCGACTGTGTTTCTATCAATTAAGTTCCTTAAGCAAGCTCTGTCTTCCCCCACAGCTTTCAAAGAATGTTCTGCTCTACAAAACATTTTATGTCTTTCATGTGAAACGTTCCTTCTGGGCGAAGAGTGCAGCCAAGCTGTTATAGTTGTTTTAAAACATTGATAAGAACACCAAACAATGACTAGATTAACATCTATACTTTCAAAAATATACAGCCCTAAATATTCCCTTAGGAAATTGCAGTGGCCCAGTGGCAAGGAGTGGTGTTACTATCTCAAAGGTTTCTTGCAGGAGAAGAACGGGCAATCTCCTCCAGGGGCATTTACTGCCTTTTAAAGACTGCTGGTGGTCAGCTAAGAGACAGTTCTGACTTGACAACACATGGCAACAACAATAAATGTTCTTTAACATCTTCTCAAAACCAAAGGAGAGTTTAGCATCACTAGTTTTAAAAAGGTATGCCTTAGGCATTCTACTCTTTCAAGAACTATCTTCACGGGATCAAATTGACAACAGCAACTTGAAAGATCAGACAGGAAGGCTAGAGGCCAGTGAGTTTAGAATTAATGTCGGAGGAACAACTCAGAACAGGATAATGGTCACACAACTTGAAGAATGTAATTGTGTCACTAAATTGTACAAGTAGAAACTATTGCGTTGGCACACACTTCACCCTTGCAATGCATTCTCAACAACAACCACAAAAAGAAAAATAATTTAAAGGAAATATATATATATATCTTCCTTGATAATGGATTATTTCAACCCAAAAGCTAGACTCAGTGGGAAAGTTTCCAAAGTCACAATTTCCAGCCTCAGAGCGTCCTCAGTCCCATACCCTGCAGACAGTGTGCAATGATGACAACTGTGAACAGCACCAGCCAGCGTTCCCATCCAAGGAGCAGACACCAGGACACCAAGATGGCCCAGACGGCTGTGGACCGGTGTGGACACAACACCTATCCTTAAGCAGTCAGTGTGAAGCCACCTCTGATGCTGCTGCATGTTTTTCCAGTGAAACAAGCTAGCGTTCTTAGATACAAGACTTCTACTCTCTCGCCCCCACTGTTCTGTGCAGCATATAACAAACCCACACAGAGGTGGTAAATTGTAGTGGTACTATTCCCAGAGCTTCACTTTCCTCTGAGACTTCTGGCTCTGTTCTTGTCTACAAGCTAAGCATCACTAGTGTCCCTGTAACATGCATGCAAGTGTCCAGGATGTGGCACTCCCATCACGAGCGTTTTCTTGGGAGCCTAGCTAGACCCATCCACTGTGGAACGTTCTTGTTCTGGTTACCATCTTAATCCTTCTTATCCTCATGGTTGCTTTGTGGGGCTAAATCTAGTTTCAAAGGCAACATGCCAGTCCTGTGTTGTTCTTTCTTCTTCATTTTCTTTTAGACAACTTCTATTAAATCTCTGTCAGGACTAAACCCATGTGGGTTTACAAATGCAACCTTCAAAAGGGCAACCATCTTGCATTTTGTGAACTAGCACTCTAAATGATGCAAAGCCAAGGTCATGCAAAGTCTAATCATGTAAAAGAAAAGATAGACATTAAAAAAGAAGAAAAAGGTATGGGAGACTCTGAGATAAAGAATAAAATTATAAAACAAAAGAATAAAATTATCCTAAAAAAAGATTGACTCGTTCTTGACAGATCAGCTTCCAGATAAGAATAGTATGTGGAGAAACACAACCTGTGTTCAAAAGCTGACAGGAACTCTGCTGTTCCCTATTCATATGTGGTTAGTGTTGTCATCTAGCAATAGATTTTAACACTATCTTGAAACAAGCACCTGTGGATTACTTTAAACCTTTCATGTTCTTCTTTGTTTTACTTGGAGAGCTCATTAAGCAAAGGAAAACAGAATAGATTTTTAACATAAGTTTCTTTTTATTTCAAATAGTTGTGATGCATGTGTCAAATAAAATGATCCTGTTGTTAGGTGCCCTTGAGTGGACTACAACCCATAGTGACCTAATGAACAACAGATCTGAACCTTGCCCTAGCCCAAGCCATCCTCACAAACGCTGATATGTTCAAGTCCATTCTTCCAGTCACGGGTTAATCCATTTTGTTGAGGGTCTTCATCTCTTTTGCTGACGCACCACCTTTTCTAGCATGATGTCTTTTTTCAAGGTCTGGATCTTCTAACAACATGCCCAAAGT
Organism: Elephantulus edwardii; assembly: GCF_000299155.1. Classification (NCBI taxonomy): domain Eukaryota; kingdom Metazoa; phylum Chordata; class Mammalia; order Macroscelidea; family Macroscelididae; genus Elephantulus; species Elephantulus edwardii. Next base: position 2,815,866 of record NW_006399847.1, read on the forward strand.
ATGAGACAAAGTTTCACCATCCTCGCCTCGAAGGAGCACTGCCCTGGCTGTATTTTCTCCAAGATAGGCTGTGCTGTGAAGTCCATGGGATGGAAAACATGAGCCATGTTAGCTAACAGCACCTGAGGGGCTCCGATATGGTGCTGGGCGGCACTAACATCCTGTAGATGCTCTTCCTTGTGGGAACTTGGTTAAGATGCAGCAAAGCATCCTTGAACTGAATGTGTCCCCAGGGGAACTGCTTGGCCTTAGCACCTTGAGTGTTAAGTCACAGCTAGTGGCTGCTGAGCTGAGGTAACTAACAAACCCTGAGCGATCTCAACAACTACTTTTCACCCATTCTTGCCTTTGGAGAAATACAGGTTATAGATCTCTAAGTTTGAGTGGCCAGTTTTCTTTAGGCAAATGGAGTGATCTATAAAAATGTATAAAATGGTGGGAGGTGGGAAGGAAGGAAGAGGAGAAGTGACAAGCAAGGAAAGAAAAGGAAAACAGGGGGAAGAGAGAATGAAAATACAGAACAAAGGAAGAAGAGAGAGGTGTGGGGCCTATCAGGAATCATGTCAAATTATTCCAGGCTTTTGAAATTTGAAGCCCATGGTGGCCACACCTTCCCAGCTCAGGTGTATTGGAAAGCACTATTTGTTTAGATCAGAGTATTGTTAACTTGGCAAGGAAGAAGAACTGATAAATAAACCCTCCAGGGTGGGTGCCAGGTTAGGGGGTACATGCAGTCCCCAGATTACAAGTGAGTGCTGTTCCTAAAGTCCTTCTTTAAGTTGGGAGTGTATGTAAGTAAGGGATAGTTTGGTGCATTCGAATCTAGCGTCCGCTGTCAAATGTCTGTATCTAGCATATAGTGCATCTTTCTGGGGAAAAAAAAATAAAATTAAACAAACATCTCCGTTTACATCCCAACATCTTTAACATATTTGTTGTTTGTTGTTAAGTGCCCTAGAGATGAGCATGACTCTTAGCCTCTTAGTGACCCTATGAACAAAAGACTTGAACTCTGTTCTATATAACTATTGTTGTTTCTCTACATTCATAGAGTTTACAGAGGCATGTTGTTTAGGAAGTGGATGCCACTTCTGCTTCCAAGCCTGTCTCAATCTTGGAGCTCCACCAAACACTGTCCATGACGGGTAACCATTATGGCATTTGGCACATTAATGGCACAGTGTTCAGCATCACAGCAACCACATAAAACATAATAATGTTTTGGTGCAAACCACAAAGCAGTAACCATTTGTTATTAAACTGCTGTATATATCTTGGAATTTTAATATCAGAGACTTCCCAGAGTTGGCTTGCAGCAGCAGGTGGGATGTGAGGTGGATGTTTATTACCCAGGGAATGTCTGTACTACAAGGAAGCCGCAGAGGGCGGATCAACTCAGATCCTGGGTTGGCAAGAAGGAGACATTTTTGACTGCCAACGGCCTTGCCAAGTGTTGTACCTGAACTAGATGTCAGATTCTGTCTCCATTCTGGTCTTTTGTCTTAATATCTTGCTGCTTTGTTGAAAAGACACAGACCACTGCAAGTTTCAATGTTTATGTATTTAATAACTTGTGATCAAAAGAGGTCTTTTATTGTACTTGACATTGTGCTTAAGAGAAAATAAAGCTCCTGACTGATTGCTTGTTCCGTCTTGTTATGGAGCCATGGTTTTCATGGATGACATAAGGGCTTCAGAACTGGATTTGGGTTACATGAAACAAAAAAAGGCAATAGAGGTGCTTTGGATCAAAATGCAAAATGTATACAATACTATTCACTGATGCAGTCATCTCCAGAGAGGGTGGGAGCTCTCATAACAGAGTACCAATGCTTTCCAAACAGAGTAGGGAAACACTGCATGGCTCAAAATCAGGAAGGGTATGCATCAGGAATGCGTCCTGTCTCCATACCTTTTCAATTTATGTGCAGAACAGATTTTTCAGGGGCTGGGACTTATGAGAAGGAATGTGGCACTAGGATTGGAGGAAGACTCAACAACAACCCAACCTTGCTTGCTGAAACTGAGGAAGACCTGTATGGCTGGCTGCAAAAGGTCAATGACACTAGTCTTCAATATGGACTGGAGCTCAATATTAAGAAGACCTCTCTACAATTACTGAAGACAGGGTGTTAAAACATTTCAGTACATCAACAAGTTAAGTAAAGTCTTACCTCCGCTTAACACATCCAGTTGTGAAGTCCAAAGTGTACCAAAATAAATTACAAATATCTTACTGTTCTTTCAGATGATGGCTGACATGGGACAGGAAAAGCCCAAATCCTGCACCACATACACACATACCCAGTCTTTCTTGTTCTTGGCTAAGATTTCTCTAAATTAGAGGTCCTCACAGAAGTACAGAAACCTGATAAACATGGGAATCTGCAGCAAGGCCAGGTCCAGGAGAGGCAGTGTAGATATCAAGTCACCATTTATACATGAAGCCACCCTAGAATTGAGGAAACACTACCAGGATAGTGAAATAAGAGGTTATTGATGCTAGCTCTATTCAACTTTAGAGGGAGCTCTGGAGGCCTGGTTTATAGGGCCTTGTGCTGCTAAGCCAAAGATCCCACATCTCTGGTGGTTCAAATTCCCAGAAACTCTGAGGGAGAAAGATAAGAGATCTCCTCTGGTGTGAATTACAGGCTTGGAAACCCAGTGGAGGGTCAGCTATAAATTCTTCTGACACAATGGCAATGAGTAGTATTGATTTTGGTTTATCATTTGATAGATCAAAAAGTAAAGTCAAGCTCTTGACTGGAATATTGTTTTCCCCCTTCTTTGGCTCTGATATTTTCCCAGTAAATTCCAAGGCAGAGAGTTGTTACTGTTATTGTTATGTGCCCTAGAGTCAGAACAGACTCAGTTGACCCTGCAGAGGATTTTCAGAGACCTTAAATTGTATGTGAGTAGACTGCCAGATTCAAATTGCCTGCTTTTCAGTTGACAGTGCAACCTTTTTTACACAGTAGGCCACCAGCACTTCTTAACTTGTGATGTTGTGTACCATCGAGTTGGAACTGGCCTATAGCTGACCCTCCAGCAGGTTTTCAGAGGTAGTTAATCAAGAGGTAGATCATCGCCCATCCTTCTCCTGTGGAACAGCTGGTGGCCTCAAACTACGTACTTTCGGGATTGCAGCACAGCTTTTTGTCACTAAGCCACCAGAACTCCCTTAATTTATGGTTGTTGTTGTTTCTGTTGATTGCCTTAGAGTCAAGCACAACTCATAGCGACCCTATGAACAAAGGGCCTGAAGTCTCTCTACAACTATTGACATTTATCAAAGTTCATAGAGTTTCCAGAGGCACATTATTTAGGAAGTGGATGCCACTCCTGCTTCTTTTATGTGTTTTGTTGTTGTTAGATGCTGTCAAGTCAACTACTCCTCCTAGCAACCATAGGAACCACAGACTGGAACCTGGCCTTGTACACAACCACCACCATTTACATCATGTTCAACCCACTGTCACAGTCACTGTGTCAGTCCATATCGTTGAGGATCTTCCGCTTTTTAGCGGGCCCTCTCACTTCTCAGCATGGTATCTTTTCCAAAGACTAGCTCCTTCTGACAATATGCCATAAATATATCAGATACTACTCATTTTACCTCTTTGAATCTCTCTCTGTTTAAATAGTCACATACAATTAGTAAAAGACTGCATGAGTGTGACCTTAAAAAAAACCTTAAAAAAGACCTTAAAAAAGATCTGAAAAGGTCAAAGTATTTTAAAGTTAACTGTTTCCCAAAGGAAGGTTGAAGAATATTTATAACACAAAAATATTCTACATTCAATAAGGTAAAGTTTGTAATATCTCACATTTCATCAATAGCATGCATGAAAAAGAAGGTCAATACAGTGCAAAAAATAAACAACTAAACACTCAACAGAATCTCCAACCCCAGACACATTGCTGTTAATCAACCCTATAGAATCCCAGGATGAAATGAAAAGAAACACAACACAGAAGTAGTTCACAGAGAGACAAAAACAGTACAATTCCATTCCAGGTTTCCAAGAAGTTGGAAGAAATATGGAAGAGTTAGAGGCACATAAGGTGGCCTAGTGCCAAGAATCTGCTCTGCTATCCTGAAGGAATGATGTTCAAAGCCAGCAGCTCCTCCACAGGAGAAGGATGAACAATCTCCTCCCATGCAATTAACTGCCTCTGAAAACCCACTAGACGGTCAGTTCTGATTCTATGGTACACGACAATAACAACAAGGTGTAAAAAAAGTCTCAGGTCGAAGTTGCAGATTTGAAAACTACGAGGTCTGAGGTTAAAACTGCTGTGAAGGAGAGAAGACATTGCAGAAGTAAAGAGTGGTGAACCTGAATTTATTATAGGAATTGTTGCCGCTGTTGGGTGTTGTTGGGTTGTAGACGACTCACTGCAACTCTGTGAACTAAAGACCTGAACAATTGTGTAACTTTTATTGTTTCTTCATGTTCATAGTTTCCAGAATCAAGCTGTTTTGGAAGTGGATGCCACTCCTGCTTCCAATTACAGCAACAGAAACTTTCAAATAAAATGCACAAAGAAAAAAATATTTTTAAAAAATTAACATGGAATCAGTATGCCACTCCTGCTTCCAATTACAGCAACAGAAACTTTCAAATAAAATGCACAAAGAAAAAAATATTTTTAAAAAATTAACATGGAATCAGTAAATCTGGCAAATATAAGCAAATAATTAGAGGTCTCAGAATAGAGAAGACTGGCGCGGCAGGGGATCTCACCCACTTGCTCACTCATTACCATCGTCATTACCCTCCAGTAGGAATCACAGCTGATCGACCTCCATTGGGCTCTAAAGAGCACAGGAGAAGATTGTTCATGTTTCTCCTGAGGGGGCAGTGGTGGATTCGAACTACCAGAGAAGCGTGTTACAGATAACGTCACTAGAGCTCCCTAGCAGGGAATGTTGTTTGTTGTTATGAACCTTCCAGTCAGAATAGACTGGCCATCTTTCTTACATGGAGAAGCTGGTGGGTTTGAGTTTTGGGGCTGACAATGCAGCTCCTTACCATTAGGCCAACAGAACTCCCTAGCAGGAATGCTGTTGTTGTTAAGTGCTGTTGAGCTGAGTACTATCATAGTGACCCTATGAACAATAAATCTGATCTCTGTCCTCTCCTGAGCCATCTGTATCATCCTTGACACATGTGAGTCCATGGCTGCAGACACTGTATCAATCCATCTTGCTGAGGGTCTTCCTCTCTTTCACTGACCCTCCGCTTTTCCAAGTATGATGTCCCTTTCCAAAGAATAGCCTCTCCTAACAGCATATCCAAAATATGTATGGCAAAAAAGGGGACGGGGAAGTGAAAAGATCTTCCAGTAGTAAGAAACTGTGCAGCAATTCCAAAGGCATACAGATCAAATCCACCAGCTACTCTGTGGGAGAAAACAGACAGTCTCCTGTGTGATTAACTGCCTCTGAAAACCCATCAGACGGTGAGTGATGAGTCGGTTCTGACTTGATGGTAAACAGCAACAACAACACAATGACCAAAAGGTTCCAAATCTGACAGAAATAATAAACTCACAGATTCAAGAAACATGAAGAAAACATCAAGGAATGCAGTGGTCAAATTGCCTGGCTCCCCCAGGAAGGATATCCTCTATGAGTGGTGAGTTCCTCCACAGTGGTCAACAGGATGAGAGAGCGTGGGCACAAGGCTGTCCGATGGCGCTATTCAGCGATATCCGGAGGTGAATGGTCTCAAAGTATAGGAGGGTGGTCAGATTTGCCGCTGTGCTTAAGGTCACATCTGCGTACCAGCAAAAAGCATGCTAGTTGATCCTGTGGGAAAGTGCCCCTAATTGGCTTATAAAACAGGAACTGGGGAAGGATAGCTGATGTTTGATGAAGGTGACAAAGCCTCACTGGCCTGAGAGAAGCAGCCTTATTTCAGACCCATGGATTCATTCACCGTCAGGCTTGAGCCTGATTGTTGTGGACTCGATTCTGATAGCAACCCAGGAGGACAGAACAGAACTGTTCCATAGACTTTTAAAGTTTCTAAGGCAAAACTTTAAAAAGCAGATTCCACGTCTTTCTTCTGTGGAGGAACCACTGACACTGTGGTTAGCAACTGAGGGCTTTAGCCATTTTGCCACCAACAATGCTCCTTAACATGATTACGTTTAAACAGCACATCTCTGTGCAAGGACCGCACAATGAGACATTCATGGAGAACTGACATGGCACTATTATCATCAATATGCTTTTGTTACTGGGTACCATTGAGTCATAATAGACTCTTAGCTGACCCTCTTGCAGGTGTTCAGAGGCAGTAAATTGTATTGGAAGAGATTTCCCATGTTTCTCCTTTAGAGCAGCAGGTAGATTTGAACTACATGCCTCTGGGTTGGCAAAGCAGCTCCTTACCACTAGTCCATCATAGTTCAGTATACTTAACGGCAAATGTTCTAGGAAGGTTAGAATGCTCCATTCTGAGTCTCTTTTCTTGCAGCTTGTCTGGTTATCTTGGCATTTCTTTTTTAATAATAAATGATTAATTTATTCCTTTTGTTCTGATTTGGAACACCTAAGAGTATCCCAAGTTTGCAAGCCCATATCTTAATAAACAAATCAGTGAAGTGGAATTTGCTTTGTCTGCTTTGGTTCCTACAATGTGATCTGTCAAAGGTGCTAATGAGACTCCCCAGCTCTCATCAAGCCTCTCCATCTTTCTTTCTTTGTACTATCTCTTGCCTTCTTGGCTGTCTTGGTTCTTTCTCTCACTTATTGTTGGTTTGTTGCCTCTTAGCAGTGTGTCTATTTGGGGAAGGAAGGGAGAGATTGCTATGAGCCATTCAGTGTGAACATATCAACCACCTCTTCATTTTCACTGAGTCATTTAAAAACGGAAAAATCCTCCAGCTGGCAGCAGCTAATCTCATCTACCCAATTTTGCTTTTTAAGATTCTGTCTAAATTAATGACAACCAGCAAAGTTTAATAAAGTACTATAGATAGAAACAGCAGATATAAATAATCTAGGCTGAGCTTGTTTGACAATAGACTTCTTTTGGTTTAAATAATCATTAATATAAACTATAAAATGCTAATTTATTTTGCAATGTTTAATGATAAAGTGTTGAATATGTTTTGCAAAGCTAAATACCAAAAATTGTCTCCTTTTTTTACCTTTATGAGCAACTGACCAGCTCAAAATCCTAAAAAATTCATTGCATGTTAACTTTTAAATAGCATAGGAGTTGTCATTGATTATAGCCATACAGTACATTACTCAGCATAAGAAATTTTAAATATCATTTAAACATATATGTGTATCTATCTATATACATGAAAGTGTAGTGGTTTAATCAATCAGTAGGAGTTGTGTTGCTAGGCTAATGGTGGCTGGTTTGAATCCATCAGTGGCTCTGCAGGAGGAACATGAGAAATCTCCTGAACAATTTTACCATTTATAGCCTGTGAAAACCTGCTGGAGAATCAGCTGTGAGTTGGTTCTGACTCAGTGACAGTGAGTTTGCATTTTGAATATGTATATATAGAAGCTCATATATATGAAGAGTCAAGAGAAAGCATCTTGGATAAACAAAACATTGCATAACATGGATGAGTCTAGAGGAATTATTTGAGTGGTATGAGTCAATTACAAAATTATAAGAACTTTACTATAGGAGAGACAGGACACATCCCTGGTGCACACCCTTCCCAATTTTGATACCTTTTCAATTTATATGCAGAACAGATTATCTGGGAGGCTGGGCTCTATGAGGGAAAATGTGGCATCAGGATTGGAGGAACATTCATCGAAAATCTGTGTTATGCAGATGACACAACCATGCTTGCTGAAACTGAGGAGGACCTGAAGTGCTTGCTGCAGGGCAATGAATGCAGCCATCAATATTATTTGAGTCTCAAAATCAAGAAAGAAAGATTCTCACCATTGGGACAATTGGCAGTATCATAATGGATGGTGAAGAGATTGAGATTGTTAACAGCTTTAGTTTGCTTCGTGCCACAGTCAACACTCTTGGCACCAATAGCCAGGAAATCAAAAGATGTATTGCGATGAGAAAGTTTGCTGTTAGAGACCACTCCAAAGTACTGAAGTGCAATGATGTCACTCTGGAGACTAAGGTGTGCCTGGCACAGTCCATAATCTTTGCAATCACTTGCTATGTGTCAGAGAGCTGGACAATAACTAGGGTGAATAGAAGAATTGCTGCCTTTGAGCTGTGGTGCTGGAGAAGAGTATTGAATACACCATGGACTGCCACGAAAATGAACAAGTTCTTCCTAGAGAGAGTTAAACCAGGTTGATCCTTGAGGCAAGGATTCTGAAGCTTCATCTAACATACTTTGGACATGTTGCAAGGAGGGACTGGTCCTTGGAGAAGGACATCATGCTGTGAGGGTGGAGGGGCAGTGCAGGCAAGGAAGACCCTCTATGAGGTGGATTAATTCAGTGACTGGGGTAATTTGGGTAGTTATGTCAGAGACAGTGAGATTGGCACAGGCTAGAGCAGGGTTTAGGGCTATAGTACAAATGGTCGCTGTGAGTCACAGCCTACTCGATGGCACCTAACAACAACAAGGAACTATAGGAGAGCTCTGGTGGCCTAGTGGCAAGAAGCTGCACTGCAATCCTCAAGGTGGTTGGTTCCAGGTCTTCAGCTGTTCTGTGGGAGAAGGATGGGCACTCTCCTCCCGTGTGATTAACTGCCTCTGAAGAGTTGGTTCTGACTCTTCGGTACACAACAACAATTACTATAAAATCATTACTACAGAATCATTCTTAAATGGTTACCAAGGATGGAAAGGGAGGGAGGACTTAAAACTAATCAATAGATAACATTTTCTAAGTTGAGTAAAGAGAAAGGTAGTAAGGTGTTGATCAGGCATTTTAATTTCTTAATTTTATTAATTAATTTCAGTGAATGTTACTAAAAGTATATATGTTTGAATGAAAAGCTAGTATGATTTGTAAACTTACTCTCAATAACACACTAAATCAAATTAATTATAAAAAATTGAATAAGCTGCACACCCACATTTATTGCTGCGTTGTTCACAACCGCAAATAGATGGAAACAACCCAAATGTCCATCAACAAATGAATGGATAGAGAAACTGTGGTATAGTCACACAATGGAATACTATGTAGCACTGGAAAACAAGGAACTCAAAATATTTCACAAAATGGGTGACTCTGGAGGACAATATGCTGAGTGAAATATCTCAGTCACAAAAGGACAAATACTGCATAATACCACTGTTAAAAACAGGACTGACATAAGGATTGGGGGAAACTAAGAAAAGAGGAATAAATAATATACATGGCATTGAAACAGATGAGGGAAAGAATTGCTTTAAAGGAATATATGATGAGATATTATTTGCATGACAATAGTCCAGAATAAAAGCTGCATAGTAAAGTGGTCTAAAGAGGGGGCAGACTGTACAGCAATGAAAGAGATTTTTTTCAAAGAGAAAAGTGAACTGGGGGAGGGCAGGAAGGAAAATGTGCTACAGTGAATAAATGGAAATCCAAGTTCTCGATAAACTTTCATTAAAATCTCAATGAAAAGAATGAAACTGAGTAAGCTTCTTTCAAAGAGCGACAGAGGTGGTGATTCAGGACACCGAAAGAAAGAAGAGGGCTGGGGTTGTCTCTCCTTTCCTTCTTCACATTCATCCGCTCACTCACCATTCACTGAGTATGCACTAAATGCCAGGCACTGTTAAGTACTAGAAATTTTTAAAAAATAATAAAAAGGGTTAAGTCTTAACAGTCTAAAATGAGGAGGGGTTTTGAAGATGGATTTGACAGTTCAAGAGTGTACCCCGTGTTTGTGTGTGCAAAGCACCTCCTGTGTTGCTTGCAAAACCTTTGCTCCAGCACTAAGTATAGAAGGTAATTAGATGATATTGAGTCTAACTTATGCTCCAAACACGCCATAAAGTTATTGAGTGGAAAACACCATGGACACTTGTAGGTTTACCATTGGGAGTAATACTTGTCTCATATTTGCCAAAAATGGAGATGAGGGAGGACCAAGCGGGAAGACTCACCACTTCTCCTCTTCTACTTGCACTCCTACGGACTGGAACTTACTGGGCACTTTGTGCTCATCTGTTTTGTCAGGTTCTTCAGCGTCGTCGACCTGGAGAGACAATCAAATAATTGGAAATGTCACAAGCTCATCATCTCAGAAAAAGAAATTAATCTTCTGTTACATTCCTAGAATGGTTTGCGATTTCTAGGTTTATGTTCAAGATTTTCCTATTTGATGAGACCCAACATGACCTTATGAGCATGCTCTCCCAACTGTGCTAGTGTTGGTGAAATGCAATTCCATCACTCACCAAATGCCTTATCCTCTGCTGATTTTTGGGCACATCCTTACCTCAAAAGCACTGCCTGAAAAGTATCACTATGTGAGAAGGGAAATCGATGTGAAAATGTATTATCTGAAGTTTGGAATTTGCAGATTACAAAATATGATTTGAGAAATGAAAATCACTCTTTATAGAAAGTGGACAGGTTTTTGTTGTTATGTGCTGTCAAGTTGCTTGCGACTCATAGTGACCCTATGTACAACAGCCCTAAATCCTTCTCTATCCTGTGCTAATCGCACTGCCTCTGACACACCCATCCTAATTACCCCAGTCACTGAACCGATCCACCTCATAGAGGGTCTTCCTCTCCTGTGCTGTCCCTCTACCCTCCCAAGCATGATGTCCCTCTCCAAGGACCTGTCCCTCCTTACTACATGTCCAAAGTATGTCTGATGAAGCCCCAGAATCCTTGCCTCCAAGGAGGAGCCTGGTTTAACCCTCTCCAGGATGAATCTGTTTGTTCTCTTAGCAGTACATTCCATACTCTTCTCCAGCACCAAAGCTCAAAGGCATCAATTCTTCTATCTTTCCTAGTCATTGTCCAACTCTGATGCAACAAGTGAATGCAAAGACCATGGCCTGTATCAGGCACACCTTAGTCTCCAGAGTGACACCACAGCTCTTCAGTACTTTGGAGAGGTCCCTAACAGCAGACTTTATCATCACAATACGCTGTTTTGATTTCCTGGCTACTTGTGCCAAGAGCATTGACCGTGAAGCCAAACAGACTAAAGTTGTTGGCAATCTCAAAAGTGCATATAGGAGACTATTCATTTTTAGCAAGGGAGAAAGATGGGCAGTCTCCTTTCAGGAGATTTACTGCCTCTGAAAATCCCCTGGAGGGTCAGTTATGAGTCAGTTCTGACTCAACAGTGCACAAAACCAACAGCCATATATTTATAGACTCTCTTGTAGAGTATGCATTCATATCCCATTGATAACTTCTGTATCTGTCAGCTCTTTGTAGAATCTCACATAGAGAATGCATTCATATCCAATTGACAACTTCTGTACCAGGTGGCCTGATCGTAGGGGCACTATAAATCATATTTGATCATAAGGCACCTAACAAAAACAACAACATACCAGATTAATGGGGCTCTGGTGGTATAGTGAATTGCACTGCTAAACAAGTCTTTTCCCCTTAAGATTTACAGACTTGAAACATGATGGAGGGCAGCTATGAGCTGAAACAAATGTGACAAAAATGAGTTTTTTCCTTGGTTTTTTTGGTAACAGATTAAACCCAATTAAATTTTGAAGTCAATCATAGGAATAATTAAAGAATTTAGGTGTAATCCTTCATTTTCTATATACATAACATTTTTATAAGTATAAAAGCAATTCTAAATTAGTTACGTAAAGTTAAAATACAGAAATACATCAGGTATAAAATAAAAATCCCTCAAGAATCAGTTTTTTGGGGCTTATTTGCCCTTCTCTTCCTTTTTTTATATATAACCAAAGATTCATACATATATTAAAAACAAACAAATTAGAAAACTCCCCCTCCTGCTCTAAGAAGATTCTAACTCATGGGGACGGGGGAGGATACCTTATCTCTCTCCCACGGAGTGGCTGGTGGATTTGAACCTTCTACCTTTGGTTGGCAGCCCAATACACCAGAACTTCTTATTCATATATGGGTGACCGGGGTGAATAGGCACCAAAGGACTGGCTGACTCTTGGAGACTTTTGCTTCGTACATTATATATTCCTTGGCTGGGTAAATGGCTATGTTCTGGTCTACTTAAAAAAAGTTGATGGTTCTTGCAAGAACATGGCAACAGGCCAAACATCCAACCACAATCAAATGGATTAAGAAATTATAATACATTCACATGATAGAATATTACATAGCACGCAGGAGCAATGATTTTATAAATTATCAATCTTGTAGGGACTGGAGAGCATTATGCTAAGTGAATTAACACAGTCCCATAAGGACAAATATAATATATAGGACTATTATTGTAGAAATAGGTAACTAGTAAAATGTGTATGAGGATCTAAGGTAGGGAAAGCACAGGGGTGAGGATGGCTTGGGGAGTAGTCAAAGGCTCGCACAATTTGATGGGTGGAGGGAGAGGTGGTTTAAGGGAATGAATGGAAAGATGCTGTATGAAAAAGAGTGCATACAGACTTTGTAAGTAAACCAATATAAAATTTAAAAAATTTTTTAAAGAGTTGGTTCAAACCTACCCAGAAACTCCCTGAATCTAATGTCTGGCAATTTGCTTTCCAGAGGGAAAACTCCATGGAGTGTAGCTCTCCTCTGCACACTTGGTGTCACTATGAATTGGAATCCTGTGGATGGCAAATAATAACTACGTGCTCATACACATACACAATAATACTTAACTTGCACAAATGAGATCATAGTAAGACCTGCAAAAGCTACAATCTACGTAATATTGACTCTGTCAGGGAAGGAAAACTCAAGTATTTCCCATTAAAATGAGCAACATAAAAACGGTAAGAGTATAGTTTGCACCCAGTCCCATCAAGTTTTGGTTCTCATAGTTTTCACTACAGAATATAACTTCCCACAAATTCTTTTATTCAGTAACACTATCTTGCAGACATTTTATCATGTCTCTAAATAAAGCTCTAGCTCAGCCCTTTCTGCCTTGGCTACATCAATACTCCTTTGGCAGACTGAGCAACATGAGCATCAGAAAAATTTTCATGTTCCTTGTGAAGGTTGCACCTACCTTAGTTGTTGCTGTTATTCTGTATTGCTTTTTAAAGCTCAAATTTCTTTTACAATTAGCAATTCCTTCCTTTTAAATTGTTTTTCTTTTCCTAGTTCTACAAATTCAATGTTTAAATGTTAATACTTCTTGCTTAATTAAGCTCCGTTGGCCTAATGATGAGAATCTATGATGCAACCCCAAAGACACTCAGTTTGAACCCACCAGATGCTCCTCAGGAAAATAATGAAAAAAATCTCTTCCCTTTTGACCCACTAGAGGGGTCAGCTACGGGTTGGTTCCAACTGATGGCACACAATAACAACAACAATTATTAAGTAATTCAAGACTTCTACCAGTTCTGAGGTCTCAGTGGTGGCCACAACTCAGTGTTGATTGACGTCATTTATTTTTTAATAGTTTCTAGTTTTCTCTTTACTAGATGTCTTTTAGAAGATTCTTTATATATATTTTTTTTTCAGTGTTGCACATTTTCTTCCCCCTTTTGTCCTCCCCCAGTCCTCCTTGCAATGCACTCCTTGTTCCACATTGTTGTACATATAATGCCTAATCATATATTCCTTTCATACAGTTCTTCCCCTTATCTATTCTAATGCAGTGTTTACTATCTATCCAGTCTTCCCATTCTTTCTCCATCTCCCCATGTCTGTCCTATTATATAACAGTGATGTTATGCAGTGTTTGTCTTCTATGACTAAGATATTTCACTCCTCACAGTGTCCTCGAGGCTCACCCATGGTGTGTAATATTTTATGAGTTCATTGCTTTTCAATGCTACATAATATTCCATTGTGTGAATGTACTATAGCTTTTCTATCCATTCATTTGTTGATGGGCATTTACTTGGGCTGCTCCCATATCTTTGCCACTGTGAAAAAAAAGGCAGCAATAAATATGGATGCGTGCATAAATCTGTTTGAGTTGTGGCTCTGATTTCTTTAGAATATATTCCCAGTAGTGAAATTGCTGTACCATATGGTATTTCTATTTCCAACTTTTCAAGAAAGTGCCAGATTTCCTTCCATTGTATCATTTTAGACTGCCAATAGCAGTGAATAAGAGTTCTAATTTCTCCACAATCTCACTAGCATTTGTTGCTTGTTGCCTTGTTGAACTTTTCTATTGTTGCTATTTGTTTTTTTAGGAGACTTTTTTTAAAAAAGGGAGCCCTGGTAGCCTACTGGCAAGAAGCTGCACCCAATCTCGAAGGCAAGTGTTTTGACTCATGTAGATTCTCTGCAGGAGAAGGATGGGCAATCTCCTCCTGTGCTATTAACAGCCTCTGAAAACCCACCAGAAGGTCAGCTGTGGGTCGGTTTTGACTAGACAGTAAACAACAACTTAAAAAAAATCTGCTGTGGTCTAATAGGTTTCCTTACCAACTATGCAAAGTCAGGTGGTTTGAATCCACAAAGGTGGGCACTCCCTTCCCAGTCATTTACAGGCTCTGAAAATCAGCTGGAGGTTGTCTATGAGTCAGTTCTAACTCGGTGGCAATGACTTGAGTCGAACATTGTTAATTTTAAGGAGCACTGGTGGTTTAGCAGGTAGAGAGTTGTGGGGCTTACCCAAAGGTGACACCTGTCTAGAGGTTCAATAAAACCTTAGCGAGCCCACTGGAGGGTCTGACTTGACTTTGTTGATTTCTAGTTTTAATGCATGCTAGGTGGAAAACATGACTGTAATATTTCTTCCTTTTGAAACTCAATAAAATCAACTCTTTGGCTCAGTACCTTTAGACTCAAGATAAATTCACACAAATAATGCAAATGGATGAGAATTTCAAAGGAATTAAATACAAAATTTGAATGTATTGACTATGTCCACAAATCTCCTTAGGGACATCATTGTTACTGTTAGATGGATCTTAGCAGAAAGCAGAGTTACAGAGAGGAATATCTATCTGTGTTTCATGACTATGCAAAAGTATTTGACTGTGGATCACAAAAAATTATGGCTAACCTTAAGAAGAATGCGGATCCCAGAACACTGAATTGTGCTCATTCCAAACCTGTACTTGGACCAGGAAGCAATAACCAGAACAGAGCAGGGAAATACTGCATCTGTTAGAATCAGGAAAGGTGTGTGTCAGGAATGCATCCTATCTCCATACCTTTTCAATCTATATGCACAACATATCATTCAGGAGGCTGGACTTTATGAAGAGGAATGTGGCATCTGGATTGGAGGAAGACTCATCAATAACCTGTTTTATGCAGAGGACAAAACCTTGCTTGCTGACACTGAAGAGGACATGTTTGCTACAGAGGTCAAGGGCTATTGTTTTCAATATAGATTGAAACTCAACATCAAGAAAACAAAGATTCTCATCACTGAACCAAATGGCAGCCTCATGATAGATGGGCAAGAGATGGAGATTGTTAGTAACTTCAGCTTGCTTGGTTCCACAATCAACACTCTTGGCATCAGCAGTCAGGAAATAAAAAGACAAATTGCATTGGGGAAGTTTGCTGTCAGGGCCCTTATTAGTGTACTGCAGAGCAATGGTATCAGTTTGGAGACTGAGGTGCTCCTGATCCAGGTCATGGTCTTTGTGATTACTTGCTATGCATCCAAAAGCTAGACAATAACTAGGAATGATAGAAGAATCGATGTCTTTGAGTTGTGGTGCTGGAGAACATACCATGGACTCCCAGGAAAACAAACAGGTCTATCCTAGAGAGGGTACAACCAAGCTGCTCTCTGGATGCAAGGATTTTTAAGCTCTGTCTCACATACTTTGGGCACGTGGCCCGGAGGGAACAGTCCCTGGAGGAGGGCATCATGCTTGGAAGAAGAGTGGAGGGACAGCACAGGAGAGGAAGATCCCAGAGGAGATGGATTGACTCAGTGATTGAGAATTGGAACTAGGTCTATTGGAGATAATGAGATTGATGCAGGATAGAGTAGGGTTCATAGCTAATATATATAAGATTGCTATGAGTTGCACACAACAACAATAACATAAGTAAACTCATTCTAAATGGAGAAATGGGACCTTTTTCTCCAAACTTCTTTCAAAGTATATTAACAATTTATGTAGTTTGTATTATTCTAAAAGATTGTACTCAACTTGCCAGAGATAAACGTTATCATCTAAAGTTAAACCAATCTTTTCTTACCCAGGGCATAAAGAATGTCTCTCTACACTTAGAAACTCAAACTCATGCTGTTGAGTGGGAACTGACTGGTAGCTAACCATCCAATGGGCTTTTAGGCTGTCAGTACATGGGAGAAGATTGCTGACTTGTTTGAACTGCCAGGGACACCCCACCTTTGGGTTAGCAGTGACAATCGAGACAGAATAAGCCACCAGAGCTCTGTACGCTTCAGAGAGTATTAAAAGGAATAAGAAGTCTCTGGCTTCCGATTTGTGTGTTGGGCCAGGAGTGAGAGCAGGTCTCCGACCTGGCTGTGACTTTCTCCCAGCTCTTAGCATCAGGCCCCCAGTTTGCCTCCTTCTGTCCCCCTCTCCTCTCCCTGCTTCCCTCACCCTTGGGCGTCTTTTGATTTATATGAAGAAATAGTGGAGGGGCCTGAAGTCCCCCACACGAGTGCCTTCTTGCAGTGACCTGCCTTAAGGGGTGTCGGGGCCCCTCCTCCCACACAGCTGCTGAGCCCAGAGGCCCCACTGCCATTCATTTCTTGGTGTTAAAGGATGTTATTAAAATTATCAGTCTAGCCACAAAAAAAAAAGGAATAAGAAGTCTTAGGAGTGCAATCTCAAATAATTTAAATCATTCTTAAAGCATGAAAGAGCAACTTCATAATATGAAGGATTAAGTTTAAATTTCTTTTAGGCTGTTTCACAGTACAAAATGAATGACAAGAGGGACATTATGCTCCAACATTTGGAGGTGAAGGAAACAGGGTCTAAAGTGAGCATGTAAGATTCATCTGTAGTCAGAATTATTCCTGGGACATTCAAAGGTGCTGTGATGCTCTATTGGGGATCACCTCTGGGAAGGTAGGAGCAAGGACTGGGAAGAAAGGGAACTTGCCTATTTTGTTTGTATATAAGCAAGAGCCTATGGTGATGAAAGAAGTTCAGGCTGCTTTGAAGGATATGGCAAAAAATAAGGCCCCAGGAATAGATGGTATACCAATTGACATATTTCAGCTAA
>NW_006399847.1:2834427-2845624 GCF_000299155.1 Elephantulus edwardii
GGTCGTTATGAGTCGCAAGCGACTTGATGGCACATAACAACAACAACTTCTATGTTGTATGAATCTTTTACAATAACACTGTACTGTATTAAGTTTCTTGACATTTTTTAAGAAATAAACCTCCTTAATGATGTTAGTGAATTTTAGTAGTAAATAAGCAAAAACCTGCATTATCCCCCTCTCAACCTTTCAATTCCTATGTAAAATGTTGCCGTTGAGTCCCACTTACAGTAATTTAGTGTGTTTCACAGTAAAATTACCCGAAAGGCTGTGGCTTTTTTGGAATCAGATCACAAAGCCTTTCTTCTTTGGTGTCTCTGACCATGTCTGAACCTCCAACTTTTTAGACAATAGACAAGTGCTTAACTGTTTACACCCCCACTTCTGGTGTAAACACCTATAACTTTAGTCTAAATGCAAAGCAATCACATAAAGACCACCTTCAGGTCTAGAACACCAGGGGAAACACCAAATAAAACACTCTACACCAGATTAAACATTCTGTATTTTACTGATTGCAGTCATATTCTCCAAGATTTCATATACATCCATTCATTGAATCTTGTGTAAACAAACATTTTAAAACTTATTTATTGCTCTAAAGTAGTCCTGGTGACGTAGTTAATTGCCTGACTGCTAATCAAAAGGCCAGTGGTTCAAACTCAGCAGTTGCTCCTTAGGAGGAGACAGTTTGCTTTTGTGAAGCCAAGGAAACCTTATGAGGCAGTCTACTCTGATCTTGAATGTTGCTGTGTGTCAGAATCGACTTGACCGCCACAGGCTGGCTGGTGACTGACTTACTGTCCAGCTGCCCCAGCCTGTCACCTACACCTGGCGCTCTGTGGCATGACACTGCAAACTGCATTTCCCGGCTTTCCTGCTGGCTGGCTTCCAGGCCTGTTCTCACAAAGGAAGGTGGAGGGAGGAAAAGGACTTCCTTCCTGTTTCCACCTTCCCCTGGTATCCTTTAGAGGGCAGCTGGGGCCTTAGCCTCCACCTCCTGTCTACACTCTGAAGAGCACCAGCAGACAAACTGTCTGATGAGGCCGGCTTTCTCCAGTTTCTATGGAGCTCCTGGTCAGATGCTGTTGAGTTGATCCCAACTCACGACGAACCCCCTCTAACAGAGTAGACTGGTAGTCCATAGGCTTTCCAGGGCTGTTAGCAGATAGCCAGGCCTTTCTTTTTCTGAGACATTTGTGTGTAGCCACAAACCTCCACCCTTCTGAGTAGCAGCTGAGTCTGTTAAGAATTTGTCCACCCAGGGCTTCCTTTAAAGCTCCTTGGTTCTGGTATCCCTCTTTTTCCCCCTCCCTAATTCTAAGTATTTGGAAGGAGGAGTGGCATCCACTTCCTTATTAGCTTACCTCCGGAAACCCTATGAACCTGGAGAGAGGATGAAAGGCACCCAAGCGTGGAGGACTCTCCTTCATAGGATCGCTATGAGTCGCCAGGGACTCGATGGCACTTAACAACAACAACAATTCTATGTATGGTAACTACTACTCTCTCAGTTTTCCAATATCGACTTAGCCACTTTTGTATTAAACTGCTGTTGATTGAAAAGCTAGCATGTGTTTTGCTTTCCTGAACGGATTCTAACTGATTAAGCAGGTTTGCTGTTATCTGCTGTCAGGTCAATTCTGATTCATGTTTGCCTCATGAATTACAAAATTGTTGTTATGTGCCATCAGGTTGACTATGGCTCACGGCGACCCTATGAACAGATTAGAACATGGTTCTCTCCTGTGCCATCATCATGATTTCCGACATGCTTGAACCCATTGTTACATTGTGTCAAAGCATCTTGTGGAAGGAACTGCCTTATCCAGTCCTCTTAGCTGTGATGTTAATGGAAGCAAGTCATTAGGCTTTTCTTTCAATGTTCTTGTGGGAGAATTTGAAGCATCAACCTTTAAATTGGCAGTCAAGTACAAATCTACACTCGTGTAAACAAAAAATACTTAGGATGTAAGCCACTCAGTATCTTTAGCAAATCAGGCTGCTTAATAATCTTACGTATTATATAATTAATAATGCACAAAAAGACTTTCTTCTGGTGATCTTTGTTTTCAGCCAGGATCTATCTGATATTAAGAATAGCACTGGTTGCCACAGTCTCTTCTAAACCCAGTCTGAAATTAGAGCAGTTCTCTGTGTACTGTTCTGCTGTTTTTGAACAATCAGCAGTAGTCTTTTGCTTGCATATGACATTAATGATACTGTTCAACAATTTCCATGTTCTGTTAAATTATCTTACTTGGAAATGGGAACAAATATAGATCTCTTCAGGTCAGCTTGCCAGGCAGCTGTCCTCCAAATTTCCTGGCATAGACTGGTTAGCACATCCAAGACTGCATCTGTTAATTGAAACATGTCAGTCGGTATCCCACTGATTCTTGGGACCTTATTTTTTGCTAATACCTTCGGTAGAGCCTGAACTTCTTCCTTCATTGCTCTTGGCTCTTAATCATATGGTACTTCATGAAATATCTTAGTGTCAGCCAATTCTTTTTGGTGCAGTGATTCTGTGTATTCCCTCCATCTTCTTGTAACACTTCCTGGATCATTCAAGGTTTTGTCTATAAAATCTCTTAAGTATTGTAACTTGAGGCTTGAATTTGTTTCTCCATTCTTTCAGATTGAGAAATGCCAAGTGATTTCTTTCCTTTCAATTCTCCAATTCTAGCTCTCTGCATATTGTTTTAAAACTTTCCTATGTCTTCTTGAGCTGCTCTTTGAAATCTATTGTTCAACTTTTTTACTTTAGCATCTCTTCCCTTTGATTTGGCTTCTTGACATGCTAGTGCAATATTTAAGGTCTCTTCTGACGTCCATTTTGGCTTTTTCTTTTTTTCTCTGTCTCTGTAATGCATTTTGCTCTCTTGATGGATGATATCCTTGATGTCATCCCACAACTCACCTGATCTCCATTCACTGGTGTTCAATACTTCATGGCTATGTCCAAAATGAAAAATCCAGGTAGGATAGACTCAAGATCATATTTTGGTTGTTGTGGACTTGTTTTCATTTTCTTCAGCCTGAGTAATTGATGATCTATTCCATAGTCAGCACTTGATCTGGTTTCGACTGTTGATATTGAGCGCCTTCAACAGTTTCTTCCACAGATGTTGTCAGTTTTATTCCTAAGTAGTCCATGAGGTGAGGTCCATGTGTAAAGTTGCCATTTGTGTTTATTAACAAAGGTATTTAAAAGAGATCACTGAATGTACTAAATTCCAGGATTCTATTTCCAGCCTCATTTCTGTCACCAAGTTCATACTTTCTTACTACCATTTCTTCTTGTTTCCAATTTTTGTATTCCATTCACCAATTATCATCAATGCATCTTGATTGCATAGTTGGTCAATTGTGGACTGCAAAATTTGATAACAGTCTTCAATGTCCTCTTCTTTGGTTTTAGCTGTAAGTGTATACATTTGAATAATAGTCATATTAACAGGTCTTCCTTGTATGTGTATGAATAATATCCTATCATTCACTATAGAACTTCAAATTGTCTTTTTAACTGTGAATGAAATACCATTGTTCTTCTGTTTTTTGTTCCTGACAAAATATACCACATGACTGTCTGATTCAAAGTGGCCGAAGCCAGTCCATCAGATCTTATTAATGCCTAGAATGTTGATATTCATGTGTTCCATTTCATTTTTCACAACTTCTAGTTTTCCAACATTCATACCTCATACATTCCTTGTTTCAATGATTAAAGGATGTTTACAGCTGATTCCTTCCATTGTGACTGATTTCCAATCTGGGCTATACTTCTGATACTATAACTGTCTGTGCCCCTCTATTATTCATAGGGTTTTCAGAGGCCTGCTATTTTAAGCTTTTTTAATTTATATTGACCATGTAAATGAAATACAAACAATTATAAACAAGCAAGAATACAGATGTCAAAACTACAAAGTAATTAATAATACACTGATAAATTCCTCAATACAGCAAAGTGCTGCATCTCACAAACCAAAATCCTAACCACAAGACTGAGAAACAACGTAAACAACATCATGACAATGGAGAAAAGATTGCCACTGTCAATGACTTCATCTTACTTGGATTCACAATCAGTACACTTGGAACCAATAGTCAGAAGATGAGGAGATGTATTGCCCTGGGAAAGTTTGTAGTCAGGGAGCTCTTCAAATTATTGAGAAACAATGATGTTAGTTTGAGGACTAATGTTTGCCTAATTCAGGCCATGGTCTTTTTAATCACTTACTATGCATCTGAGAGCTGTACACTGAATAAGGATGACAGAAGAATTGATGACTTTGAACTGTGGTCATAGGAGAACTGAATATTCAGTGGACTGCCAAAAACAAGTAGATATGCTTGAGAAGGTGCATCCAGAGTGCTTCTTGGAGGCAATGGTGATAAAACTTTGTCTCACATGCTTTGGGCATAATTGCTAGGAAAGGCTATTCCTTGGAAAGGGACATTATGCTGGAAAGTTGGGAGGTTAGTGAAAGAGAGGAAAAGCCTCAACCTGATGAAGTGACACAGTGATGCTTCAATGGGCTCAAGTATGTCAGAGATGGTGAGGATGGCACAGGCTAGGATAGGGTTCAGATCTGTTGTTTATCGGGTCACTGTGAGTTGTACTTGACTCCACGACATCTAACAACAACAACCTTACATATTGGGTGGTACCAAAGTCACCCAGTAAAACCTTCCCCACAACATTTGTGAGGAGTATTTTTTAAGGACCATAATTCTCAATACATAGAGAAAAGGAGAGGAAGGAAGCAGGCATCATGAGACCAGGAGTGGAGACAGGGCATCTCTGGGGTTATAGTTTGTGTTCTAGCCTCATTCTATCTTCCAAACCGTCAGCTATTTGCCCCAAAGTGTTACTGTTTTCCAAACATCAGTAAGGAATCTCTAGTGGTGGAATCTTTAGGGAGTAGGGCTCCAACCCGAAGGCCACTCCTCACTGGTGGTTCAAACCCACCAGTGATTCTGAGGAGATTTTCTCCTCAGAAAAATGGACAGTTTCTTTCCATATGAATTATAGCACTGGAGACTTGTGTTAGGGTCAGCTAAGAGTCTGTTATAATTTTCTGGCAATGACTAAAATTTTAAAGGTCATTGTAGTTACATTTATCATTATGATTTTTAGCTCCTCATTTATACTGTTCAAAACTGACAAATGACATTTTCTATACAATGTCTAGAGTAATTGACTTAAATTTATAATGTGGCTTCCAAAATTTTTTTTTTGGCTTCCAAAATTTTTAAAGAAACTGCAAGGTAATTAAACCTTGTTGTTGTTGTTGTTATGTGCCATCAAGTTGCTTACGACTCATAGCGACCCTATGTACAAGATCCCTAAAGGCCATTCTATCCTGTGCCAAACTCATTGTCTCAAACACACTCATTCCCACCACCCCAATCATGGAATCTATCAATCTCATCGAGGGTCTTCCCCTCCTGCACCATCTCTCCATTCTCCCAAACATGATGGTCCTCTCCAAGGACCAGTCCCTCTTTGCAACATGCCAAGTATGTCCGACAAAACTTCAGAGTCTTTGACTCCAAGGAGCATTCTGGCTTCACCCTCTCCAGGACAAAGCTGTTTGTTCTCCTAGCAGTCAATGGTATATGCAACACTCTTCTCCAGCACCACAGCTCAAAGGCAGCAACTCTCTATCATTCCTATTCACTGTCCAACACTCTCTGTGTGTGCCATCCAATCAGATCTGACTAGGACAGGAGGAGGTCCCCTCCTTCTCTAGCAGAGCATCTGGTGAATTTGAACTGCTTGGCGATGGGATTGAATCCTACCAATAAGCCACCAGAGCTTCCTACTGTCCAACTGTCTGATGCATAGCATGTAACTGCGAAGACTATAACCTGGATCAGGCACACCTTAGTCTCCAGCCTGACATTGTTACTCTTCAGTACTCTTGAGTGGTTCCTCACAGCTGACTTTCCAAATGCAATTCGTCTCTTGATTTTCTGGCTGCTGGTTCCAAGAGTGTTGACTGTGGAATCAAGTAAACTAAAACTGTTAACTATCTCAATCTCTTCACCATCTATACCAATGCTGCCAATTGGCCCAGTGGTCAGAATCTTTGTTTTCTTGATGTTGAGCTTCAATCCGTATTGAAGGCTGCAATCTTTGACCTTCTGCATCAAGGGCTTCAGGTCCTCCTCAGTTTCAGCAAGCAGGGTTGTGTCATCTGCATAATGCAGGTTGTTGATGATTCTTCCACTAATCCTGATGCCACATTCCTCCTCATACAGCCCAGTATCTCAGATGATCTGTTCTGCATACAGATTGTAAAAGATATGGAGACAAAATACATCCCTGACAGACCCCCCTTCTTGATTTTGAGCCATGTAGTGTCTCCTTGCTCTCTTCTGACAACTGCCTCTTGGTCCAAATACAGGTTTCGCATTAGCACAATCAAATGTTCTGGGATTCCCATTCTTCTCAGAGTCAGCCATAGCTTGTTGTGATCCACACATCACAGATAGACATTCTTCTGGTATTCTCTGCTTTCTGCCAAGATCCATCTAATATTAGCTATAATATTCCTAGTACCACGACCTCTTCTAAATCCAGCCTGCACATCTGGCAGTTCTCTGTTGACATATTGCTCCAAATGTTTTTGGATAATTTTCAGTAGAATCTTGCTTGCATGTGATTTTAATGATATTGTTCGATAATTTCCACACTCTGTTGGGTCACCTTTCTTTGGAATGGGAACAAATGCTGATCTTTTCCAGTCAGTTGGCCAACTAGCTGTCCTCCAAATTTCTTGGTACAACTTAGTGAGTACATCCAGGGCAGCATCTGTTGAAGTAAATCAATTGGTATGCTGTCAACTCCTGAAGCCTTGTTTTTTGTCAATTCCTTCAGAGCAACTTGAACTTCCTCCTTCATCACCATAGGCTCTTGCTCATATGTTATTTCATGAAATTCTTCTATATCAGCTAATTCCTTCTGATACAGTGACTCTGTGTACTCCTTTCATCTTCTTTTGATACTTTCTGGATCATTTAACATTCTACCCAAAGTATCCTTAAGTACTGCCACCCGTGGCTTCAATTTGTTTTTCAACTCCTTCAGCTTAAGAAACGTTGAGTGCGTTTGGCCGTTTTGATTTTCTGACTCCAGCTCTCTACACATTTCATTATAGTATCTTGCTTTGTCATCCCAAGTTGCCTTTTTAAATTTTCTGTTCAGCTCTTTGATTTCTTGGTTTCTTCCTTTAGCTTTGGCTTATTGGCACTCTAATGCAATACTCAGAGTCTCATCTGACATCCGTCTTTGTCTTTTCTTCTTCTTCAACTTTTGTAATGATCTTTTGTATTCTTCATGGATGATTTTCTTGATATCCTCCCAGAGCTCATTAACTAAGGAAGTACATGTCAGGTGATGAAATCTCAGTTTAGTTGACTAATCATGATTTTAGAGGAAGATAATATTATAGCTAATGTTAGATGAATCTTGGCTGAAAGCAGAGACACCAGAGGAATGTCCATCTGTATTTCATTGACTATGCAAAGGTGTTTGATTTTGTGGACCACAACAAACCGTGGCTAACTCTGAGAAGAATAGGAATCCCATAACACTTGATTGTGCTTATGTGAAACCTATGCTTGGACAAGGAGGCAGTCATCAGAATTGAGCAAGGGAACACTGCATGGTTCAAAATTGGGAAGGGAATATGCCAGGGATGTAGCCTAGCTTCATACTTTTCCAATCTATATGCAGAACAGATTATCTGGGAGGCAGGGCTCTATGAGGAGAAATGTGGAATCAGGATTGGAGGAAGACTCATCAACAATCTGCATTATGCAGATGACACAACCCTGCTTGCTGAAAGTAAGGAGGACCCAAAGTGCTTGCTGCAGAAGGTCAAGGACTGCAGTCTTCAGTATGGATTGAAGCTCAATGTCAAGAAAACAGATTCTCACCACGGGACTGATTGGCAGCATCATGATGGATGGTGAAGAGACTGAGATTATAAATAGCTTTAGTTTGCTTGGCTCCACAATCAACACTCTTGGCACTAGCAGGCAGGAAATTAAAAGATGTATTGGGAAAGTCTGTTGTTAGGGACCTCTCCAAAGTACTGAAGAGCAATTATGTCAGTCTGAAGACTAAGGTACACTTGATTCAGGCCATGGTCTTTGCAATCACTTGCTATGCATCAGAGATCTGGACAGTAACTAGAGGTGAAAGAAGGAGAATTGATGTTTTCGAGCTGTGGTGTTGGAGAAGAGTATTGAATATACCATGGACTGCCAAGAAAATGAACAGGTTCATCCTAGAGAGGGTTAAACCAGGCTGCTCCTTGGAGGCAAGAATTCTGAAGCTTCATCTGACATACTTTGGACATGTTGCAAGGAGGCACAAGTCCTTGGAGAGGCACATCATGCTTGGGAGGGTGGAGGGACAGCGTAGGAAAGGAAGACCCTCGATGAGATGGATTGATTCAGTGACCCTGGTAATGGGGGTAGGTGTGTCAGAGACAATAAGATTAGCACAGAATAGAGAAGGGGTTAGAGTTGTTGTACACAGGGTCATATATGAGTCACAGGTGACTTGACGGCACATAACAACAACAACAACATTAAAATTATACGTTGTACATAAGGTTTTCAAAGGCCTGTTATATTTTGGAAATGGATTGTCAATCTTTCTTCCTAGTCTGTCTTACTTGGAGGCTTAGTTTTATAACAGTGTCTATCAGACAAGCATTTTACTGAAAGGAGCAGATGAAAGACACTTTCCCTAACAGAAATAACCAATACATTCAGTGTCCTCCCACCCTGTTGCATGTATCTAGTCCTTTCCCTTTCTCTGCTACATCAGCATCCCTTGTACCCTGCCCACCCCAACCAGCATCTCCCAGCTACTCAACAACAACAATATCAAAATAACAAGTAAACCTAGTAGTTTGTCTTATTATGTCAGGAATTTGTTTAATGTTTCATGTATCAACTAATTCTAACTTCTTTTATGTGCCATCAACTCACCTGCAACTCGTAGTGACCCTCTTTACAACAGCTCTGAACCCTGCTCTATCCTGAGCCAATCTTATTGTCTCTGACACATCCACCCCCATTACCCCAGTCACTGAGTCGATCCATCTCATCGAGGGTCCTCCTCTCTTGTGTTGTTTCTCTACCCATTCAAGCCTGATGTCCCTCTCCAAGGACTGGTCCCTCCTTGCAACATGCCCAAAGTATGTCAGATGGAGTTTTAGAATCCTTGCCTCCAAGGAACACCCTTGTTTCACCCTTTCCAGGATTCTTACTATAAACCACAAAGTACCCTAGAAGTAAGTACAGTTATTATCCTCATTTTTCACTTGGGGTAACCGAGGCACAGGAAAATTAAGCCATTTCTTTACGTTCATGCAGATTGCAAAGTAAATGCATGTTTAGGTAATAATTACATTAAAAGTATTGAGAGAGGCTTGGAAACTTGAGCTCAAAGAGGAAGGATGGGTGAAGTCAAAGATTCTAGGATTAGAAATTCTTATGACCCAAGATTAATTTAAATGATATTATAAACTAAGAATGAAATGTGGTTAACATTTTCAGTCATGAATTTTTTTTAAAAATAATTATCCCCACAAAACAAGCAATGTATCATCTGGTGAAAATGTAGGTTCAACCATGCAAAAGTTATTCTGCCTTTTTGTGTTCTAATGTCTAGAGTTGTGGCTATGCACCTCTTTCTAGTTGACCCTCCAATAGGTTTTCAGAGGCTGTACACTGCATGGGAGGAGACTGTCCATCTTTCTCCCTCAGAGCATCTGGTGGTTTTGAATGGCCGGCCTTTGGGTTGGCAGAGCAAGTCCTTAATCATTAGGCCACCAGAGGCCCCAAATTCTACAATAGAGAAAGTAAAAATACCTGGAGAAAGTAGAAAATCTGTGCCTTAGAGTTGTTGTAGGGGTTAAATGGAGGGGATGGGGATAATATAAAACATTCAGTTAAAAACCCCCAGCAACCACCACCAACAAAAACCCAAACAATGAAAGCATTTGTATAGAATCAATTCTGACTCATAGTGACCCCATATGTATCAGAGTAGAATTGTTTTAAAGGTATGATCTTTCATAAGCAGGTAACTTGGCTTACTCTAAGGTACCTGGGTGGATTTGAACCACTGATATTTGGGTTATTAGCTGAGCACTTAACAGCACTCAGTGGTTTTTGGTATTATGACTGGGTCTGGTTGAACTAGATTCCAAGTCGTAATAATCTCATGTGACAGCAGAACTGCTCCAAAAGGTTTTCTCAGCTAGATTCTTCACAGGAGGGAATTCTGGTGATATAGTTGCACTGCTAACCTCACACTCAGTGGTTTGACTCCATCAGCTGCTCCATGGGAGAAAAATGGGAAATCTCCTCCTATAAAGATTTACAGCTTCAGAGTGGAGGCCACTATGAATTGGAATGGCCTTAACTGCACTAAGTATTCTTCAAGGGAGCATTTTCCCCTCAGAGGAGGTAGGTTCAAATCACTAACTTCAGCAGCTGAGTGCTTGCACACCGTGTCACCAGGCCTCCTTCTACACAAGCACAGGTCATAGTGGACTCAATGACACATAACAACCATGTTGTTGTTGTTGATTGCCATAAACACAATGAGCATGACTAATAGCAACCCTATGAACAAAACGCCTGAAGCCTTTCCATAACTATCAACCTTTATCAAAGTTCATAGTCTCCAGAGGCATGTTGTTTAGGAAGTGGATGCCACTCCTGCTTCCACACTCCCATATAATTTATCAAATATAATTTATAGAATGGTGAACAATGATTGGAGAAAAAGTAATAACAACAAAACTGTGGCTCACTAAAATCCAAATATCTAAGTAGCAAAATTTTTGTCTCAATATTATATGTAGCTTTCACAGTAGTTCTCTATTACTTATGAAAACATTGAAATATAAATTTCAGACAGGATAATATCCATATGTATACAAGGAAGTCCAGTGAATAGCACTATCATTCAGATATATGCACCAACAACCAAAGTCAAGGGAGAGGAAATAGAAGATTTTTACCAACTTTTATAATCAGAGATCGATTGAACATGCAATCAAGATGCATTGATAATAATGGGTGACTGGAATGCAAAAGTTGGGAACAGAGAAGAAGATTCAGTAGTTGGAAAACATGGACTCAGTGACAGAAATGG
>NW_006399847.1:2847769-2860770 GCF_000299155.1 Elephantulus edwardii
GGGTGGCTCCTTGGAGGCAAGGATTCTGAGACTCTGTCTAGCATACATTGGACATGTTGTAAGGAGGGACTGGTCCTTGGAAAGGGACATCATGCGTGGTAGGGTGGAGGGACGGCGCAGGAGGGGAAGGCCCTCTATGAGGTGGATTGATTCAGTGATTGGGGTAATTGGGATGGGAATGTCAGAGGCAATGCGATTGGCACAGGACAGAGCAGAGTTTAGGGCTGTTGTACATAGGGTCGCTATGAGTTGCAAGTGACTCAAAAGCACATAACAACAACATAGAATTTTGTAAATTTTATTTCATAAGGAGCTCTGGTGGCCTAGTGTTAAGAAGATGGGCTGTAATCCCAAAGACTCACAGTTCGAATCTACAGCTGCTCTGTGGGAGAAGGATGGGTGATTTTCTCCCATTCCCTTTACTGCCTCTGAAAACCTGCTAGATGGTCAGCTATGGGTTGGTTCTGACGTGACTGTACTCAACAAAAACAACATGTATTAATGACTTATTCTAAAACCACTGCTGATGAATTGATTCCAATTAATGGTGACCCCCTCCGTAGAATTTTCGAGGCTGTAAATCTCAATAGGAGGAGACTGCTTCCTGTTGCTTGTTGGGTTCAAACTGCTGCTTTTCCAGTTATAGCCCAACACTTAACTTACTGCATCACCAGATTTATTCTAAGTAAGAATCATTTTAAGAGAAGTCTGTCAAGACCGAAGAGTATAAACTGTGAGATGACTAGGATAAACATAGAGAAACTTTTAAACAAAATCAACTGTGAGACCAATGAACTATTATCCCCACAACAACATACTGTTGAGTGAATGCAAAGTGCAATATAACATGAACTATATGCCGATATCTATAGTTCATTTGTTGTTCTGTTTTTTTTTTGTTTGTTTGTTTTTTTGTGATTAATCTATTTATTTAAGCCATCTCCTGCCACGAAGGGATGGAAGCTCATTTACACAAGTAAAGGTGAAGGTCCCCGTACACTTTTTGTCCACATGCAGTGTAACTGTTGTTTTGTTTTTTTAAGGAAGTATTCAAGCTCTCTGAGATGGGAGGATAGGGCACGATCCAGACTTATTCATAGGGTCGATATGAGTTGTAATTGACTCAGTGGCAATTAATCACAGTAATACATGCTTAAATTAATCAAAATGATTTATGTTTAAATGTGTAGAAAGTGCATCTGTATTGTGTTAACAACTGTTTATATTAATTATATATTATATTAATTTGCTATTGGGAAGTAATTGACTATTAGGAGGAATGGAAGGAAAGAAGATGGCCTCTGTACATGTCTGTTTAATTTTGAATCCTAGACTACATGAATGTGGTGTTGTTGTTGTTGTTGTTATGTGCCATCAAGACACCTGTGACTCATAGCGACGTTATGTACAATAGCCCTAAACCCTGCTCTGTCCTGTGCCAGTCTCACTGTCTCTGATACACCCACTCCCATTACTCCAGTCACTGAATCAATCCATGTCATAGAGGGTCTTCCCCTCCTGTACTGTCCCTCTCCAAGGACTGGTCCCTCCTTGCAACATGTCCAAAGTATGTCAGACGAAGCTTCAGAAGCCTTACCTCCAAGGAGCCACCCAGTTTAACCCTCTCCAAGATGAACCTGTTCGTTTTCTTGGCAGTCCATGGTATATTCAATACTCTTCTCCAACACCACAGCTCAAACGTATCAATTCTCCTTCTATCATCCCCAGTCATTGTCCAGCTCTCTGATGCATAGTAAGTAATTGCAAAGACCATGGCCTGTACCGGACACACCTTAGTCTCCAGAGTGACACCATTGCTCTTCATTCTTCTGGAGAGGTCCCTAACAGCAGACTTTACCAACTGAATTAGAGTTTTAGTTTCCTGGTTGCTGGTGCCAAGAGTGTTGACTGTGGAGCCAAGCAAACTAAGGCTGTTAACAATCTCAATCTCTTCACCATCCATCCTTTTGCTGCCAATTGGCCCAGTGGTGAGAATCTTTGTCTTCTTATTGTTGAGCTTTCCTTGATCCATATTGAAGCAGTCCTTGACCTTCTGCAGCAAGCGCTTCAGGTCCTCTTCAGTTTCAGCAAGTAGGGTTGCATCATGCAGATTGTTGATGAATCTTCCACCAATCCTAATGCCACACTTCTCATAGAGTCCAGCCTCCTGGATAATCTGTTCTGCATATAGGTTGAAAAGGTATGGAGATAGGACACATCCCTGGCGTATACCCTTCCCAATTTATGTATTGAAAACGAATATTGAAACAGGAGAAAAAGAAAATTAATATTAAAGAGAGAAGAAAATTAACATTATTGTGTACCAACTAGGTACACAATTAAGTATTGCGTACCAGATAGGAAGCTAGGTTTTTTTAAAATTCAATGCTCAAAACAATCCTATAAGGCTTGGGAGCTCAAAGGCCCTGAGAAATGAAGTCATTGTCAAGGACAACAGAGAATTGACCCCTGCCTGTCCCTGTCCTTCAAAATTCCTTGGGAATTAACTGCCAATGGAAAGCGAGGGAGACTTCCAGCTGGAAGCTGCCTTTGTTGGTCACTCCCAAGCTTCAGTGCAGCAGGTCTGCTGAGGAAGGTGACAACCTGTGTTGGGGCATCCTGCAGGAGACAAACAAGGCATTTAACACATTGCTAGTAGAGAAAGTTTAATTGTCTTTTAAAAATAGGCTGTACAGAACAGATTATGAAAATACATCATGTTTGTGAAAATGTCCTCCCACTTTAGGCTTTAGAGGTGCCTTTTCAGTGTGGATAAATTTATGGACCACTACTTTCTACAGCTATTACTCAAAGCACACTTTCAGGATGATGTGGCACAATAAAAGCAGAGAAGAAGGAGTCCTGTGAGAAACAAACTCCTGGCATGCTGAGCCAGGATGAACAGATGCAATAACCGGGCAGAGTCCCTGGGATCTTATCTTCCAGGGGCAGAAAACAGTGGCCTGAATGAACTGAGAAGGCTGCTGAACTGTTCTCTGTTATTTATGAATCACACGACTTAAAAAGTCAACAATTACCCTGAAACTGATGAACATTCTTTCCTAATGATTCGATGATGTTTTACTGTGTTCTTGGGTCTTGTCCTCCCTCACACCCACACACTGTGAGTAATGATTCACATTTTTGTTCTTCAGCTGTAATGTGATACAGGGAACTCTGGTGGTTTAGTCTCTAAGAGTTATGTTGCTAATGTAAAAGTGAAGCCTTCCTGACAGTTCAGATCCACCAGGGAGAAAGATGAGCAGTCTCCTCCTGTGAAATTTACAGCCTCTGAAAACCTACCAGAATGTCAGCTATGAGACAGCTGGAGCATCAATTTTATAAGCTTTGAGTAATGGCAATGAGTCATTTTACTGTGTTGCAGTAGTGTCGAACATATTGTAATGTAACTGGGGAACCACATTTTCCACTCCCTTCTGGAGGATCAAAATGTATATCAGGTACATACCAGGAAAAGATAAAATTAATGAATGGGACCTTCTAAAGATTAAATCCTTGTGTGCATCAAAAACATTTTCCAACAGAGTGAAAGGAAAATCTACCTGATTGGGGGAAAAATATTTGGCAATACCATTTCAGACAAGGATCTAATATCAAAAGTTTACAGAATCTTACAGGACCTCCACAAGAAAAAGACTGATAACCCAATTATAAAATGGGAAAAAGACATGGAAAGACTTTTCACAGAGGAAGATACTTGTATGGCTGACAGACATATGAAGAAATGTTCAAAATCACTAGCAATAAGAGAGATGCAAATCAAAACCACAATGAGATAACATCTCGCTCCAGTAGCAGTGGCAAAGTTTAACAGGCTAGCAAGTAATAATCTGGAGATGATGTGGAGAGATAGGAACTCTTATACACTGTTGGTGGGATTGTAAAATGATACAACCACTGTGGAAGGCAATTTGGTGTTTCCTCAAAAAGCTGAAATAGAAATTCCATAAGATCCAGCTATTCCACTGCTTGCAATATACTCCAAGAGAATGAGATCTGAGACACAAGCAGAGATTTGTACACCAATGTTATAGCAGCATTATTCACCATCACAAGAACATAAAAATAACCCAAATGTCCAACCACAATCGAATTGATAGAGGAACTGTGGTACATTCACATGATGGAATACTACACAGCACGCATAAGCAATGATTTTGAAAAGCACTTCATAACTTGGGAGGGACTGGAGACCATTATTGCTGAGTCAGTCCCATAAAGACAAATACTGTATAAGATCATTATTGTAGAAATAGAAAGATAACTAGTAAAATATGTATGAGGATCCAAGGAGGAGAGGGAAGGAACAGAGGGGTGAGGATGGGCAGAGGAATAAGCATAAGGTCACACAATTTGATGGGTGGAGGGAGGGGTGGGTAAAGGAAATGGGAAAGATCTGGTGTGAAAAACAATGTATATGAACTTTGTAAGCAAACAAGTATAAAATAAACATTTTATTTTAAAAAATAAAGGAATACTCAACATAGAATATAAAAATAATGTATTATGGAAGACACTTTATGTGTGATGAGCAGTCCTTGACAACAATTAAGTACTCAACTATTAACCAAAAAGTTGGCAGTTTGAATCTACCCAGAGACATCCTGGAAGCAAGGACTAGAGATTTATTTCCCAAAGAGCAAATTCTGCAAATTCTGCGGAGCACATTCCAGCTCTACAACACACGGACCAGCATGAGTCAAAATCAACTCCGCAGCACTGGGTTTTGGGGTATGTTTGATAGTGTCTTTTTTGTTTAGCTATCCTATACTTTTAGTCATATATTCCGCTTGTTGTTTTTTGTTGATTGCCATCGAGTTGAGCACGACTCCATGAATAAAAGGCCTGAAGCCTTTCTATAACTATCAACTTTTATCAAAGTTCATAGAGTTTCCAGAGGCATGCTATTTAGAAAGTAGGTGCCACTCCTGCTTCCAAAAAGAGAACATTAGAAAGTGATTAAAAAACCAAGCAAAAATTAGATTCCAATCATTGGTGCATAAACATATCCACAGCCACTGAATGTCCCAGTTTTGAGAGAACAGTCACAGCTTTAAGTGTTCCATATCAATGATAAGTTTTATTTTCAGCAATCAGTCTGTAATCAGTAGGAATTTTACTTCTTTCTTGAGAAGTCTTTTTCCAAATATCATCTTACTCCAAACTCATACAAAACAAGTAAATCTTCCTGGCTAAAGCAAAGCCTAGAATCTCTAAAGTCAGCTCAGTCTCCCAGAAGTTCTTGGGAATCACTGAAGTAATAACACGAGGGCTATGAACAGTTTGAAAGGCCTATTTTCTGCTTAGTGAACAATATAATGATTATTAGTAAAATATATAGATAGCATATTTTTTATAATTTTGATCACATTTAATACTGTCTGGCATCTACAGCCAATTACTTGGCACTCTGTTCCTCTGCACAGCTATGTTGTTAAGTACTGTTGATTCAGAACCAATTCATAGCTGACCCTGTAGAGGGTTTTTAGGGGCAATATGTTGCATAGGAGGAGACTGCCCATCTTTCTTCAATAGAGCAGCTGGTGGATTTGAACCACTTATCTTTGGTATGGAAGTGCAGCTCCTTACCACTAGGCCACCAGAGTTCCCTTAACTATCGTTTCCAAAATGTCAAGAGTAAATTTTCTTTAAATAAATAAGTGTTACGCTTCTGAATTTTAGGATTCTATAGCAGGAACAGAAAGGAAATTTTCTCTGCCAACAAGGTAAATGAGACCATCATTGGTCCTCATCATATATTTTCATGAGTCTTTCAGGATCAAAAGATTTCTGACTGAGAAAAGCAGAACTGCACAACTCTCTCATGAACTACAATAAAAATGAACAATAAAATCAAGTACAACATCAAGAGAAGATATTGATGAAGAACTAAGGAGACACACTCTGAGAACCCACACATGTGATGGGGTGCATGGCCTGGTGGTAAAGAGTTGCACTGCCGTTCTGAAGGCACACAGTTCAAATCCACCAGCTGCTCTGAGGGAGAAAGATGGGCACTCTCCCTCCATGCAATTAAACTGCCTCTGAAGAACCACTGGAGGGAGTCAGCTCAAGATTCGATTATGATTATGCTTCCTCAGGTTCTGATTGAACAGTACACAAAAACAACAGCACATTTTCTCTCATATCAAGTTCACATTCTATTATAGCAAGTTTAGAATTTCATCATAATATGATCATCTGAACACACATTGGGAAACTTTTGGTTTCTTCCTTCACTTTTATGCTTCTATATTGAGACTAACTAACAAAAATGCTAGAACTCTGGTTTGGGTGGGGGGAGGGAAAAAAGGCATCTTTGGTACCTGTATCCCAATAGACAGGCATCTGTTCTTCTTAAAGTGATCCTTCTTTCTGTCCTCCGTAGTGACGGTGGCTATGGTGGTCGTGGTGGTGACAGTGGCTGTGTTATTGCCCATGTGCTGACTCGCAGGGCCATGGATTTGGGCATTTGCAGCTTCGATGGCAGCTGTAAGAGCCTTCATACTGTCCAGGCTCTCTGTGGAGTTGCTGAGTCCAGACTGGCTGATAATGTCTCCTCGTTGGCCCTGTCCATCCATGTAGGCATCTTGGGCAGACTCTGTGCTACTCTGGGCTGTGATAGAAATGAAAGGTTTCGTGGTAGTTCTGGGTGGGACTGGAGGTGGTGTCTTCTTATATGTTGTAATGCAAGATGACACTGAAAGACAGTGAAAACAGAGACACTGTGATTTTGGTGTACATCATCACTTATGATAGTGTCACTGACATTCACTGGACACCAGGGCATATGGAACACTTAAGACATTTAACACTAAAACAAAGCCACTGATCGTTGTTTTTGTTATATGCTATCTAGTCACCTGTGACTTATAGCAATCCTATGTACAACAGCCCTAAATCCTGCTCTATCCTGTGCAATCTCACTGTCTCCCACTCCCATTACCCCAGTCACTGAACCAATCCATCTCATCAAAGGTCTTCCTCTCCAGCATTGTCCCTCCACCCTCCCAAGCATGAAGTCCCTTTCCAACGACTGGTCCTGCCTTGCAACATGTCCAAAGCATGTCAGACAAAGCTTCAGAATCCTTGCTGTTGATAGTCTAGGTGAAATCCCAACAAGGAGATGATGCAGGTCTCCTCCACGTGACCAAAATGAGGCCTGAAGGCAAAGTAGTTGAAGCATAAAGCTACTAATTGAAAGGTCAATGGTTCAAACCACCAGCGGCTCTCTGGGAGAAAGAGGTGGTATTCTGCTTCTGCAAATATTTACAGCTTTGTAAGCCCTTTGGAATTGTTGTACTCTGTCCTATAGAGTCATTATAGGTTGGAATCAACCTGGAGGCAACAGGCAGTGGAATGAGGTGACCCATCATAAAAAAGCACCAACTTCTAAAATGAAAATCAATATGAATCAAATATGAGTCAACAGTAAAAGACATGATCAGTCATCTGTCAAAATCTTCCTGGACAAGGTGCCCTGATACACAATATGAATAGACCTGCATACCACTAGGCAGTCCCAACCTTCTCAAAACACATTAAACACAACTAAGGTTATATGCCCCCAAATAGCCACATCTAATCTAAGCTTTGAGTGGCTATGAGTCCCCTGAAACTCGAAGGCACTTAACAACAATAACATAAACAAAGAGATCAGTGGGCCCAGTGGACAGAAAGTGATGCTACCAAGCTAAAGGTTGGTGACTTTTAATCTGCGGCACTCAGGCCTGTCTTTCATTGTTTTTGTTCAAACATTCCTCTAGGTCGTTTAACCCTGGTGTCTTGTGGTTGCTGTGAGGCTGAACACTGTGACACTGATGTGTCAAATGCGTTAATGGCTGGTTACCCAATGCAGACAGAGAGTGGGGTAGAGCTCCCTGATTAAAACAAACTTGGAAGCAGGAGTGGCATCCACTTCCGTAATAGCTTGCCTCTGGAAACCCTATAAACCTGGAGAGAGGATGAGAGACACCCAAGCATTGAGGACTCTCCTTCATAGGGTCGCTATGAGTCACCTGTGACTGATAGCACTTAACAACAACAACAAGGTTAGATAAAACATCCACTTGAAGAAGATTCTGGTGGTTGCTGTTGTTGTTAGGTTCTGTTGAGTGAAGTATGACTATGACTCATAGCAATGCTATGAACAAGAGACCTAAGCTCTGTCCTATCCTGTACCTATAGTTAGTCATAAACAATGAAAAAGAAGAGAAGTAAAGAAATTTTGAATATATACGTTTTGATTCTAAGATGTATGAGGTGCTTGGGAGATTGTTTTCAGAGAGGAAAGGAAAGAATAACACAGCTCCCTATTACAGCTCCCAGAGCGCACTCTCATTAACAGTCAATGCCTCTTCTCATTCTTCCTGTCTTCCTTTCTTTCTTCCTTTCTCTCTCTCTCTCTCTACTTGATCACAACTTGAACTTTTTTACATTGTTCCTAAGAATATAGATTTGGTGGACTAGTGGAAAGAAGCTGAGCTGCAATCCTGATGGCATTCATGGTTCGAGGCCACCAGCTGTTCCTTGGAGAACCACGAGCAATCTCCTCCCATGTGATTAACACATTGGCACACATTTTTTAATTGATGACTGTGCTTAGAAACACATTTTTTTATGTATTACTGAATAATTAACAAATAAATGCATTAGTACACTTCATACGAATGATCTTCCTTTTTTATTAATTAAAATGTGCGGGACGGCTACAGTGTCTGAAAACTTGCGGCAGGGTCAGCGATAGGTTGGTTGTGAATCGATGGTACACATCAACAACAACAACAAAGAATACAGATAGCACAACATTTGTCCATCTGCTGTTTTCCCCTCTTACTATTTAGTGAGATCAATGACATGATACTTTCAGGTGTTAGCACAATTACGTATCACCCTATCATCACCCATAGCCTTTACCAACATTTTGCATCAACTTTTGATCTGAATTTTTTTGTTTGATTCGAAGCAGAACCACCCACTGAGAGAAAATGTGAAAATAAATTTAAATTCTGGTTTGTAAGTTCACAGGAGCTCTCTGCTCTCTGAAGTCGAGGCCACGGCTCCCGGTCAGGGCACAGTGCAATGGCGTCTTGGCCGCACCAAGGCTCCGCTGAAGCAGCATGGAGACCCTACTCCCCAGCAACCTGATTATACACTGGGCAGCTCAAAGAAACTTTACACATCTGTTTCTCATTTGCAGTATATAGTTTAGGGGCAGGTGGGGGTGGAGGGACAGACGAAAAAGGAGTTACATTTCTAAGTAAAAACTCCTACCCATAAAACCCCACTATCCCTTCACTGCTTTTCTATAGACTTTTATCTTTTTAAAATACAATTCCAACTCTTGTGCTTCCATCACTTCCTCCCTCTGACTCCACACCAGCACCTGCATCCTCTGTGACTTTTCCATCCACAGATGGCTTCACGGTTGTTCCATCTAAGCAGCCACCCTTCTCATTCCATTCCAGTGTGATTCTTGGGGCCAGTTAGGCCACCTCACAGAGTTAAATAAGTGATTCAGCATTCAAGCTGTCTCCTGAGGCTACTCAAAAGCCGCACACTATAATCAGCTATAAACACAAGGACTCTTGTATGCTGTCCTATCATCTTATTCCTCTGTTATTTGAATAATTTCCTTAGAAAAAAGAAAAGAGGACAGACATGTTTACTTTCTTCCCAGGGATTACTGAGGAACTGCAATATTATATATACTCTTGAAGAGGAGTATAATATAATATGTACCCATCTCTCTATTTCCTGGTGGTAGCTCATCCCTGGAGGACCTTCTTTCTAAGTTTATTACAAGACACACGCATTTAACAATTCAGAGTATAGCCACAAGCTGACCACAAACTAAGGTGTCAAAGAGGCTCTGTGGCTAAGCAGTGCCAGTGGGCAGTGACCCAGAGCAGGGCCCGAGAGTGGACCCACCTCCCTGCAGCCCAGTGTGAGTTCTTCCCATAAGGCCACAGCTAAGCCTCTGGTTGATTCAGTGGTATAAACACGCACAGCACTTATATGCTATCTCACTCAACTGAAATCCTTCCATGCACCTTAACCACTGCAAAGGCACCTTCAAGTTCGCAGAAAGCTCTGAATGATGCTAGCCCTGTCTGGGGTAATGCTCAATTATTTATCTGTAGACTCAGGAGGGAGGAGTAAGCAAGAATTAGGATAGATTTAATCCATCTGTTTTAATCTTATATTAGGTTGGTTTAGGGAGTTCTGGTTACTTAATGGTAAGGAACTGTACTGACAACATAAAGGTACATGGTTTGAATCCATCAGCTGCTCTGTGAGAGAAGGATGGGCAAACTCCTTTCATGTCATTTACTGCCTTTGAAAACCCACTGGCAGGTCATCTATGAGTCAGTTTTGACTCCACCATACACGAAAAGATTGTTTAAAAAAAATGGGAAGTCATTGTAAAAAAATGGATTCTCAGAACATTCCACAGAAATTAACAATGTATCCTAACGTGAAATATACAATCTTCTGAATTGGAAAAAAATAATAATAATCTTAGGTGTCAAGTTGGAACCAGCTCACAGCTGGATTCGAACCACTAGTGAGTGGGCTGTGGCCTCTGAGTTAGTAGTGGAACTCTGTAGGGACTGCGCCACCAGAGCTCCCCGGAACAATCTTCTGGATTCTTTGCAACTTATTGTTAGCTACTCCTGGCTTCCTCTTTCTGTGTGGATAAATACAAACTGGACAATGATGTCAAATAGCCTCATTACATCTGTGATTATTAGAGTAAAAATCCAGTCTTCACGCGGTAAGTGTGAAATAAATAGGGAGTGCAGGGTGTCATATTATTTGCAGGGTAATGGCTGGAAATGGGAACTGAGCTTCTTGACTGGGAACTCTATACACTCCTGGGGTGAACTGCAATTTAGCGTCACCTGGTGACTGTTGGCAATTACTTTTGAACGTCCACAGAAGTAACGGTGTGTACTGTGATCAGAGGAGACTCCCAGGACAACAGCAGCAATGCCTGGAGACTCCAAGGGTTAGACTGGACTAGGAAAGCCTGAGCAGAAGGCTTCCCAACAGACAAGCCTGGCCCACTTTGAATGAGGAAGCAACAGACACAGGGGTCACCTGAGAGGCTTTATCACCATGTTTCTCCGAAGTGTAAACCTTAGTACAGTTCTGCTGGAATCTTACTCAAAGAAGCATAGTCAAATAGTGAAACAGGAATTTTAAAAGATTTCAAATTTTTAAGATTTTTTTTTAAGGAATCTAAAGGAAATCCTAAGCACAAGTCACATTTCTTACAATTCCCTTTCCCCACTCCCTGATTCTTTTACACCCTAATACTGTGCAGAAATTCATACAGCTAAACTTCCCTTCCTTCTCCCACAGCATCATTGTTTTCCACCTTTTCAGTCTAAACCTTAGACCCTCTGTTCTCAGTCCAAGGGTGATTTTAAAGTTCTCCTTTTACTATCACAAGTGATTCATAATCTACTAATAAGACCCCCAGTGCTGAGAGGCATTAGATAAAGGGAGACCAAGGAGGGTGAAACACTATTATTCAGAGTGAATAAATCTTGTCAGACATTCCTCTAGGTCCTATAATCCTGGTGTACACGTTGCTGTACAGTGGTAACTTGTGGTTGCTGTGAGGCTGAACACTGTGACACTGATATGTGTCAAATGTGTTAATGGCTGGTTACCCAATGCGGACAGAGAGTGGGGTGGAGCTCCCAGATTAAAACAAGCTTGGAAGGAGGAGTGGCATCCACTTCCATAATAGCTTGCCTCCAGAAACCCTATGAACCTGGAGAGAGGTTGAGAGACACCCAAGCATTGAGGACTCTCCTTCATAGGGTTGCTCTGAGTTGCCTGCGACTCAACAGCACTTAATAACAACAACAACAACAACAGCAACAGTGAAAATGGAAGGAGAACACAAGTAGTTTATATGTAGTAAGTGGATCACCTAATTTCCTTAAGAGCAAAATTTTAAAAAATATTTTTCAGAAAATTAGGGAGCTCTGGTGGCCTAGTGGCAAGAAGCTGCACTGCAATCCAGAGGTACAAGTTTCGAATCCACCAGATGCTCTGCTGGAAAAGGAGGGGCAATCTCTTCTTTACCAGTCAGATCCGATTTAATGGTACACACACAAAAAAGAATAAAATTTAAAAAAATTTTTATAAAATTAAATGAAACATTCAACAAACAGCACATTAAAAGATGTTACTCATTATTGAC
The DNA here is from genome assembly GCF_000299155.1 of Elephantulus edwardii. NCBI lineage: Eukaryota > Metazoa > Chordata > Mammalia > Macroscelidea > Macroscelididae > Elephantulus > Elephantulus edwardii. The sequence goes on from NW_006399847.1 coordinate 2,860,011, forward strand.
TAAAAAAAAAACAACCCAAACCCACTGATGTCAAGTCAATTTAATCTCATTGTGACACTGCATCAGGTTTCTAAGGCTGTAAATCTAACCCAGAATAGACTACCTATCTCTCTCTGTCTGTCTGTCTCTCCTGAGGAGCAGCTGGGGGATTCGAACCACTGACCTTTCAGTTAGCAGGCCAACATTTAATGTACTACCCTCCCACCAGGGCTCCTTTGTTAGCCATTCAAAACCTCAAACTCACTGCCTTCCAGTCTGTTCCAACTTATAGAGGCCCTCTACTGGGGTTCCGAGGCTTTAAATTGCTAAGAATTCAAAGATTATTAGTGGTTGGGAGGGGAGAGAAAGAGAATTTGAGTTGCTGGGACCACTGAGTTTATGCTAATAGTGATGGGATGATGTGGAAAAGGAGAGCAACAATGGTAACACAACAAGACACATGTCATTAATGTCGTACAGAAATATTGTGCTGGCAGATGTTTTTAGTGTGTATATTTTTGCCAATTTAAAAAAAATTAGAAATTCAACTGTCAACCAAGAATACTGTACCCAGCAAAATTATCCATCAAATATGGACAGATCAAGATATTCCCAGAAAAGCAGAACCTAAGAGAGTTTGTAAAAACAAGACCAGCATTGCAGGAGAGACTCAGAGATGTCCTTCTTACAGACATACCACAGAAAGCTCCATGGTCCAAAGTAACTAGCAACAACACCAAAAAGAACTCAACACAATGATAGCAATAAAACCTAACCTCTC
>NW_006399847.1:2866173-2866783 GCF_000299155.1 Elephantulus edwardii
TAGGTATTTCTGTCATGACAGGAGTCTAGAGCGATGGCTACATGGTGGAGTCGACCTAGGGTAGGGTTTGTAAAACAATGAAAGAATTTTTCTTTTACTTTTCCAAGAGGGTAGTGTTCTTGGGCGGGGGGGAGCCTTGGAAGGGGACAAATGTGCAACAATGAATGAATGGAAATCCAAAGCCTCTGTAAATTTTTACTGAAATTAATAACAAATTTAACTTGAAAAAATAAAATTTAGGTAGAGTAAAGATGGCAATGGATTTATAACAGCTCATGCTAATAACAGTATATCATGGCATGGAGGAGGAATAGTGGAAATGTATCCACATTTACAGTATTCTTCTTACCAAAACCATTTATGGAAAATAGGAACTGCAATGGAACATGTATCTCTGGATTGGAAATGATGATATTTTTAATATTTCTAGCCTTAAGCTTAAAAGATTATAATGTTCAAAATTATTTGTTATACATTTGTTTAAATTTTTCCCTCTTTTGACCACTGGGATCTAGAGGGAAGAGAAAAGACCGGAGAATGGCCAAAATTATTGGGGCAGCTATTGCTGCCAGTTTAGGGCCTGTGTCAGGAAAAGGAAGTCTTACTCATA
>NW_006399847.1:2867718-2922193 GCF_000299155.1 Elephantulus edwardii
ATCCCTTTTCAGCAGGAAGTAGCTAAGAGAATACGCCATCCCCTTTTCCTTATGAATCAGGGTGAAGTCTCTCTCTGGGAGGAGTGATAGGGAATAGCAAAGGACACACCGACAAAGGAGATTAATCAGAACTGGCTTTGACAAGCACTGTGGCAAATGGACAATTAAAACAGACTTTCAAGGGGGGGAAGAAGAACAAACTGGGGAGGAGGGTAGAGAAAACAGTGCAACAATGAATGAATGAAAACCCACAATCTCTGTAAATGTTCACTAAAATTAATAAAATTTAATAATTAAAAAAAGAAAGGATGAAAGTGAAAAAAAATATTATAAATTCAAGTGTTCCTTTTATTGAAGTAGAACTTGAACAAAGAAAAGATGTATTTTAACCATGATCGTTACTCTCTTTGCTGTGATATGTTTATATGTTCATTTGAGACAAAAATCTTTTTCCTTCTCAGACTCTTGATACCCCACCTCAGCTAAAGTCTGACTGGCTGGTTGTCTATTCATTTAAAGAGAAGAACCACTTACAGCAAGAACAGGGCTGGATTTCAGTGACATTGTTTTCATTCAGATGATAGATACTGGAAAGAGCAGAAGACGAGAGGCGAGTTTCCACAAGTGAATTAAAGAATGTAAAAGAAAACAATAAGAAGACAAATTCTTATTATTTTTGCTTCTAGCTGACTTATTAAATGTTGTCTAGATTTGTGTGGGATATGAGGCTTTTAAGCCTTAAGAAGATCTGTACCAGGATAGTGTGGGTTGTTTTCTCATAGAAGTGAAAATTTTATAGAAAAATCCCTAGACTCTTCTTTTTCTCTAAGTATCCTTGTAATTGATATGTCACATATGTCAGTTGACCACTAAACAGATGCTGGCTTAAGCACATTTCTTGAATCTTATCTCTAAGGAACCTTGGTGACAAAACAGTTAAGTGTTTGCCTGCTGAACTGAGGGTTGGCGGTTTTTACTCACCCAGGCAATCTGTATGAACAAGACCTAAGAATTCACATCCATGAAGATTACAGCACATAAAGCCATAGGGGCAGTGCTACTATGCTATCCGCTGGTCCCTATGAGTAAAAAAATGGGCTCCATGACACTTAACAAGTTGCTAAGCTAAGGAATCTCTTAATCTCATTGTTAAGCTTCCTGACACGTAGCAAGTAATTACAAAGCTATGTATGTCCTGGATCAGGTGGACCTTATTCTCCAGATTGACATAATTGATCTTTAGTACTTTGGAGAGGTCCCTGACAGCAGACTTTCCCAATACAATTAATCTTTTGATTTCCTGGCTACTCTTACCAAGAGTGTTGATTATAGAGCTAAGCAAACTGAAGCTATTAACAATCTCAATCACCTCACCATCTATCATGATATTATTATTATTATCATGCTTATAAAGCAAAAAAAAGGAAGACCCTCAATGAGATGCATTGACTTGGCTGCATCGAAGGGCTCAAACTTACTATCTATCAGTAAGTGAGGATAGTGTAGGTAGGACTGGGTGGTGTTTTGTTCCCTTGCATATAACTCATATATTCACTGTCATCGAGTTAATATGATTCCTAGATGTACAGCAACCATCCATCAGGTTTCTGAGGCCGAAAATTGTAACGGGAAGAGACTTTACACCTTTCTCCCTTAGTCACTGGTGAATTCAAAGCTCGAGACTCATAGCCTTTGAGTTAGCAGTGCAACTTGCTACAGACTATGCCACCAGGTTGCTTTAAGTTGGAATGGACACCATGACAACTAGTAATAAGTAACGACTCGACGGCACATAACAACAACAACAACAACAACAACAATGAATTCTCAATCTTTGGAGGCATTCAAGCACAATTAGTTGATTGTTTGACTGGAAAAGTATAGAAATTATGTTATTAGGTACTGTTGGGTTGAATAGGATTTATAGCGAGCCTAAGAACAACAGAGCTGAACTTTGCCCTACGTAGTACAAAAATGATATAAGCATCTAATGGGTGACTGAGACTGGTGCTGTAATTGTCCTTTCACACTGGAGCCTCTTTTTGGCTCATATGGATATGAGAGTATGAGAAAGGAGGTCCCACTGGCAGTGGTGCTAAATAGCTGAAGAACTCTAAGAGAGGAAGCCAGGAAGAGTTAGGAGCACAGCTGTTTGGTAGCAATGACAAATGTTCTCTGGCATCCTGAGAACACATTTTGGCACTGAACAGGATGGAACTGCTAAGAGACAAGTTTATTGCCTTAGATTCCAGTCAAGTAGAGCCAGAATTCCTGGGCTTAGACGGCATTGTAGAAATGCTGTTTCCAGAGATGAGGTGCTAGACGGCAGGACTCCCTCACCAAATGTGATACCTTCAGGGGTTCAGTTAGTGTCTTCCAGGGGACAAATATACAAACTCAGGTGGCAGCAAAGTGGTGGCAAGATGGACAATTAATGCAGATCTTTTAGGTGGCATTAGATAATCATAACAGACAGCAAAGTTTTTTTCTCTACCAGATGCCATGTTATGAATTTAATAAATATGGTTGTATTTATGCGATCACATATTCCCATGTGATAGGTGAGAATCAAGTCTCCGAGCAGGTCAGTGACGTTCCTAAGTCAAATAGGCATTAAGTGGTAGAGTGCTCAGGCCTTGAGAACATCTCATTTTATGGCCCAAATGACCTGTATTCTTTGTTTCCTCATTAAATCTCCCTTTTATTCATGGTGTTTGGTAAAGCGGAGTACTTTCTAGAACAAACTGCCAGGAACTACTCCTCACACAGTACTTGGCACCCTGGAGAACTTGGCAAAACTCTGATGATGCACGAGCGCATTTGGAACCACCAGTAAAGCACCACAACTTTTAAAAATTAAGAGAACCTGAAAAAATAATAATGAAAAGAGACGCTAAGTTGGGCAACTTGTTTCACAAGATGTGCAGGCTTCAGAGCCGGGCACTAGGCGGCCTGCCCGCGGGGTTGTGTTGGGGAACTGGGGCCGTAGTCACAGTGGCGAGTCCCGCTGCTCCCGGGAGGGCGGTGTCACCGCTCATTCCTCCAGGTCATTCGTGGCCTGAGGGTCAGGGCGCAAGAACGACGTGGCCACGGCGACCGTGGTGGGTCAGCGGTCGTCCCCGGGCCGGGCGACGGTGACTCCTGGTGTCGGCACTCAGGGACGCGCAGACGCCGTGGCGGGCGTGTCTGGGCGGGAGCCGCTGTCGGCGATGGCGGCTGCGCGGAGGAGGAGGCGGCACCGCGCTGCCCGCGCTTCCCTTGGAGGGACCGGGAACGCGAAGGAGGCTCCGCGCCACGATGTCCTCGGAAGAGGCACCGGGACGTTTACCAAGTTCCGAACCTGGGCTTTCTGCGGTGACGCTATGGCGCTCTGGGCGCGGGGTGCAGAGAGCAGAAAGTCATAGGAAAGAAAGAAAGAAGATGCCGGCAAGTGATGTCAGCACAGCCCCCGGCTAGGACGCGGCCGCCCGGGAGACCACTCCGAGCTGCAGCGCGAACCCCGCTGCAAAGAACTTTGCTTTGCACAACCTCAAGGACCATCATTTCAGAAAGCAAACGGATTTTTTTTTGCCTTTTTTTCCAGGAAAAAGTGGCATCATTTTAAAAAAAAACGGAACGGATTTTTGGACACGCAGGAGCACCTGCTTGTAGTAAGTCCAAGGAAAGGGGGAACACTCCTCCCTAGGCTTGTGTCCCCCGGAAACGTAAGACTTTTCCCAGGCCCACATTGCTTTTTAACCTGAACGCAAATTTTACCATATCTGCTGAGCGAATATTCTGGAATAGGTTATGGATAGCTGTGTTTTACAGCAGCTAACGTGTGTGTATGTGTGTGTGTGAGAGAGCGAGAGGTCAAAGCCGAAGGTTGTGTGTGTGTGTGTGTGTGTGTGTGTGTGTGTGTGGAGAGAGAGAGAGAGGGAGAGAGAGAAGTGTCAAAGAGGAAGGCAGTGTCCCCGCCCAGAAGTCTGGATGGCCTTGCATTTTCCATTTTAGAAGAATTTGTACTTTGTATGCGGAAAGCTTCACTTCAGTAGCATGGATGGGTTCCAGTTTACTTGCTGGAAAGAGCCTGCAGGCCCAGAGCCCACAGCAAGGCTTTCATCTCTGTGTGGGGCAAACAAACGCCCACGAGAATGCCATGGGGCATTTTTAACCAACTTGGGTTTCTTCATCTGCTGTGTCCTGCGTTGGAGGACCCTCCACCCCCAGTGGGTATCTTTGAGCTCGGCTCCAGCTAGTTTTGGGGTGTCTGTACTTCCGCCTGGAAAAACGTTAACTGAGAGTTGAGAGGGAGGGTGTGGTGTAGATTAAAGGAATTGGTTCTTCAGAAAGTTCCACTCATTTACTAACTGAAAGGAAATTAAATGATTCTTGGGGAGGAAGGTCATCTTCTAAGGCCTGAGTCCAGTCCTTTTGATGAAGTTTGGCAACAGGTTAAACAATAGTAGAAATTGAGGGTTATCATAAGTAGTATCCTTTTTCCATATCTGTTGAATTTATATTATATGCTGAGCTAATTACTTGAGAAGCTGAACTCTAAGAAGAATGTGGTATCAGGATTTGAGGAGGACTCATCAGTAATCTAAGTTATGCAGATGACACAACCTTGCTTCCTGAAAGTGAGGACTGGAAGTGCTTGCTGCATAAGCTCAAAGACTACAGCATGCAATATAGACTACATCTCAACTTCAAGAAAACAAGATTCCTTATCACTGACCAATAGGCAGCATCATGATGGAGAAGAGATTGAAACTGTAATGACTTCATTTTACTTTAATCCACAAGCAATCCCCTTAGTACCAGCAGCCAGGAGATAGGAGACATGCCACACTGGGAAAGTCTGCAATCAAGGATTCCTTCAAATGATTGAGGAGTAATGATATAATTTTGAGCACTAGGGTGTGCCTGATTTAGGCCATGGTCTTTTCAATCATTTGCCATGCATCTGAGAGCTAGACAAAGTGATGCCTTTGAGTTGTGATATCAGAGAAGAATACTAAATATCCCATGGACTGCCAAAAGAACAAATAAGTATGTCCTGGAAATAGTACAGCCAGAAGACTCCTTGCGAGGCAAGGAAAGCAATTGTCTCATATACTTTGGGCATGTTCCTAAGAGAGGCTATTCCCTGGAAAGGGACAGCATGCTTGGAAAAATGGAGAGTCAGTGAAAGAGAGGAGGACCCTCAACCAGATGTATTGATACAGTGACTGCAGCAATGGGCTCAAGTGTGTCAGAGATTGTGAGGATGGTACCGGACAGAACATGGTTCAGATCTGTTCATAGAGTTACAACGGGTTGTAGTAGACTCAAGGGTACTTAACATAAGTAGAATTAGTCCTGCTGGCCTAGTGGGTAGCGAGTTGAGCTGTTAACCCAAAGGTGGTGCTTCTCTGGCAGTTCAAATCCACCAGTGGCTTACCAGGAGAAAGATGTGCCTTCTCCTCTTGAGTGATTTACAGACTCCCCAAACCCTCTGGAGGGTCAACTGGGAGTCTTCCCGCTTTATGACAGTGAGAGGAGTATAAGTAAAAGTGGTTGTTTCTGAAAATTGGTCATTTTAAAGGAACATCTTGAAAATAGACTACTATTTGACTAAGTCATTTCACATTGGAGTATTAAAGATTAAAAACATTAGGACTCTGAGTAAGAATCATTTGACCAGAGGGTAAGGTGAGTCACCCTGACAACGGTGGGCATGCATGGTGAGGTCAGGATGGTTACTCATTGTCGGGCAGGGAGTTGCTTCAGGAGGGAATGCAATCAGGATTTCACAGCTCTTTTCCCGGCTTTGCAACAGGTGCTCCTGAGTCATCTGTGTACACAGTGACTGCCCCAGCTAGTTCGTCTGCTAGGATTAAATTTCCATTTGTTTCAATACTTTACAAAGTGCATTCAACCACTGAATCAGATCTTTTACTTCCTCTTGAACAGAGCATTGGGGTTGGTTATTTTTTTCAACATATGTACTGAGTGTGTTTTTCAAAATGTGTCCCCACTGAGTCTGCAGGTCTTCCTGGATTGAATGGACTGTTTATGGGAGGGGATGATTCAGAGGCCAAGGTCAGGGTTACAGAATTATATAAGGTTTCCTGTTTGGGCAGCTGGTCTTCTCACACCTCGGGCTAGGGCTGATCAAGCAGGTATGGGAGGCTGGGGGTGAGGGTGGCAGCAAGGGGAGGAAGGAATTATTTCTTTCAAACTTCTCTAGCTTTCATTTCTCATCAGATACTACAGTTCGTCAAGATTTTCCTATACTCTCTGTTATATGATTATTTCCCCCCACCCTTTACAGATGGAGAGAAAGGAGTTAGGATGTAGGAATGACAAGGCCAGTTGCTCTGTTCACAGACCTCACTATAGTGCTGAGTACACTGCGGCCTAGTCTGTAGGGATGTTTGCTGTTAAGCCAAAGGTGGCTTCTCTCTGGTTCTGAGGGAGAAAGATGGACAATATCCTCTGATGTGAAATACAACCTTGGAAACCCACTTGAGGGAGGGTCAGCTACAAGGGTATTTTGACCCTGGTAAATAGTTTTACAGAATTGATGACTTTTGGAGAAAAAGAAACAGAGGCCACCCACCAGGTAAGGGGAGTTTGCAGGAAAGACATAAAGGAGGGTCTCAGCAAAGCCTTTCTCTGGAACCCTCAATGTCACAGTATCATCTATCATTACAGCCCAGGGAGCTCTAGGGCCTAGTGGTAAGAGCTGTGCTGCAGTCCTAAAGAGTTCAAATCCACCAACTGCTTCTAAGAAAAGGATGGGCAATCTCCTCTTGTGCAATTAACTGCCTCTGAAAACCTGCTGGAGGCTCAGCTATGAGCCAGTTCCGACTTGATGGTACACAGCACCATCAGCACTGCCCAGGGAACTGGTGGTACAGTCCATACAGAGCTGAATGGCTGACCCACAGGCTGTCTCTCTGGCAGCTGGAATCCACCAGCTGCTCCCTGCAGGAAAGATGGGCAATCAGTCCTCTCCATCTTCAGAAATTCGCTGGATGGTCAGATAGATTGGTTGTGATATGACGGCAATGAGATTGAATGATCACCACTGTCCAACTCTGAGCAAAATTATGACTGGCAGGTTGTGACATGGGTCACTCCCAACCTGATTTCTGCTGAGATTGTTTGGTGCCCACCTGTATACTTGCATTCTCGCTGCTTGGCCTTCTGCAGAGGCACTAGGCAAGCAACTGTGTGAGAGCAGGATGCCCGTCGCCTTCTCCCGCCACACTTGCCTTTATTCCCCTCTTTTACTTTCATTACTCTTATTCTGCCTCTGTCTGTTTATACAGGCCGGGCACTTTCTTTCCCTCCTAGTTTTATGTAAATGAAAGCTTGGAGTCTGGACTTGGAGCCTTAGAGGGGAGAGAAACAGTCACATATACCCTCTGAAGCGTGGTTTTGTTCTCACAGGATGACTCCTGTGTGAGTCAGAATGGACTTGACAGCAGCTGGTTGGTTTGTATTTTTTTTTCCAGTGTATGAGCACACATGTGTGGTGAGTGTACAAACCAGGACAAGTGACCTCACTGAAGTGTTCAGGTCCGGAAACCCGAGTCTGAGTTTATCAGTATCTGCTCATGGCAAACTCTCAAGGCTGATTTTCTAAAGATGACCTAGTAGTGACCACTGGACAGGAGGGCCTGGGAGGAGGCCTTGGCCATGAGCAGGAGCTCAAACCCCCAAAGCTGGGAGATGGGATGTGTGGGGAAATCAATGGGGGTGGGGAAGCATTCCTTATTCCTTTTTTGTCAGTTTCTGCCTGATGAGGAATAATTAATTACCTGGATCTGGAGGGAAGGCCGCCCGAGTCTGGTCAGTGTTCTCAGCCATCAGTTATCTATCCTCCTGTGCTCCTTCCTCGTTGACCTCCCAGAAATGCCTCTAAGTCTGTTTAAATCAGCCCACATGGTCTAGGAAGGACCCCAGCCTCTTGCTGATGCTCAGATGACAGGAGCAGCACTTGATCATGGCATGTGATTGTCCTCTCCACTGTGCTGCACGTGGCAGATCAGGAAGCACTAACTGGGCTCAGGTGGTCACCAGGTGGTCACCAGCACCCTCTTAGCACCATGCTGCATACAGTTCATTCCTAGACCGCCTTTCACAGTGACCCTCTGAAGTCCTAATCTCCAAATTGCATGGAAAAATACCACTTTAGAGTTAGGGAAGGACTTGTTAAGGAGCGCAGTAACACAGTGGATTAAGCATCAGGCTGTCAACCAAAAATTTTGCAGTTCGAATCCACCAGCCTTCGTGGGTAAAAGAGAGGTGAGGCATTCTGCTCTCTGAAAGATTTACAGAGGGGAGACCTAGAGAGCAGTTCACCTCTGTGCTACATGGTCGCTGCAAGTTTCTGCCTTCAGTGCAATGGATTTTGTTTGGGAAGAATCTGCCAGTGGACAAAATAGAAACAGTACCGGAAATCCATGGATGGATGGCCTCCACCTAATCCCTGTCCTCATCTCCATCCAGAGCCTACTCCCTGTCATCTCCTTCAGAAACGCTCCTTCCTCACCTGGCTTTGAAAGCCCTCCCTAGCTTGCAGCTCTCTTTTGAGCTCACATTCTGAAATGCTTTGGGCCAGATGTGTTTGGGATTCAGAATTTGTTGGATTGTGGAATGTTAACAGAAACTTACCCCCAGAGGGTTAACAGAAACAACACCCTTCCCTTAAGAACTTGAATATGTCTGCAGGGAAAGCCAGGAAGTATAGGCACATTGCAAACAGCTGTAAATCAGGTCTTGGTTAGTGGTTTTCAGAACTGGGGTTAAGTTTACATCCTAGACACCATGGGCAGGAGGAGAACCCAGATGACACATTCCTTGGGGTTTATTCCCCCCAGACCCACTGAGGGGTCAGCAGAGGGGTCTTGGTGTGAATAGTTTTTATATCTTTAAGGAAAAAAAGAAGGTGGTCTTCACTCACTGGTAAGAAAGGTCCAGGTTGGCAATCTCCTTTCATAGAGGTTACACCTGAGGCTGAATTTTCCTCCAAAAGATCAGTACACAGGCCTCTGAGGTAAGCAGTACTGCCAGGCAAGTTCTCATTCCTTAGAACAATCAACCGCACACGTCAAAAGGGCAGCATTTGCCCAGGGATTGAGCTCAGAGGGCAGGAAAGGGGCCCAACTGAGGAGCTAATGGAAACAAGAATTGCAAGGAACAAGTGGGAAGAATATGGTTTCAGGGTGAGGGTTGTAACTAATAAATATGTATGAATGATTGAATGAAAAGCAAATTTGCTCTGTAGACTTTCACTCAAAAGTCACATTTATCAGGGGGAAAAAAACAGCAAATAGGCTAGTCTGACAAAGTTGTGTAACCCATTCCTTTACGTCATTCCCAGGTCTTACCTTTCCCATTCACGACCTTCAGACAGATCCCAAGAGGATCAGTGGTCAAGTGCTTGGTGGCTATCTGAAAGGTCTGTGGTTTGTATAGATATCACTCCCTGGAGAAACATGTGTCTGCCATCTGCATTAACCATTATGGCCTTGGAAACCCTGTACAGCAGTTCAACTTTTCCTATAGAGTCTCTCTGAATCAGAATCCATTCAAAGACAATGGGTATTATTACCCAACTGTGACTGTACCTACAGCAGCACAAACCAAGCAACACCCTTTACACTGGACCCACAGTCACTTGTTAGGGGGCACTCTGACAGAGGAGTAGCTCTGTAGATGGCTCAGGATGGGTGGCAGCTGACTAAACATAGCTTAGGGGCCTTGTCAAAATGTTCGTCCACAATATTGTCCTTCATCCAATCAAAGCATGACCTAGTGCATATGGTTGGGAAAGAATTTTCAATTTCCAATCCTACACTGCAAACCCAAGAGATAACCAATACAATCCCTGTAACATACTTTGTTTTGTGAAATAAATTGAAGTTTGGATATATATATATTGTTGTTATGTGCCATCAAGTTGCCTGTGACTCATACGACCCTATGTATATGAGTTCTGAACCCTGCCATATCCTGGGTCAGTCTCACTGACTCTGACACTCCTACCCACGTTACCTCAGTTACTGAGTCAATTCATTTAATCCAGGGTTTTCCTCTCCTGTACTGACCATCCACCCTTCAAAGCATGATGTCCTTCTCCAAGGATTGGTCCCTACTGGCAACATGCCCAAAGGAGGTGAGATGGGGCTTCAATATCTTTCTTACACACACACACACACACACACACACTCTCACACACACACACTCACACTCACACGTGTGTGTAAAAAAAAAAAATCTTTTGGAAGCAGGAGTGGCATCCACTTCCTAAACAACATGCCTCTGGAAACTATGAACTTTGAGAAATGATGATAGTTTATAGAAAGGCTTCATTCCTTTTGTTCATAGGGTCACTATGAGTTGTCCTCGACTGGATGGCAATCAACTATATATATATATATATTACAGATAAATGGACCAAGCAGTAGACATTTTTATGATCAAACACTATACTGCCTCCTAGTGTGAATTAGATTTTAATGTTTAAAAAAAAGCTACAGAAAGTAAAGGCAATAACATTTTTTTCTTTCTATTTTCATAGGTCAAAGATTTTATGGAGTGTTAACTCTGAGAAAGTGATTATATAAAATTATATTGCGCTCAGCCTCCATGAAACATTAAATCTAATACGCCAGAGGTTGTTAAACACTCTGCTGTGTTTGGGTTCGGGATTGGAATCTGATCCTCTTGCTGTGGAATTGACCTTGGAAGGTTATGATTCCATGAGCAATAGGATTGTTGTGCTGTTACTGCACACACTCGGAGTAGTAGGAGCTCTACAGGACTGGCAGGAAGGCAGAAAACTGGAGGAAAGCTGAGCTGGCCCTCAGGTTGAAATAAATTAGCAATCAAGAGTTGGAGAGTGGATCACAAGGAAAGGGTGCCGTTCAAAGGCTCAGCCCATTTGCAATACTGATAACCTTGCCAGGTCTCCAGATAAAGGCCCTTCTTGTCACCCTCAGGCACCTGCTGAGAGTTAATAGAATGGAGGCTCTATTTTCTGAGGGTGGAGTTGGTCAACCTCAGTTCTCCATAATTACAGTCAACTGAAATTGCCCGCCATTTACAAAGAAAAGGGGGAGGGAAGAAAAAAGGAATTAGACTCTGGGCAGGAAATTGTGCTTGTCTCTCTGGGATCTAAGAATTTCTTTCTGGAGTGAGAAAAACACGCTTTCAGCGAGGTTCCCGGGATTACTGACAGCTCCCATCACGTGATGCCAGAAAAGAACTCAAGCTGCTGGAAATCCCAGAAATCTTCTTAGGAACCTTCCATTCTCCATGTAAATGACTGAGTCATTGCTTTGCTAAGGAGGGCAGGAAGTTGCAGTCACACCAACTGACTCATTCATTGCTGTTAGCAGTCGGATAAAAAGTTTTCGTAAAAGCGGCAACAAATCTACTTTAAACACTAGCTCGGTAAGGAAATTTCCCTCTTTGCGGATGAATGCCAGGCTCACAAAAGAGCTCCTGTTGACATCTCATTTACAATCTCCCCCAGGACACAGACAAGGCGCTTTCAATAAACCCGGCTCAGAAACACCTATTGTTCAAAATCTTCAGCTAGCCACAGGCTACCACCATGCTCTATTGTTTTGTAAAAGAAAAGATTTACAAAGAGGAGAATTGGAACCCTGGAAGGTATGAAAAGAAGAAGGGGGAAAAGTCTCTTTGGCTAGAAGTTGTCAGCTTGCATACGGAATGAAGTAAGGGTATTTCCATTTTTATCACGGCTACAAAAGAAGTGCCCGGTAAGATTTCTGTCCTAGTGATTCTGAATTGGAGGGCAATGTTGTTTGCCAAATGAAAAGCCAAGGTTATTCTTAATGCAGGTTAATTCTAGCCTTTAGAGAGCTCACCCAGCAGTCACTGCCGAGGGCCAGGTGAGTTGTGGTCGGATGTTTTTCCCTGGGGCGGGGGGGTGTCCGGAGCCCACTCCTCTCTATTCCTGACCTCGTCCCGCCAGTGATCTGGTTCACCTACATTTCTTCTCTCCTTAGTGACACTTGAGCGCTTACTGAAATGATACCACATAGACCCTTGGGGGGGGGGGTCTCACTTCAGATTTGATGCAAATTGAAGGTAGTTTAATGCCTGAAAACATCTCCTTTCTACCTTCTAGACTAGACAGTCCTTCCAATGAATGAGTACATGACTCGCCTTCATCCACCTGGGTTCAAACCAACTCTAACCTTTTCAGTTCTTTCCCTCCAACTTTTAATTGTCTCTTATTTTTCTCTTTACCATCACATCAGAAAAGACTCCTAGCTGACCCTTTAGTGGACTTTCAGAGGCCGGAAACGCCACTGGAGGGGACTGCCCATTTCGCTCCCACACAGCTGCTGGAGCCTGTGGATTAACAGGGAAATTCCCTACAGACTCCCCACCAGAACTCCAACTATTATCGCCTTTCTGGAGCATCTCAGCAACTTTGAGAGTTTCTCAAACCGGAGGGTATGACTTCATGAGTCGGGAAATCAATTGGGATCGTTCTTGTAGTTGGAGCGTTTAAAACATGAAATCAATTAAATAGGAAATTCCAGAAAGCATGAAAGATTTGTGCATGTCTGCATCTGTGTATTTTAGTATAAAACAATCATGCATACTGCCCAACAATAGCTGTTAGATACTGAACAGACTCTTTTTTAAATTTTTTTTTATTTTCTTGTTGTGTACCATCGAATCGGATCCCACTTGCACAGGAGGAAGTTGCTCTTCCTTCTCCAGCAAAGCATGGCCAATAGCTAATTAATTTAGACCTCCATGCTCTCAATTCTTGAGTTTCACCCACTTTGCAGGTAAAGCTCCTTTATTATGCACATATAGTATTAACATCTTAAAAGCAAAGTAGCCCCCCCCCAAAACCCAAAGCTTGTGAATTGCTTCATTTACATTTCTATGGCCTAGCAACCTGGTCTAGATGGCTTCATCTGATTCTCTACCCCTTCTGTAACACCTACTGTGCATATGTCCCTGTCTCTTCTCCTGTTATACGAATATCCTGGTCTCTGATGAAGACATGAGGCTGCCACTGTTTTCACAGGATCTTTTTTATGAAGCCAGAAACCTATTGAAAGGCCAGGCTTGATTCTGAGATACCAGAGAGCCATCTTAAAGGCATCTATGTGCTGCTTTCTCTCAGAGCACCAGCATCTGGTTGACAGCAGCATGATCTTAGATACAGTTTCTAAGGGTAGGATGATAGGAAAATTTGCCTGTGTAAGGCCTTTCACTATGTTCAATTCCCTACCAGCTTTTAAATGCTGAAATCTTGCTATTCTGCTTCCAGGTTAATTTAAATATACCTAGCACCCAAGAAGTAGCAAAAGGAGATGGAAAGGATACATAGAAGCTCTGTACTAAAAACAATTAGTTGACATGGAAAATTTTCAGGAAATACCATATGAACAAGAGTCAATGGTGAAGAAGGATAAAGTTCAAGCTGCACTGATGGCATTGGCAAAATATAAGGCCCAGGAATTGATGGAATATTACCAGATGCAGCCCTGGATGTGCTCACTAGTTTATACTAGAACATTTGTAGGATAGCTACCTGGCTGAATGACTGGAAGAGATCCATATTTTTCCCCATTCTCAAGAAAGGTGATCCAACAAAATGTGGAAATTATTAAACAATATAATTAATATTTCATGCAAGCAAAAGATTTTGGTTTTTTTAAGTCCTTTCAAGTTGAACATGACTCATGACGACACTAAGAACAAAAGACCTGAATGAACCCTGTTCTATAACTATTGTCGTTTCTCTACATTCATAGAGTTTCCAGAGGCATGTTGTTTAGAAAGTGGATGTCACTCCTGCATCCGAGCCTATCTCAATTTAGGAGCTCCATCAAACACTGTCCACAATGGATAACCATTATGGCATTTGACACACCAGTGGCACAGCATCAACTCCAAGTTCCTTCAGTACAGCAAACTGATAGACCAGTGCTTTACCACTTAGAAGAATGTTGTCCCAAACACAAGTAACACCAGGCCAGAGGGCCCAACTGCTTTTTAAATACAAGACCTGCCCATCAGGTCCTGGTTGACTCTAAACAATAGGCTTCCAGTCCACAGATTGTTAGCTACATCCAGCAAATCCAATCAGCTCACATAAAATTGTGAACAAAATAAAAAACAACCTAATAGTCCACACCCGACCCTCAACCAAATAAGAAATCCATCTTCCAGAATCCAGCCTCATCACATATTAGCTTCCAAAATGGAAACCAAGAGCCCAACTGACTTTTAATACAAGGCCTGCCCACCAGGTCCTGGCTGACTCTAAACAATAGACTATTGTTGAAAACCATTAAAAAATGGCTATGGTACATTGACAGGGAACTGTTTAAGCTGTTTTTAGTAGAGGCTGAGGCACCAGGGATATCATTGCTAATGTCAAATGGATACTAGCTGTTGTTGTTGTTGTTGTTATGTGCTGTCAAGTCACTTGCGACTCATAGCGACCCTATGTACAACAGCCCTAAACTCTGCTCTGTCCTGTGCCAATTGCACTGTCTCCGACACAGTCATCCCAATTACTCCAGTCACTGAATCAGTCCACCTCATAGAGCGCCTTCCCCTTCTGCGCTGTCCCTCCACCCTCCCAAGCATGATGTCCCTCTCCAAGGACCAGTCCCTCCTTACAACATGTCCAAAGTATGTTAGATGAAGCCTCAGAATCCTTGCCTCCAAGGAACCACCTGGTTTAACCCTTTCCAGGATGAATCTGTTTGTTTTCCTTGCAGTCCATGGTACTCTCTATACTCTTCTCCAGCACCACAGCTCAAAGGCATCAATTCTCCTTCTATCCTCCTTAGTCATTGTCCAAGTCTCTGATGCATAACAAGTGATAGCAAAGACCACGGCCTGTATCGGATGTACCTTAGTCTCCAGAGAGATACCATTGCTCTTCAGTACTTTGGAGAGGCCCCTAACAGCAGACTTTCCCATGGCAATATGTCTTTTAATTCCCTGGCTACTGGTGTCAAGAGTGTTGACTGTGGAGCCAAGCAAACTAAAGTCGTGAACAATCTCAATTTCTTCACCATCCATCCTGATGCTGCCAATTGTTCCAGTGGTGAAAATCTTTGTCTTCTTGACATTGGGCCTCAGTCCATACTGAAGGCTGCAGTCCTTGACCCTCTGCAGCAAGCGCTTCAGGTACTCCTCAGTTTCAGCAAGCAGGGTTGTGTCATCTGCATAATGCAGATTGTTGATAGATCTTCCATATCAGAAGAATGCGTATTTGTATTTTATTGACTATGCAAAGGCAATTGACTGTGAATCATAACAAATTATGGCTAACATTAAGAAGAACAGGAATCCCAGAACACTTAGTTTGCTTATATGGAATCTATATCTAGACCAAGAAGTTGATACCCAAATGGAGCAAAAGAGCACTGCATGGTTTAAAATCAGGAAGGGTGTATGTCAAGGAAGGGTGTATACAAATCCTTTCTCCACACCTATTTAATCTGTATGCTAAGAAAATAATACACTAGCCAGACTATGAAAAAGAAAATAGCATCAGGATTGTATGAAGACTCATCAACAGCCTCTGTTATGCAGATGACACAACTTCGCTTGCTGAAAGTGAGAATGGTATGGAACGCTTGCTGCAGATCAAGGGCTACAGCCTTCGGTATAGGTTACATTTCAACATCAAGAAAACAAACGTCCTTGCCACAGGTCTAAGAGTGAATTTTATGGTAGATGGAAAAAGGAACTGCTCTTAAATAGGTGCTTGGATCAACAATCAACACCTTTGGTACCAGCTGTCAGGAAATCAAGAGACATTGCTTTGGGCAAGTCCATTGTTGGGGACATCTTCAAAGTGCCAAAGAGCAATGATGCCAATTTGAAGAATAAGGTGCACCTAATTCAGATTATGATCATTTCAATTACCTTCTATGCATTAGAGTTGGACAATGAATAAGGATGAAAGAAGAATTGATGCCTTACAATCATACTGTTGGAGAAGAGGTCTGAACATCCCATGTACTGCCAAAAGAACAAGCAGATATATCTTGGGAGAAGTACAGCCAGAATGCTCCTTGGAAGGAAGTAGGGTGAAGCTTCGTTTCATACTAGGGCATGTTTCTAGGAGAGACTATTGTTTATTCCTTTCATTCCTGGAAAAGTAGATCATGAAGGCAGGATGTACTGATACAGTGACTGCAGCACTGGGCTCAGTGGTGTCAGAGATGATGAGGGTGCCAGAGGATTGGACAGGGTTCAGATCTGTTGTTCATAGGGTCGCTATGAGCTGTACTCTACTCCAAGGCATCTAACAACCATAGTACAATTACATTCAGTAAATGTTTGTTATAGCTCTGGTGGCCTAGTGGCAAGAAGCTGTGCTGCAATCCCAAAAGCAGACAGTTCAAGGCCACCAGCTGCTCTGTGGGAGAAAGATGGGCAATCTCCTCCCATGTGATTAACTGACTCTGAAAACCTGCTGGAGGGTCAGCTACAGGTCTCTACAGAACACAACAACAACAACAACAAATGCTTGTTAGGTGAATGCTGTTGCTCTAAAGCTCCTTATCTTATACACACACACACACACACACACACACACACACACTTCCTTCCAGGAAACCAAATTAGACAATCATTACAAAGTACCTTCCATTTACTTCTCTAAGCTTTAGTTTTTGTAATTTTTCCCTTCAATATCTTCTATTCAAATGGTTTTCAACTTTACCTAATTAGTTTTAAGACTTCACTGAGTTTTTTTAAAATCTCACACAGTAAGACTTGATAGAAACTGCTGGATTTGTAGTTTGTCTCTTGCCTTCTGGAATCTCAGAACCTCCATTTGTAAAAAGGAGTGCTCACCAAGGTCAGGTCCAGTTTATCATTCATGACCTGGACTTGAACTTTCTCCTTTTGAGTTTGAGGATCAGAAGATTCAAGTGACTTCCTCAAGGTCAAGCTTTTTGTTGTTGTTGTTGTTGTTGCAGGGGTAATAATTTGCTTTTCTGTTGATTTTTTTTTAAAAGCAAGTAGCATACAAAAGTAAAAGAAAAAATTACCCTAGAAACAAGTAGTGACACATACAAGGAATTTCACAAAATTAAAGAGAATAGGAACTTAAAAAAATCCGTAATTTAGTTCAGACATTAATGAAATTTTATCCCTGTTGTTTCATCGTTTATTACAGTTTAAGCTCTGAGACAAGTTTAGGACAATAGTAAAAGTTGCCATGGAAAGTCTTTTAATCTAATTAAACATTGTTTTCCCCTGGTTATGTGGTAATTTGGCCAGCAAGTCAAGAACTTTCCAGAAGGAAGCTTCAGTTCACTGGGATGAAATCTAGACTAGCTCTCCTCAGCCTTCCCAATCCTTCCCTACTGCTGGAAGTACATCAATCCCCTACTGTAAAGGACAAGCTTGATATTGGCTTAGGTTAGAGTTGGAGTTTAGATCATCTGCTTAGTAAAGTAAAAGATCAACAAACAGAAGTACACTATCTCAGGGGAAAGACGAACCAAAAGCAGCTCCTCTACTTATTTTCTGATAATGTGTACGTCTTCCTCAGCTTGAATTGTAAGTCACTGTATGTGTTTGCTTGGTTGTTATTTTCCCGTCTACAGACCAAAAGGTCTTTGGAAGAAAATTAAGGTTAGAAAAAACGGACTTGCAAGTACATTCTTTTTTTTTTTTTTAAATTTATTTTATTTTATTCTTTGTGTACTGTCAAATCAGATCTGACTAGTACTGGAGGAGATTGCCCCTCCTTCTGCAGCAGAGTATCTGGTGGATTTGAACCATATATCTCTGGGACTGCAGTGCAGCTTTTTGCCACTAGGCCACCAGAACTCCTTTGCAAGTACATTCTTATAAAGAAAAAGGTGTTGACTTACCAAAACTCTGTAAAACTACTATATACCTCAGGATCCAACAGTGGGCCTCGACGGTTACAGCTAGGGATGGGACTATGGGAATTTTTACTTTACTCTTGGGCTCTTGTGAATTTTGGGGGGAAAATTGCCTTCCTTTTACTGTCATAAAAGAAAGCACAAAAGCTAAATGAAAAATTAGATGCACTATTTCTTCACTGACCCTTTGTGGCCTAGTGCTGAGAAACTATACTATAATCCCAAAGGCACTCAGTTCAAATCCACCAGCTGCTCTGTGGGAGAGGGATGGGCAATCTCCTCTAGTGTGATGAACAGCCTCTGAAAACCTACTGGAGGGTCAGCTATGGGTTGGTTCCAACTCAATGGTACTCAACACCATTTCTTCATGAGGGAGGTCTGGTGTCCAAATGGGTAAAGAGTTATGCTTCAAACCCAAACACATGTGGCTTGGGTGTTCCAGGGGAGAAAGATGAGTAATCTTCTCTTGTGTGATTTATACCCTCTAAACACCTGCAAGAGGGTCAACTATGTGTAGGTCTAATACCAATGCAATGAATGTTGGGTTTGGTTTTCTGAACACTGTCCTCTGCAAGTGATGTCTGGAAACATGACTGCCATCTAGGGACCACAAGAAGTATCAACCTGAGAATTCATGTCCACACCTTGTTGATGATGTTGTGTACCAGCAGGTTTTCAGAGGAAGTACACTGCACAGGAGGAGAGGGCCAGTCTTTCTCCTGCAGACTGCTGGTGAATTCGAACTGCTTGCTTTTGGGTTTGTAGTGCTACTCCTTACTCACCAGGCACTGACTTGAGTCAACCATTACTCCTACCGATCCCATGAACAACAGATATGAACCCAATCTTATCCTGTGCATCCTCATCATCTCTGACATACTTGAGCCCATTGCTACAGTCATCGTGTCAATTCATCTCATTGAAGGTCTTTCTTTAACTGACCCTCCACCTTTCCAGATATGATGTCCCTTTCCAAGGAGCAGCCCCTTCTAACAACATGACCAAAGTACGTGAGACAAAGCTTTGCCATCCTTGCCTTTAAGAGGCATTCTGACTGCACAATATGCAAGACATATCTGTTATTATTATTATTTTTTTACCATCCATGGGACATTCAGTACTCTTCTCTAAGACCATAACTCAAAGACATTGAGTTTTCTTCTGTCATTGTTATTCTTTGTCCAGCTCTCAGATGCAAGTGATTGAAAAGACAAAGGTCTGGATCAGGCATGTCTTCATCTTTCAACTGACATTATTGTTCTTCAGTACCTTGTAGAGATCCCTGTCAGCAGACTTTCCTAAAGAAGAATGTGGCATCAGGATTAGAGGAAGACTCATTAAGAAACTATATTATGCAGATGACACAACTTTGCTTGCTACAAGTGAAGAGGACTTAAAGCACTTGCTGAAGAAGATCAAAGACTACAGCCATCAGTATGGACTGCACCTCAACATCAATAAGACAAAAATCCTCATCACCATTGACCAAATAGATGACATCATGATGGATGGAGAAAAGATTGAAATTGTCAATGATTTCATCTTACTTGGATCTACAATCATTATTTTTGGCATCAGCAGTGAAGAAATCAAAAGAAGTATTGCATTGGGAAGGCCTTGCTTGCTGAAAATGAAGAGGACTTGAAGCACTTACTGCAGAAGGTTAAGTACTGCCACATTCAATACGGATTTCATCTCAATATCAAGGAAACAAAAATTCTCACCACTGGACAGATATACATCACAAGGGAGGAAAAGGATTTAGACTGTCAAAGACTTCATCTTACTTGATCCATAATCAATACACTAGATACCAGTTGTCAGGAAAGATCAGGAGACAAACTATACCGGGAAAGACTGTGTAGTCAGGGACCTTCTCCTAATTATTGAGGAGTAATGATGCCAGTTTGAGGACTAAGGTGGGCCTAATTCAGGCCATGGTCTTTTCAGTCATTTGCTGTGCATCTGAGAACTGGGCAATGAACAAGGATGACAGAAGAATTGATGCCTTTGCACTGTGGTGTTGAAGAAGAGTGTTAAAGATCCCATGGACGGTCAAGAGAACAAACAGATATGTCTTGGAGAGGGTGAAGCTCTTTGGAGGCAATGATGGTTAAGCTTCATCTTTCATGCTTTGGTTATGTTGTTAGGAGAGGCTATTCCTTGGAGAGGGACACCATGCTTGGAAAGGTGGAGGGCTGGCAAAGAGATAAAGATCCTCAACCAGGTGGGTTGACATGGTGACTGAGGCAATAGATGAGTGTGTCAAAGATTTTGAGGTTGGTACAGGATTGGACAGTGTTCCATCCAAGTAAAATGATATGCTTGGCAATGTTAATATTTTCTCCATTAAGATAAACAGCATTAACTTTGAATTGCTCTCCCTGCCCAAAAGGCAATATCGTGTGGGTTTACATATATTCATACTGGTGACAGACCTTTACTTAAAAGTGTTTTACCTAAAGAATGGTGCCTAAGTGGTACAAATCGAACAGGCTCCTCTACTAACCTAAAAGGGGCGGTTCAAACCCACGCAACAGTGCCATGAAAGAAAAGCCGGCCTCTCCTTTCTGTAAAGATTACAGCCAAGAAACCCTCCAAAGTAGCTTTACTTTGCTACAAATGGAACCACCATGAGTTGGAACAACCATCAATGCAACAGCAACAGAGTTTTGTTTGTTTGTTTTAACTAAGAGCCTACTTAACCCCTAAACATCAGTTCCCCTCCTCAACTGAGGACAGTAGTATCTTTCTGACAGGTTTGTTGGGACAATGAAAAGAAGTAAAATGTGAAAGGCTCAGCATATTACCTAACACGTCGTTGTTGTTGTGTGTCATCAAGTTGGAACCAACCCATAGTTGACTCTCCAGTGGGTTTTCACAGGCAGTAAGTTGCACGGGAGCAGCCTGCCCTGTGGAGCAGCTAGTGGTCTAGTGGACTCGAACCACGTACCTTTGAGATTGCACTGCAGCTTCTTACCACTAGGCCACCAGAGCTCCTTACTTAGCACATAGAAAATGCTTAATAAGTTGTACACAGTGACCACCACGATAATATAAAAATCAACTACCATTGCATAAGGGAGGTGCTTTATTTTGTCTTAGTTACTAAACCAGGTGTACCTTCATTTCTGTAGAAAAGGCCTGAGAAAATGGAAAATGCACTTTCTACATCCTGCTGGTCAAGACAGATCATCCCTTTCCCATGGCAACCAGATGTCCTCATTTTCTAGTTTAGTGCCTGGTCAGTGGCTCAAGTCATATTTGAAACAAACTGGGTATCAGGTTAAATAAAGACCTTCCCTACTGGGGCTCTTGTTTAAGACAAAACCAGAATTCTGGCCTTCATACACCCCTTTTTCAAGTTACGATTCAGTCATAAATAGAAGTTGCTCTGAAATATTAGTCATTGCATTGTTGTTGTTGTTAGGTGCTGTTGATTTAAGTACAACCCATAATGACCCTATGAAGAACAGAGTTGAACCCTGTCCTATCCTGCACCATCCTCACACCCCTGACACACTGGAGCCCATTGCATGGAGTCATCATGTCAGGTTGAGGGTCGTTCTCTCCTTCGCTGTCCCTCCACCTTCTGAGCATCATGCCC
Source organism: Elephantulus edwardii (assembly GCF_000299155.1). Classification (NCBI taxonomy): domain Eukaryota; kingdom Metazoa; phylum Chordata; class Mammalia; order Macroscelidea; family Macroscelididae; genus Elephantulus; species Elephantulus edwardii. The sequence continues at coordinate 2,889,226 of NW_006399847.1, forward strand.
CTCTCCAAGGAACAGCCCTTTCTAGCAACATTCCTGAAGTATATGAGGTGGAGCGCCTCATCATTTTTGCCTCCGGAAAGCACCCTGGCTGCATCCTCTCCAAGACATATTTGTCTGTTCTTTTGGCCATCCATGGGATGTTCAGCACTCTACTTCAATATCACAACTCAGAAGCATCAATTCTTTTTCTGTCATCCTTATTCACTGTCCAACTCTCAAATGCATAGCAAGTGACTGGAAAGATCATTGCCTGAATGAGAAGCATCTTAGTCCTCAAACTGACATCAATATTACTCCTCAATAATTTGGAGAGGTCTCTAACTGCAGACTTTCCCAGTGCAATGTGTCTCTTGATTTCCTGAATGCTGGTACCAGGGGTGTTAATTGTGGACCCAGGTAAGATGAAGTAGTTTTCAGTTTTGGTCTTTTCTCCATCATGATGTTGCTTATCAGTTCAGTGGTAAGACTCTTAGTTTTCTTGACATTGAAATGCAATCCGTATTGAATACTGTATTCTTTGATCCTCTGCAACAAGTGCTTTAAGTCCTCTTCACTTTTATCATCATCAATAACCTGTCATTGCATACACAGTTTTATTATTTGTTATTATCTTCCAACTTCTTACCTGAGAAAAATACTGGCTTTACAGAAAGTATAACCCACACTCTCAAAGGTGTTGCATGGTTTGCAGGAAAGCATTATTGCTCATTATTTGCATGAGAATACTTGGTGAAAACTTTTCTGCTAAATACACCTCAAAGTCTGTAACTTCAGTCTGTTTTCTATTGCTAACATAAGTGTTTAGAACAGAATGTAGGTGGTTAAAAAAATTGTATGTTTATCTGGGATGATGACAGTATCTCAATTTAGGAATGATATTGGCTATGAAACCCAAAGAAAACCATAAAAATCTCTTTCAAAGGAAAAGTTTGACATTACAGGTAAAGGAATAGAAGGAATAATGTTAGCTGACAGGGCCCAGGACCCATCATTCCCCCAAAATAGTTTTTTGAGTCAAAAGATCTTGGATTTTCACATTTATAAATTCGCAGGACTTTGGAAAAGGAAGGGTGTTCTGGCAGCCTAGTGGTAAGGAGTTGCACTGCCAACCTGAAAGTGTGTGGTTTGAATCCATCAGTCCCTCCATGGGAGAAGAATGGGCACTCTGTTCCTGTGTGATTTACTATCTCTGAAAACCTGCTGAGGGTCAGCTATGAGTCTGACTCAATGGTACAGAACAACAACAACAATGGTGAAAGAGGGGAGCACTGCAGGCCTAGTGGTAAAGGGTTGCACTGCCATCTTAAAGGAAGGCTGTTTAAATCCACCAGTTGAAAGATAAGCATCTCCTCTTCGGTGATTTATAGCCTCTGAAATCCCACTGGAGGCTCAGCTATTAGTTTGACTCCACAGCACATAATGGTCCAGGACAATACACTGATTATTGCTTACCTGAATATTTTAGGACCAAGATGGAGTCAGTTACGCAAAGCCATATATGTATGTCAGCAAACAGATACCTAACTAGTTCCTATTTGTGATAAATGCATGACTTTTTCAGGAGTGGAACTAAGTTAATCAATTGACTTGAAATAGAAGTGTAAGGTAGCCAATCAGGACTTATCTACTGAGTTTAACCTAGTTAAAAATTTTAACTCCAACTAAGGAAAGAAAATGCCTACCAGCCAGTATGAAAATTTCCCAGTATTAGCTTCTCTGTCCCTGTGTGTCTGTGCTTATATAAATCCTATTTTGCACCAAAACTTTTACGACTTCCAGACCAGAAGTTCCTGATTGATAAATTGAAAAAAAAAACACCCAACAAAACAAAACCCATAACAACACACCCATTAATTCTTACACAATTATCACAAAATGAAGGATAAGTCAGAATTCATATTTTAAGTTGCATCTGATTCAGGCCTTGTTCTTTTCAATCACTTGCTATGCATCTGAGAGCTAGACAGTGAATAAAGATGACAAAAGAAACCTTTGAGCTGTGATGTTGGAGAAGAGTGCTGAACATTCCGTGGACTGCCAAAACAACAAACAAGTATGTCATGGATAAAGTGAAGCCAGAGTGCTCCTTGGAGGTAAAGATGATGAGGCTTCATCTCACGAACTGGGCATGTTGCTAGTAGAGGCTATTGTTTAGAAAGGTGGAGGGTTGGTGAAGATAACCCTCAACCAAATGGATTGGCACAGTGACTACCACAATAGGAGTGTCAGGAAGTGTGAGGATGGCACAAGATAGTTCTAATCTATTGTTCATATGCTCACTATGGGTTGTACTTGACTCGACGGCACTTAACAACAACTGGCGGCCTAGTTAGAAGCAGTGCTGCAATCCCGAAGGTTTGTAGTTTGAATCCATGAGATGCTCCTTGGGAGAAGGATGGGCAGTCTTCTCCTGTGTGATTTACTGCCTCTGAAAACCCTGTAGAAAAGGTCAGTTATGGGTGTGCTCTGACTAGACGGAACACAACAACATAAAAATATAAGAGTGAATCAGCAGTGGTAATAGTCATTTTTAAGAGGATTTTAAAATCCCTTTTCCACCACACAGTTCTCCTTGGATCAGCGTCAATTAAACTGGCCTTTAGTTGATGTTGAGTTGGGGTTGAGGGAATACCACGAACTGCTTTGTAAAATGTGCTTATCAGTGCCCATTTAAGCTAAATAGAAAGGAAAAATATTGTAAAAAGTAATAGAGGCCAAAGGGAATGATCTCCAATCACCAAATAATACACCTTCTATTTCAACTACTCTTAAAAGACTCCTAAGTGTAGTCACAAAAACCAATATGGGGGCAAACAGATGCAATCTAGCTTAGAATGAAGCTAAGTAGTTTTTATGTCACAGTCATACATAATTTGGAGTGAGGAAACAAAATAATTTTTTAAAATTGCACAAGTGTTTTTGTTAGTATTTGAGCAAAAGTTGGAGTTGAAAGGTATAATATTAGCATCAAAATCATGGGTGCTAAATGGAGGCTTGTTTGTTTCCTGGTTCAGAAAAGAGTAAGTGTACAGGCTCCTTCATGCCCCCAGCTCTAGACTTTTCCTCACTGGAATTTTGATCAGTGAGGCAAGCTGGGCCACCGGCAGATAATCTCAGGGAGTTGCTGGGCGGATTGGCATTGGAAACATCCAAGTGGGGAGAAGAAGAAAACCTGTCCAGGGAGATCTAGCAGCTGTGAAGGAGAGGGAGCTGGGATAGCAAGTCTGGGCAATGGGGGAAAGGAGGTGATGGATGAGGGGTGGACAGGAGAACACTTTTCAGTGCTTTGTCTGCAGCAGAGTCAGCTCTGCACACAATTCTGAGGAGGTAAAAGAGCAAGGGCCCCTGTAAAGTATGCCTTAACTTCAGGGAGTAGCTAAAATGGGGAATGACACTTTTCTGTGCAACTCAAATCAGAGTTAAGCCTGGAAAGGAAAGAACAAAGTTGTTTATTCTTCACCTGCTACAGGTATGAAATTGTTCTAAGCATTTTATATATGTGATTGCTATTTCATTTGATAGGTTTGGATGTAGTGGTAAAGTTTAGAGAAGTTACCTGCCTGGGGTCCATTGTTGTTATGAGCTGCCAAGTTGCCTGCGACTCATAGAAACCCAATGTACAACAGCTCTGGACCCTGCTCTATCCTGAGTCAACTTTATTGTCTCTGACACACCTACCCAATTACCCCAGTGGTTGAGTCAATTCATCTCTGTAACAATATTTTCTATTACACAGGGCCCAGTAAACATTTTCTATGAAGATCCATTCAGCAATTAGTTAGGTTTTCTGGGTCACTCAGTCTCTCCTTCAGCTACTCGATTCTGCTATTGATAGCTTTAATGTTGCTGCATGTAAATGAAGGGAAGTGGCTGTGTTCTAAGGTGAGTCAATCAGGGCTGAAGGTCAGAGCTTATTGACTGTTGCTCTAGCGGTTTGCCACTCCCCATCAAGATGTGAAATCTATCCCTTCCTTTGCATCAGCGGGAGTATGTGATTTGCTTGTGAAATGACACTGTCTGACCTCTGAGGCTAGATCAGAAAATGTGATGCAACCTCTACCTTGTTTACTGCAATGCAACAGTTGCTTCCTTGTAGTCTAGAACTACCATGTAAGCATCCAGCGGTGCTTAGCAAAGGCCAAACTAATGCATGTGGAAAAAAGGCCATGGACAAGTCTTCAAAAGCCTGCATGAAACAAGAAATGCCTAGCCAGCTGCTCTGGCCCTCTACCTGAATGCAAACTCAAGAAACTCTGACTGAGAACTATCTAGCCAAGCACCTATTCCTGAACCCCCAACTTCTGGAAGTGATCAGATGATTACTATCTTTTAAAGAAAAAAGTAGGCAGACTCATACTTTCTGGTTTCAAAACATGCTACTGTTGCAGTAAGCAAAATTGGTATAAAGATAGGTGTGTAGATTAATGGGATGGAATTCAGAGTCCATAGATAAATGGAAACATTTATAGTTAACTGATTTGAGGCAAGGATGCCAACCAAGTTCACCTAACAGGGAAAAGTACTTTCTTTAATAAATGGGAATTTATTAAACTGGATTTTCACATGCAAAAGAATGACATTAGACTCATGTATCATAGAATATAGGAAAAGTAACTACAGGTTAATCAACAAAGCACAGTATCACTAAATAAAGGAAAGACAGCTTCAGAAGGATTGAGGGAAATCAGAATTACAGGGAGGGAGTGGGGGCCTTGTGACTAATATTCTAAAACAAAATGTGTGTGAATGATTAAAAAAAAATTTGCTTTATAAATTTTCACATAAATTGCAGTTTTTTTAAAAAAAGCAAATCAGCAATATCTCCCTGGACTAAAACAATAAAACAATTAGAAGAAAATATAGTAGTAAACTTTGGGACCTAATTGTGTTTTGTTTCTTTGTTGGCTTTTTTATTTTTTTTTAACCAAAGCATAACTAATAAATAATTGTGGTATTATGAGTTGATTGTTCAAGATGTCTTTCCTAGCCACTGACTTTGACTTTGCCAAGTGGGTAAGTGGGAATATGCAAACAGGGTACAGTAACTGACCTGCAAAAAGACTGGCTAGTCTATGCTGAGCAGATTCAGCAGCAGATTTTGAGAATCTCACTACCAGCAAAGAAGCAGGAATGCAATGCTTGCTCTTTGTGGACAGAGGTTTTTGTGCCAGGCAGACTTACAGGAGAGTAGCAACAGCTGACCAGAGAAACGAGACCTACCATGAAACAGAGCTGACCATGAACTGCTACTCCATGGAACCAGGGTTACAAGTTTGTTGGAAGACTGGAGAGGGGTACTGTAACTGGCAGGACTAAGAGCTTTATAACACTGGCTTAAACCTGTGAGGCTGAACACTGAGGGCCTAAAAGCACATTTCAGAACTGTCATGATTGAGTGATTGTATCCTGCTACCAACTAAATTACAACCTTTTGACTTCCCTAGTAAACCTCATAATCATGAATATGGTTATATGTGCTCTTAGAGCCATGGATTGGACCCAGTAGAGCAGTAAAATCAGTGTTTGAATTAAGGAAAGAAGTGTGGTGTATGGGGGACATGCCTGACCTCATGGGGAATTTGTTTTGTGGATGCTGTTGATGAGGGCAGTTCCCCTTTGTGGAGTCAATAGCAGTCAGATATGCTGTCCATACGTAGCCTTTGCTCTTTTTGCAGGATGACAGAAAAAGAATTGATGCCTTTGAATCGAGGTGCTGGAGAGGAGTACTGAATATTCCATGGGCTACAAAAAAGAACAAACTGGTCCGTCCTACAGAGGGTGAAACCAGGGTGCTCTCTGGGGCAAGGTTAGTGAAATTCCATCTCATATATTTTTAGGCATGTTGGAGAAAGATACTATGCTTTGGGGAAGGATATGTATAAGAAGGGAAGACTCTCAATGAGATAAATTGACACAGTAGAAATGTAGTCAAGTATTTCAGAGATGGTGAGGATAGCACGGGATAGGGCAAAGTTCAGAGCCATTGTTCATAGGGTCGCTATGAGTCATAGCCAATTAGATGGCATACAGCAACAATAAAGACTGAATAAGTGTTGTAGAGGATATAATCCTGATGTACACGTTTCATAGTTTGAAACCATGCAGTATCCTCTTGTTTGGTTCAAATGATTTCTTGTTCTATATACAGGGTTTGATTGAACACATTTATGTGTACTGGAATTTGAATTATTCTCAATGTTATCCATAATTTATTATGACCCACACAGTCAAATGCCTTTGCATAGTTAATAAAACATAAGTGAACATCTTTCAGGATTCTTTGATCAGTATCTCTGATAAGTTTACATAATATAACAAGAAAAAAGGCAAACAAGTAAATTTAAAAATGGGCAAAAGAGCTCTTAAAAATGATATGCAATTGGACAAACAAGCACATAAAAATCTAATAGATATTAACTGGAAACCCTAAGTCTCTTTAAACTTTCATTAAATTAATAAAAAAATTATAATAGATACTAATTTTCAAATCAAAACCACAATGAGATAAAACCGTTGTTGCACATCACTGAGTAAATTCTAACGCATATAAAGAACCTATAGGGAGCACTGGTAAGAAGCAGTACTGCAATTCCAAAGGAACATGGTTTGAAACCCAGCTGCTCTGTGCGAGAAAGATGGGTAGTCTTCTCTCATTCACGTAACTGACTCTGAAAATACACTGGAGGGTCAGCTGTAAGTAGATCCCAATTCAATGGCATGCATACAACAACAAGAACCCATCAGATAAAGTATAACTTACCTATAGGGTTTCCTAGACTGCAATATTTATGGGAGTAGATATTTAGGTCCATTGGCCCAATGAGCAACTGGTTAGTTTAATGAAATCTCGGAAATTTTGGTTGGCAAGCTTCAGGTCTTTTGTTCATAGTCATGCTCGACTCGACAGCAACCAACAACAACAACAACCACCCCAGTGTGAGAAACAGAAGAAGATCCTCAACAAGATTGATATAATGATGATAGTTATAAGCTTGAGCATATTCGAGATGGGGAGGATGGTTATACGAGTTGTTCACAGGATCACTATGAGGCACAGCTGACTTGATGGTACCTAACAAAAGCACCAGCAATGACCACCCAGGTCCTGCCACCAGGGCTCTCCTCACACAGCAAGGATGGCCACTATCAGAAAATAACAAATGTGGGTGAGGATGTGATTTTTTTCATTTTTTATTAATGATTTTTAATGCAACATATATATTTTTACAGCATATTCTTGCCATTTAATTTTTTCCCATTCATTCATTGTTGCACATTTTGCTCCCTGCCCATCGCTCCTCCCAGTTCATTTTTCACTTTGAAAAGAAAAAAGAGCACCTTTCATTATTATACAATTCCCATGTCCATAGTCCACTTTATTATGCATTTATTTTTCTGTAATCTTGTCATAAAAATAATACTTAATCATATATTCCTTTTAAACAGTTCTCTCCCTCATCTGTTTCAAAGTGTTGTTGGGATGTAAAAGTACTGTAGAAAAAACAAAAGCAAGCCTATTGAGCAAATTAACTATAATGACCATATGATCCTGTAGCAATTCTACTCCTAAGTAAACTTGCTTCTATTCAAAGACTTGAAGGCAAACACTCCATAAACACTATATATTCATTGTAGCAGTATTGAGAATAACCAAAATGTAGAAAAATTCAAGGATCAGTGAGCAGTGCATGAGTGGACATATAAAATATATTTGAACAACGGAATATTATTCAGCTATACATTAAGAGAAATGAAGTTTTGATATGTGCTATCACACAGATCTTGGCTGAAAGCAGATATTACCTGACAAATGTGTACTTGTGTTTTATTGGCTATACAAAGGCATTTAACTGCATAAGCCATAACAAATTATGGTGAACATTGATAAGAATGGGTTTCCTAAAACACTTAATTGTGTTCTTGTGAAATCTATACATAGACAAGAAGCAATTGTGTGAACACAACATGGGAACACTGTATTGTTTAAAATCAAGAAAGGTGTACATTAGGGTTGTATTCCTTATCTATGCCTATTCAAACGTTATGCTAAGCAAATAATTAAAGAAGCTTGATTATATTAAGAAGAATGTGGCATCAAGTTTGGGGAAGACTTATCAACAACCTGCATTTGGATAACACAGCCTTGCTTGCAGAAAGTTTAGAGGACTTACTTTCAAAGTTTATATACATTATTTTTCACACCAGATCTTTCCCATTCGACATATTTGTGGTCTTTGATCTTCTGCAGCAAGTGTTTCAAGTCTTCCTCCTTTGAGCAAGCAAGATCATGTCATCTGCATAATGCACAAGTTTGGTAAATCTTCTGATTCAGATGCCATATTCTGCTTCATAGAGTCCAGGTTCTCAGATGATTTGCTCAGGATACAGAATGAATAGATATAGAGAAAGGGTATAGCTTTGACACACAGCTTTGCTGATTTTTAACCATGCAGTGTTCAGACAGTAGATTCTTGATCCAGGTCTAGATTTCCTACAAGCATTATGAAGTGTTCTGGGATTCCCATTCTTGTAAAGGTTAGCCATAGTTTATGATCCACATAGTCAAATGCCTTTGCAAGTCAATTAAACACAAATACACATTCTCTGTTTTCCTTTTTTTTTGTATTCTTTGCTTGCAACCTCATAATAAGATTATTATCTACTTCAAAAAGTAAGAGTTATATTCACAGTATAGTGAGGTCTCCCCTTCTCTGTTTTATGATAATTTTGTTTGTGATAGATTACAATCATTATAATAGTAATTTTTATATACTTTTAACTTTATATAATAATATCTAAAAAATTTTTTTTAAAAACCAGCAAATATTTTTTGTATGTATTTTATCACAACAGATAGATCTATTTTAAAAAATTGCTATTGAGTTTAGGTACTAAGTTTTGGGGTGACTTATTACATAAAAACACTGCCTACAAACTTGTGAGTGCAGGAAACGGAATTCACATCTAACAGTACTTTTCATTTTCTTCTTTCCCTTGTTGGTTAGTAAGTTTGCCTAGAGTGCAGTGAGTATTTCTCAGTGGGGAAAATGGCAAAGTCCAGAAGTGGTAAGTCAAGATCAACATCCTGGAGGAAGAATCAGGAGCAGTAATTACGTTAACAATCACCATTCACAGAGTTCAGATTCTGACCGGCTTTGAAGAGCCAGAGCTCCATGAATCAAGAGTGAGATAAGGCTGCTTGGTTTTGTCTCAGCTTGTCGGCTGCTTTGACTTTGTTATCAGAGCTGAGCCTCGGGAATGAAATAATTTTCTGTCACACAGTCCTTTCAAAGAGCTTCAAACACAAACAAGCACTGTCTGCTTTTTAGCTTCTTCTGTGTCAAGGATGTGTACTGACTTGTGGAATTTCGGGGACTAGCTGTGAATTATGTACCACAGGGAAACCTTGTGCAGGAATTGACTTAGGCCTTAAATGCTGTTGTTTATTTACACGGACTTTGACTGAGTGCAACATTTCTTTGACTTTCTCTGCTTTCTTTCCACCACTGGCTCAACACAGTTCACCCATTTGAAGGCTTTCCTCTACTCCCTCTTACTGTGACATGTTGCGTAGGATGAACATAGAATGAAACCTTGCGTCTCATGGGGTCCAAGCCCATCAACAGAAGGTTTCATAGCCTTGGGGTTGGGACTTCAGAGTAGAAAAGTTATGCTGGCATAACCACAAATGTCAAATGACAGGAACATATTTGTTATGAATTGAACTATGTCCCTGTAAAGATATTCTGAAATCCTTGGAGGCAATTATGTTGAATCATCATCTCACATATTTTAGACATGTTGTTAGGAGGGTCCAGCCAGTCCTTGGAAAAAGACAACATGAGTGGAAAGGTGGATTTTAAAGGATATGGATTGACACCGTGACTGTAACCATGGGCTCAAGTAGATCAGAAATGATGAGGATGGCACTGGATAGGGTAGGGTACCGATCATACAGTTCATACAGTCCGTATGAGTCTAGTTGACTCAATAGTACCTAATAACAACCCTAAGTGCCTGTAAATGTCCCCCTTTTTTAAAAGAAGATCTTTGCAGATTTAACTAGTTCAAGATAAGGTTATACTGGAGTAGGGTGGGCCCTAATCTAGTGAGCCTAATATCCTTGAAGAGAAGAGATACAGAGGATGATACACAAGGGGAAGACCATGTTATCACAAAGGTAGCAACTGGAGTGATGTGGTTACAAGCCAAGGAATGCCAAAGATTCTCAGCAACTACTAGAGAAAAATATCATTGTTTGGTGCTGTGTAGTCAACTACTAGTCATAGTGATCCTATCTATGGACAACGGATCAGAACTCTGCCTGTTCTGCACCATCATTATGCTCTCTACCATGGTCTAGTCCATTGTCTAGTCACTGTCTATCCAGCTTCCTGAGGGTATTTCTCTTGCTTGCTGAAGCTCTGCCTTTCCCAGAATGATGCCTCTTCCAAGGATGAGCCCCTCCTGCATCAAAGTGTACAAGATGAGATTTCACCATCCTTGTTTGTTCTTTTGACAATTCTTGGGATAATCAGTATTTCTCACTAACATCACAATTCAAAGATAGCAATTCTTCCTTGGTCTTCCTTGTTCATTGTCCAACTTTTAGATGCATAGCAAGTATTTGGAAAATACCATGGTTTGGAAAAGGAGCTCTGGTGGCCTAATGGCAAAAAGCTACCTTGCAATCACAAAGGCATTCAGCTCGAGGCCACCAGCTGCTCCACAGGAGAAACATGGGTAATATCCTCCTGTGCGGTAAACTGCCTCTGCAAACCCATTGGAGGGTCAGCTATGGGGTAGTTCTGATTCTACAATACACACCAACCACATGACTTGGAATAGGTGTCCTTTTAGACTGACATCCTTGCTTGCTAGCACTTTGTAAAGGTCTGTGACAGCAGATTTTCCCAATGCAGCATGTCTTTTGATTTCTTGACTGCTGTTACCAAGATTTATTTTGCTGATTGTAGGTCCAAGTAAAATGAAATCTCTGACAAGTTCAATCTTCTCTCAATGATGTTGTAGTACAGTGGTGACGATTTTTTCTTTCTTGAGGTTGCAATGTAATCCATATTGAAGGTTAGTCTTCAAAAGCCCTATGAGTTTGGTAGTACTTTGGTAACTGGAAAATAAACAATTGAAACAGTACCTTTGTTTCAGTTAATCTAAGTTGATAATTATATCCATGTAACTTTTGAGACATCTACTGGAAACTTGAACCCATTGAAGCCTGTCCATAAATCACTTAACTGTCAGGCAGACGTGTAAACAAAGAGGAGACTGTGCTGGATCAATGGCATCCAGTAGCAATTACTAGGAATCCTGATTCAATCTATATTGACATAATTATCACAGTCATCTTCCAACTTTGGATTTTCACTGGAGGAGTAAACCAAGCAAAACCAATAAACCAACAGTGGTACAATAGGCTGATTGTTCAAAATTACTTTCCGAGTTTATTGGCCTTGTCTTTCACCACATGGCTGGGTGGAACTATGTTAATAATGTGAAAGAGGGAAATAATACATTTTGGGTGGGAACATGAAAATAGAGTGTGTACATTATCAATGAGAAAGGCTTGGTCAGTCTAGCCATCCTATTCCTCATTCAAACTGAGCAGGTTTAGAGGCAGAAAATGTGGATCTTACTACCAGAAAGAAAAAGAAGGGGAAGAGTCCAGCGGGAGGGAGTCCATTTGGTCTAGAGTTTCTTGCACCAGTCAGATAGGGACCTAGATGAGAGCAGCAGCAGCAGCACAGAATCTAAGAACTGGGTGAAACAGAGCTGATGTGGGACTGTTTTCTCATGGAGCCAGAGCTATAGCCAGAGCTGGGGGCCCTTTGCTCAAGGAGAGAGATGCCATAACTGGCAGGACTAAGAGAGCTTCTCCACAGTGGCTTAAAGGAGAGAGGTTAAGATCAGAGGGCTGGTGAGCACACTTTAGCAGCTGCCCTTCCTGAAGAATGACATCCTGTCTCCAAACCGAGTTGTAACCTGTTAGTTAACTTCCCTAACAAATCCTCATAGTCATGATCTGTGAGTTCTGTGTGGTCTTTGCCATGGATTTGCAGACTCAACAGTAGAAGGGTGAGAGCCCTGGAGGGACAACTGAAATCAGAATCGGTAGAAATAGGTGTGGGAGCATGGGGGCATGTCCACCTGATAGGAACAGATGTTGTGTTATAGATGTGTGGATGAGGACTTTTCTTCTTTGTGAAGTTAGTGAAGGGGAGACACCATGGCCACCCCTCTTGCCATCTGAATTCTTTTCATACCATTAGTCTAGGTTCAAAAGTTGAATGCAAAAACCTTAATAGGTTGTTTAATGTAAAATTATCAAACTATTTTGTTTTTGTGTACCATTAAGTTGGAACCAACCCATAGGCTGACCCTCTGGTAAGTTTTCAGAGGCAGTTAATCACACAAAGTTAATCCCACAAAGCAGCTGGTGGATTAGAACTGCATGCCTTCAGGATTGCAGTGCAGCTTCTTGGCACTAGGCCATCAATGCTCCTTCATCAAATTATGTCTTATTAGTATCAATGTTTTTGATCAATTATCATCAGTCATCTTAGTCATAGAATTGCTAGTATATGAAAAGGCCCTTGCTTTCTGTACATCTGACATTTGAATTGTGTAATCATCTATAGTAGAGTAAAAAAGCCCTGGGGCTAGCGGGTTCTGGGTTGAACTGCTAACTGAAAGACCAGCACTCTGAATCCCCTAACCCCTCTAAGAGGTAGTCAATGCCCATTAGGATGTTTATCCTCAGAAACCAAAGTAGGGTGTTCAGGAGTCAGAATCGACTCAATAGTGGTGGGTCGGGTCTTTGGGTTCCGAGAAGCCAGCCACTGATTGATTACATGCTGCACTTTTCTAGGTTACAAATCTCTTAGAGTCCCTTAGCATTGCATAGAGGAGGAAAGAAAGAGATCTTGACAGGCGGAGAAGTGGGACCGCCAAGGGACCTTGAAACCCCCCCGCCCACTACCTAGGTAACCTTTAGCATCATGTCGGAAATTATCTGCAAGTTCTACAGTACTTCAAATGGAAGATGATTGTGAAGACAGAAGCAACAAGCAGCAGAGCATAAGAGTTTGAGGTTCAAGAGTCACGCACCTGGGAATGGAGAAAGGAGGAAAATAGTCTGAAAAAAGAGCCTGCACACACCACACACACACACACACACACACACACACACGCTTTTATATGTAGGCCCAGATCAAAATGGTCCAAGTTGGAGAGAGATTTGAGTGTGGATTATTTCTTGAAGGGAACAAAATGCAACTGTTTCTACTGTCCCACTTGAGATCAAAGTGAAGCTTCTGGTAAGTTAAAGAGGAATCCTGGACTTCAAGGTGGGTTTCACTTGGAATTCTAGTTTCATAAAAATGAATGGCCATTCTGTGAAAAGGAAAAACCACTGTAAGCCAACAACATCTGGATGACAGGGAGCAAGGGTAGCCCACATCTTCAAAACTGTCAACAAAGAAATCTCTGAGCTCATATCTCTGCAATGGATACAATATGGACAGAGTTCAGATGTCTTCTGACATCCTGGCCACCAGGGACTGTACCCACTTCAGGGACAAAAACTGTGGCCATTACAACTGCTGGGCACAGGAGGGCTTGCTGACTACAGTCCTTGATTGCACCTCAAGTGGGGTGAGATCAAATGGTGATTTTCCAGAGTGTTACTAGGCCATGTGAAAAACTGCCCACCAGTGAGTTTGTTCATAGTAGTAAGATTGTGATGTTATAGGGTCAGGTCAGGGGGAGGGTTATGTTTGAAGAAATCTTTGCTTTCAATGCCATGGTTGCTCTCACAAAGGAGGGGTATGTGTGTAAGAAAAGAGTTCAAAATTATATCTACTAGGGTTCACTAGTAATTCCTGGTGGTCTTCCTGGAAGTTGCAGCTTATAGATAGGAATGGTCAACCATGTGTTCAAGACTTAAATGGTAAGATAGTGGATGAATGGATACTCATAGTTTCCACGACTGGGACAATTGTTTATAGACATCTGCAAATGGATGCTTGCTTCTACTTGGGGGGCAACCACCCCAGAAACCTTCAGCAATGGTTTCAGAAAAGTCAGAATTGTGGGCCAGCAGAAGACTGAAGAAGATGAAGCAAGACTGTGAAGGCAGTGATGATGATGGCAAGGGTTCAGAAGCCACAGTAGGAAGTCTGCAGGCAGCTCTGAGACATTCAATGATGATAATGAGGAGGAGTCAGACTTGAAGTCTTCTGGGAGTTGAATGAAGAAGGAATAAATTAAAATGACATTTTAAAAAATGACATATTTTAAGATGAAAAAAAATTTCTTCTGGTGACTTATCTATACATTAAAAAAATTCTTATAAAGAATTACATTTAAGATTCAGGGAAACAATAAAATCTTCCTCTCCTTTGTTGACCCTCCATGATTCCAAGCATGAGGTCCCTTTTGAAAGAATAGCCTCTCCTAACAACATGTCCAAAATATGTGAGTCAAAGCTTTGCCATCTTTGCCTCCAAGGAACATTTTAGTTGCACTTTCTTTACGAAATATCTGTTTGTTCTTTTGGCCATCCAAGGGATATTCAGCACTCTTCTCCAACATTGCAAATCAAAGGCATCAATTCTTCTCCTGTCATCCTAATTCATTACCCAGCTCTCAGATGCATAGCAAGCAACTGGAAAGAGTATGGATTGAATCAGGCATACTTAGTCTTTAAATTTACATCACTGTTCTTCAGTACTTTGGAAATATTCCTGACATACTGGACTTCCCCAATCGGCTTTGCTTGTTGTTTATTCCCCACCCGCCCCCCGCCCCTTTGGCTGAGAACCCTTTCATACCTAAATTATTCTCTGCTTTGAACTTTTTGTAATAATATGCATTCCTGGAATGGAAGGCATGCTAACATCAAGGGGGGACTTGTCATGAGGTAATATGAATTTTTATCACATTATATGGGACAGACATCTCAAACAGGTTCTGGTGGTAAGATTGGTTGGGTAAGGCCCATTTTTTCTGATTCACCCAGTTACACAGGCTCCTATCACTTGTGGATGCACATATTATACCTGGGATAGCAGTTTCCCAAGAAATCTGAGAGGCCAAGAATGTTGGCAGGTGGTATGTGTTCAAGAGGCCACAGAAGGGCTAAATGAAGCTTCATGAGATCAGTTTCATTCTGGTAATATTAAATCCATTGGAAAGAAAAGAAACTGAAGCCAACAATGTAAAAAAATTGGTGTAGTGTGCTGCAAATATGTGTAATGTGGATCTGATTGATTTAAAAATATAGTCATTTGTTACAGCAACAATAAGAAACAAAACAGGTAAGTGTAATAGACTAAGATCATACTGAGTTAGAGGAGGAAGGGTGAAAATCAGGATCTGCCCACCACTGAGTCCTATGAAGTGGTTACCAAATGCACCATCACACTCCAACCTTCCCACCTTTCCTGAAACCAGTCATCTTCTCTATAGGTACCTCTACCGCTCTGC
The DNA here is from genome assembly GCF_000299155.1 of Elephantulus edwardii. Classification (NCBI taxonomy): domain Eukaryota; kingdom Metazoa; phylum Chordata; class Mammalia; order Macroscelidea; family Macroscelididae; genus Elephantulus; species Elephantulus edwardii. The sequence goes on from NW_006399847.1 coordinate 2,904,730, forward strand.
TGGGTTTGGTGAACTGTTGCAATGGCCACATAGCACTAGGCAGCCTGCTCTTGTTAAGATTTAGAGCCTTGGAATCCTGGGCAAGAGTAGGAATTAACTCAAAGGCAGTGGGTTTTGTTTTGTTTTATGATTTCCAGACTTCTTGTTGCTGTTCTGTCCAGACAACAGAGTGGCCAAAGTGGAAAAATCCACAGATATAAAGGATTCAGTACATTTCAAGTTCTATTGATATTTCTCCTTAACTTTCTTTAGGATGCATGCTTCATGAAAAGGGACACCAGAAATCCAAACCTCTTGCCATTGGCTGTGTCCCTGTAGGTAACTGCCCTGTGGGGTTTTTGTGGCTGTAAGCTTTATGGAAGGAGCAGGTTGCCAGCCCTTTGATCCTGGAAGCTGCTGAGTATGTCTGTGTCTGCGAATTTTTGGTGAGTAGTGAGGACATACTGTTTACATCAGAGGGGGACTACATGAAATGAAAAAGTCGCCTATAAAATGAGTACGTTGTTTTGCCTCAAGTGCCAGGCAGCCTGAGTGGCCTGCCTGGAGCATGGAGACTGTCTGGCCCCATGGTGTACGAGGCTCACCCAGTATCTTCCTCCCTCCTGGTGCTCAGAAAGCCACTGTCACATCGCATATTTCAAGGGACCAGTACTTCCAGGACCACATAATTCAGGGGCACAGTACATCCAGGACCTTTCTGAGTGAGTGTAAAGAATGCCCAGGCTTAGTGGAAACCAGGTGGTCCCATCTTCTCAGCAGTCTGCACACACCACACACTACAGACACCCACCACAGATCACACATACACCCTCCCACTACATTCCTCACATCACACATACACTACACACCCCATATCACATACATGACCCACATACCACACAACACACGTACAACCACACAACATATATAGCACAAACAGGGACTACATATCACACACCACACACACATACACTTTATACCACACCTACATTACTCATCCACCACACAGCACACATCCCACACACACATACACTACATACTACACACTACATTACACACACACACACATATCTCACACACCCACATCCTCACCTCCTGAGCCCTAAGAGATAAAAAGAATGGTCTTCTACAGAGACTTCCAGAAGATAAACTCTACCTTCCAACACAGACTATGCAAAGGACAAAACCCAAAGTGGTGAGCCATTGAATCCACTTGAGGACATCCCAGGAAGCCTCTCTCCCCTCCAACTTACAGAGTCCTCTAGAATCTATATCTGCTTTCTTTCCTATAGACAAAGTATTTCTGTCCTCTCTCCCATGCTGGTTTCATAATAATTTACCTTCAGACCCCTTATTCATAATGACTTTATAACTGCCCAGTTGGATCACTATTCAAAAAATTATATAAGGATGCACATGTTTCACGAAGACCCACACACACTTATTGTTTGCATTAGTCATCACACCCGGTTAATGGTTGCATGTGCATTTGTGGGTGGGTACTAGATCTGTTCTGGAGAGGGTGAAACCAAGCTGCTCCCTGAAGGCAAGGATTTTGAAGTTCTGTCTCACATACTTTGGGCACATGGCCAGGAGGGACCAGTGCTTAGAGAAGAACATCATTCTTGGAAATGTGGAAGGACAGTGCAGGAGAGAGAGACCCCAGATGAGATGGACTGACACAGTAACTGAAGTAATGGTCATAGGTATACTAGAGACAGTGAGATTGGAGTGATAGGCAACAAAAGGATAGATGGAGAAAGGATTGAAACCATCAATAATTTCATTTTCTTTGGATCCACACTTACCACCCTTGATACCAGCAGTCAGGAAATAAGAAGACATACTGCACTAGGAAAGCCTGAAGATAGGGACCTCTCTAAATTAATGAGAAGTAATGATGTCAATTTGAGGATTGATTTGTCTGATTCATACCATGGTCTTTCTGATCACTTACTATGCATCTTAGAACAATAATGAATAAAGAGTTAATTAATAAGGATGACAAGAAGAATCTATGCCTTTGTGTGGTAGTGCTGGAGAAGAGCACTGAATATCACATGGATGGCCAAAAGAACAAACAAATATGTCTTGGAGACACTCTGAGTGCAGCTGGAGTGTCCTTTGGAGGCAAGGATGATGAGACTTCACTTTATATACTTTGGGCATGTTGCTAGAAGGGGCTATTCCTTAGAGAGGGACATGATGGGAAAGGTGGAAGGTTGGTGAAGGAGAGAAAGACTGCCGCAATGGGCTCTGTTTTGTCAGGAAGTGTGAGGATGATACAGGGTTCAGATTTGTTGTTCATAGAGTTGCTATGGGTCATACTCGACTCGATGACACCTAACAACAATAACTGGTGGGACAGGGAAACCATGGCAAGTAAGGCACATTGCACTGGAGCTGCTCAGAAAGTTGTTGTTGTTAGGTGCCATCGAGTTGAGTATGATTCATAGCGACCCCATGAACTAAAGATCTGATCCCTGTTCTATCCTGTGTCATCCTCACACTTCCTGACACACAATAGCCCATTGCAGCAGTCACCATGTCAATCCACCTGGTTGAGGGTATAGTTCATCATGGTGATACTCCTTACTGTGCAAATGGAAGACAATCAGACCAACTCAGTAAACTATTTTGAGAAGGTTAGACTTTCAGCAACTTTAAAACTTCACCACAGAAAATATTTGTTGTAAGTAGTTAAATCAAATGAAAAAAATTAATGCTGAAAATTAGAAAGTTTAAAAATATTCTAAACTGCAGAGGTGACTTGACAAGACATACTCATTTCCCTTCTGTTGGTCTTCAAGCAACAGAGGAAAGAGGAGTGTCAGGGGTGGAGGAAAGGGATGTGTGGCCTTGTGAACCACTTATTGACTGTTTGCCACAAGGCCAGAAGAACTGATAATCTCACTACAATTACTGAAGATTTGGGTGAAAGATTCTCCAGAAGTAGCCTGATCGAAAGGAGTAAAATGTGGAAGAGAGTTTAGAATTCTTATAGTAGTAAGCCTACGAGGAATTATAGAAGCTGGGTAAACCCCTGAAACTATTTTTCCCGAGATAATCTTTAAACGTTAAACCAAAAATATCACTTAAAATCTTACTTAAATCAAACAATAATGCAGTTGAACTAGAACTTAGCATCTGTTTTTAGTGGCATGCTTTTTGGGGTCCATCTATGTGAGATCAAGGTGACAAGAGCAACTCAGAAAAGGGAAGTGAGAAAGGGTGCACAAGTGGAAGACTGTAATCACTGTCACTGAACAGAAGGCAAAAAATCACGAGTTGGTGTATGTTCTGCTGTGTATATTCTCAATAACAGAAATAAAATAAATTATGGAAAAAAGTGTACATTTTAAATTAGTTCATTTATATTATGTGAATCATATCTCACTGAAGTTGTTAAAATTTAACCCTGAAAGTTTTACATGGTATCTCATAAAACTACCTCTTAATATTTTCTTAGTGTTGGTAAATTTTGAAGGATTGTGCCTTGGATGTGATTAGCAATGTTGTTACATAGTTTGCTGTGGAGTTGATTCTGACAACTGATGACCCCCACGTATGCGCCATAGAGAAAGCCACAGTCTTGCAAACAAAATTTTCAGAAGCTGAACATCAGGGTTGTTTTCTAAGGCACCCTTTGATGTGTTTGAACTGCCAACTTTAAAGCTAGCAGTCAAGTGCAAAAATGTTTGGGCCATCAACGGAAATAAACTTTTGAGATCAATATATTGGAAAAGTTCAGATCTAAGGCAAAACAGGGACCTAAATTCAATCATGCAAGTGCTTTGGGTGGATCTGTTCAATCCAAATGCTTTGATGCAGAAGATCAAGAACTGTAGCCTTTAATATGTATTACATCTCCACATCGAAGGCACTTAACAACAATAACATAGAGAGAGCTCTGTTGACCTAGGGGATAGAAAGTTATGCTACCAAGCCAAAGGTGGGTGATTTTAATCTGTGACCCTCAGGCCTGGTTTTGCTTTTGGTCAGACATTCTAAGTGGTCTGTCCATTTGCTGTACAGAGGTAACTCATGATTGCTACGATGCTAAACACTGTGACACTGATGTGTCAAATGTGATAATGGTTACCCATTGGTGGAGCTTCCCAATTAAAACAAGCTTGGAAGCAAGCGTGGCATCCACTTCCAAAACAGCTTGCCTCTGGAAACTCTATGAACGTGGAGAAATGATGAAAGTTATACAATTGTTCAGGTGTTTCATTCATAGGGTCACTATGAGTTGTCTATGCCTCGACGGCAATTACCACCACCACCACCACCACCACGATGAAAAAAAACCCCCATCCTCACCACTGGGCCAATAGGCAAACAAAGAAGAAAAGACTGAAACTGTCAATGATTTAATTTTGCTTGGATCATCAAGCAACATCCTTGGTAACAGCAGTCAGGAAATCTGGAGACATATAGCATTGGGAAAGCCTACTGTCAAGGATCTTTGCAAAGTCTTAAAAAGCAATGATGTCTGTCATTCTAAAAACTTAGGTGCAGTTGATTCAAAACACCTTTTTGCAAACTCCTGTTATACATTTGAGAATTGACAGTGAACAAGAATTACAGGAAAAGAATTGATGTCTTTGAGCTGTGCTGTGGGAATATCCCACTGACTACCAAAAGGAAAAAAAATCACAACATATATGCCTTGTTGTTTTATTATGTGCCATCAGGTTGCTTGTGACTCATAGCGACATTATGTACAACAGCTCCGAACCCTGCTCTATCCTGTGCCAACCTTATTGTCCTTTTTTTAAAAAAAAATATAATTTTCTTTTTTTTTCCTACTAATTTGTTTACAAAATTCAAATACAAATTTGAACAAATTCTTCCAATTTCCCTCACACCCCTATCAAATTATACAACCCAGTGATTAATCCTTCCCTCCCCCTGCACATCCACATCCCTCTGCTTCTAGCCTCTCCCGCCCCTCCTGGATCCTTATAGTCATCCTACAATAACGGGTTTGGGGTTTTTTTTTGTTTGTTTGTTTTTTTACTCATTGGAAATGCTTATTTTCTCTTTTATTATCATTAATTTTAATGAAAGTTTACAGAGACTTTGGATTTCCATTCATTCATAGTTGCATTTTTCTCCCTGCCCATCAGTCCCCACCAATTTGCTCTTCTCTTTGAAAAGTAAAATACTTTCATTGTTAAACAATCCCTCTCCCAAGTCCACTCCACTATGCAGCCTTCGTTCTGGACCCCTGCCATGGCAATTATACCTAAACATATATTCCTTTCAAACAGTTCTCTCCCACATCTATTTCAATGCAGTATACATAATTAACCCCCTCTTTCTCAGTCTCCCCTCAACCCTGATGTTAGTCCCATTTTACCAGTGGCACTATGCAATATTTGTCCTTTTGTGACTAAGATATTTCATTCAGCATAATGTCCTCCAGGGTCACGCATTTTGTATTTCACGAGTTGATTGTTTTTCAACGCAGTGTATTCTTCCATTGTGTGAATATACCAAAGCTTCTCTATCCATTTGTTTCTAGATGGGTACTTAGGTTGTTTCCAACTCTTTGCTATTGTGAACAAAATCAAAATAAACATGAGTGTGCATATATCTACTTGGGTGGCAGTTATGGTTTCTTTGGGGTATATTCCCAGTAATGGAATTGCTGGGTCAAATGGTATTTCTCTTTGCAACTTTTTGAGAAAGTGACATATAGCCTTCCATAGGGGTTGCACCATTTTACACTCCCACCAACAGTGAATAAAGTTCCAGTTTCTCCAAAACCGTGCCAGCATTTGTTGTTCGCTGTTCTGTTAAACTGTGCTTTTCTTACTGGGATGAGATGATATTTCATAGTTTTAATTTGCATCTCTCTTAGAGCTAGGGATTTTGAAAATTTCTTCACGTGCTTCTTTGCGATCTGAATGTCTTCTTTGGTGAAGTGTCTGTTCATATCCTGTGTCCATTTTTCATTGGGGTTGTTTATCTTGTTGTGAACAATAACGGTTTTATACCATATTTATCCTTGTGGGACTGAGTGAGTTAACTCAGTATAATGCTGTCCAGTCCCTTCCAAGTTAGGTAATAATTTACAAAGTTTTTCCTCCTGTGTGCTGCATAGTATTCCATTGTGTGACTGTACCGTAATTTCTCAATCCATTTGCTTATTGTGGGACATTGGGGATGTTTCCATGTTCTTGCAATGATGAATAATGCTGTTATGAACATTAGTGTACAAATATCAGTTTGTGCCTCAGTTCTCATATTCTCAGGGTATATTCCAAGTAGTGGAATAGCTGGCTCATATGGAATTTCTATGTTCAGTCATTGCCAGACTGCCTTCCAGAAGGGTTGCACCATTTTACAACCCCACCAAAAATGTATAAGAGTTCTTCTTGCCACTCCTCTCCAACATTGATTACTTGCTGCCCTGTTAAACTTTGCCACTGTTACTGGTGTGAGATGGTACTACATTGTGGTTTTGATTTGTATCTCTCTTATGCTCCAGTGATTTGGAGTATTTCTTCATTTGTTTGTTTTGCCCATTTTGTAATTGGCTTATCAGTCTTTTTCTTGTGGAGGCCCAGGAGTATTCTGTAAACTTTTGTTATAAGACTCTTGTCTGAGACGGTATTACCAAATGTTTGTTCCCAGTCTGTAAGTTTTCTTTTCACCCTACTGAAAAAAATTTTTTATGTTCACCAAGATTTAATCTGTAGAAGTTCCCAGGCCTCAATTTTATCTTCTTTAGATTGTGCATTTCTGGTTGTACTTGGCAGTCTCTTTATACCTTGGACTAGCGCTTCTAAATTTGATCCAAGTTTGTCTCTTATGAATGTTATGGTTTTAGGCTTTACTCCCAGGTCTCTGATCCACCTTGAGTTGATTTTTGTGTATGGCGTGAGATGTGGATCCTGTTTCAACTTTCTGCTGGTGGAAGTCCAGTTTTGCCATCACCATTTGTTGAAGAGGTAATCATTTTCCCATTTGATAGCTTGGATTTCCTTGTAAAATATCAGTAGACCATAGATACCTGGGTCTACTTCTGGGTTCTCAATTCTGTCCCATTGGTCGATGTGCCTGTCATTGTACCAGTACTGTGCTCTTTTGGTTACCACTGTTGTGTAGTAGGTTTTGAGGTCAGAGAGTACCGTGCCTCCAAACTTATTTTTGTTTCTCAGAGTGTTTTGTTTATTTGGGCTCTCTTGTCTCTCCAAATAAATTTGTCAATTTCCTTTTCAATCTCTTTGAAAAATGAATTTGATATCTGGATTGGGATTGCATTGAACATGTAGATTGCTTTTGGTAGGATTGTCATTTTGACCATATTGAGTCTTCCTATCCATGAACAGGGCACATTTTTCCATTTCTTTAGGTCTTTTATTGAGTATGTCTACTTATGTTCACTCTCAAGTATCTCAATTTGTGGTTGGCTATTGTAAATGGTATTGCTTTCTTTATTTCTTCTCTGAATTCTCTTTGTTACTGTAGAAGAATCCTATTGATTTTTGGATATTGATCTTACATCCTGCCACTCTACTAAATTGGCCTATTAACTCTAACAGGTTTTTTTTTAATCATTTGTTGAGTTATTGGAGTTTTATGTACACTATCATATCATCTACATATAGGGACAGTTTAATCACTTCTTTGCCGATCTGGATGCCTTTTATTTCCTTCTCTTGTCATATTGCACTAGCAAGCACTTCCAATACAATATTGAAAAGAAGTGGTGACAGTGGGCATCCTTGTCTGGTCCCTTTTATGCAAGAAAAACATTTTTAGTCTTTCTTCATTGAGAATGATGTTGGCTCTTGGTTTTGCTATAAATATTTTTCACTATGTTGAGGAAATTCCCTTCTATTCCAATTTTGCTGTGTGTCTTTATCAGGATGGGTTGTTGGATTTTGTCAAATGCCTTTTCTGCATCAATTGTTAAAATCATATGGTTCTGGTTATTCACTTTGTTAATATAGTGAATTACATTGAGTGTTTATGTTGAACCATCCCTGCATCCCTGTTTTGAATCCCACTTGGTCATGGTGAATTAATATTTTTTATGTGCTTTTGAATTCTATTGGCTAGAATTTTGCTAAGGATTTTTTCATCCACATTCAAGAGATACTGGTCTATAGTTTTCTTTCTTGGTAATATCTTTGCCTGGTTTTGGTATGAGGGTTATGTTTGCTTCATAGAATGACTCTGGAAGTGTTACTTCTTCAATTTTTTGAAATAATTTAAGTAGAATGGGTGCTAAATAATCTCTGAATGTTTGGTAGAATTTAGCTGCGAAGCCATCTGTCCAGGGCTTTTCCTATGGGGAAGTATTTTTATGACTTTTTCAATTTCTTCTCTTATGATGGGTCTGTTCAAGTGTTCTATATCTGTCCTTGTCAATCTAGGCAGGGGATGTGTTTCAAGGAATTTGTCCATTTCCTCTAGGTTTTCAAATTTATCAGAGTATAGCTTTTCATAGTATTCTGATATTATCGATTTAATTTTCTCTTGTTCTGTTGTGAGGTCAGCTCTGTCATTTCTTAATCGAGTTATCTGTGTCTTTTCTTTTGTTAATTTTGCCAGTGGTTTGTCAATTTTATTCCCCCTTTCGGAAAACTAGTTCCTGGTTTTATTGATGGTTTCAACTGGTTTTCTGTTTTCTATCTCATTGATTTCAGCTCTTGTCCTTATAATTTCTTTTCTTCTAGAGGCTGTAGGATTAGGTTTTGATGTTTTTCTATTTGCCAAGCTGTTAGATCATTGATTCTTCTTCTTTCTTCCTTTTTCTTCTTTTTGTGCCTATTGCTATGAACTGTCCCATGAAGACTGCCTTAGCTGTGTCTCAAAGGTGTTGTTAAACTGTATTTTCATTATCATTTGTTTCAAGGAATTTTTTATTTCATTCTTTATTTTTTTTTATAACTCTGTCATGTTCTAGTAGAGAGTTATTTAGTTTCCACATGGGTGGTTTTGTAAGCTTTTCTCTTCTGTGGTTAATTTCTAGTTTTATGACATTGTGGTGTGAGAAAATACTTTGTATTATGTCAATGTTTTTTAATTTGTTGAATCTTGCTTTGTGACTTAATATATGATCAATTCTGGAGAATGTACCATGTGGACTTGAGAAGAAGATGGGTTGAGTTTCAGTTGGGTGCAGTTCTCTGAATACACCCAGAAGGTTGAGTTGGCTGATTGTACAGTTTAGATCTTCTGCATCTTTGCTGAGGTTCTTTTGAGTTGATCTAGCCTTTAGTGAGAGTGGTGTTTTGAAATCTCCTACCACTATTGTGGTGCTGTCTATTTCTCTCTTCAATTCTGTTAACTGTCGTTTCATGCATTTAGCAGGTCTATCATTTGGTGCATAAATGTTGACCATGGTTATGTTTTCTTGATCTATTGTGTCTTTAATCAGTATGTAATGCCCCTCCTTATCTTCAATGGTGTTTTTCCATTCTGAAATCTATTTTATCAGAAATTAGTATTGCCACCCCTGCTTTTTTGAGGTCGCCATTTGCTTGTATATTTCTTTCCCCCAGCCTTTGATTTTGAGTCTGTCTTTCTCTTCTTTTTTTTAGATGTGTCTATCGTAGGCAACATATTGATGGGCTTTGGTTTTTCATCCATTCTGTTAGTTTTTTTCACTTGATTGGTGCATTTAGTCCATTCAGGCCAAGTTTTGCTTTTGCCATTTTTCTTTGTTTCTTTTTCTGTTGGGTGTAGGACTTCACTTAAAATTTCTTGTAGTTTTGGTCTTGTTTTCACAAATTCCTTAAGGTCCTTCAATACATTTTCTGCAAAGAATCTAATTTCCCTTTCACGTTTGATAGAGAGGTTTGCTTGCTATAGGATACTTGGCTATCCAGTTGCCTTCTAGCTTGCATGGTTTCTGCTGAGAAATCAGAACTTAATCTAATTGCTTCTTCCTTGTAGGTAACTTTGCTTTTCTTGTGGTGCTTTTAGAATTCTATCCTTATCTTTTAATTTGGAGAATTTGACTATGATATGTCTTGATGTGGTTTTTTTTTGGGGGGGTCTAGTCTATTTGTTGTTCTCTGTGCTTCTTGGATGTGGATTTCCCCATTCTTCAAAAGACCTAGGAAGTTTTCTTCTAGTACTTATTCCATAATCTTCTTAGTGATTTCCCTGTCCTTCCCATGTTCTGGAATTCCAATCATACATATATTAGTCTGTTTAATGTCATTCCACATAATTCTGTTTTCTTCATTTTCTTTACATCTCATCTGTTTTTCCTTCAAGTAGGTTTCTAGTGAGGCTTTTGCCTTCCAGATCACTGACTCTTTGTTCCATCTCTTCAGTTCTACTTTTTTGTTCCATTAGCATGTTGGACTCTTCTGCCATTTCGGTCTTAATATTCTGGATTGCATTTTCATGCTTTTCTGTTATTTCCAGTACTGTGTTGGCTGTGCCCTCTCTGTCCTGTGATGATTTGTTAATTTCTTGTACCTTTTTGTCTATTCTATCAATTTTTTTCTTCCATCTTTTGTATTTTCATCCATATCTGTTCAAGTTTCTCCTCATCTACGTATATCTTCTAGATTGTTGTCTCTGAAATATTTGCCCTCTTATCGACTTCCATTTTTCCTTCCCACATTTGCATCTTTTTCTGAAGCTCATCAAGTAACTCTACATCAATATATTTCTTCTGGTTCTCTCTATCTGGGGTATTCATTGGGTCTGCTTTTTTAGGAGAAGGGTTATTTTGGTTTTTTTGTAATGGCTGATGTGGACTGCTGCTTTCTTGATATTACAGGAGTCTTTTCTTAGTAGCTATTAGGCTGTTATAACTATAAAATTACCCAGGGTACAGCAATGTTTTGTGAAGCACCTATATATTTGTGTTCCTTATAGGCCCCAGGCCTGACAGCAGTTATTTCCCCAAAGTACCTGGATGTCCAAGGAGGAAGCCCGTTGTTCCCTTCTGGAAGTGGCTTCTTGCCTCTGTCAAGGTGCCCAGGATCCCCCTATTGCATGAGTAAAGGTGTCCTGTGGGGTCAAGCCTGACAGCAGCTGCCCCTGCCCAAGGACCTAAATGACTAAGAAGGAAGCCTGTTGTTACCTTCTGAAAGTGGCTTCTCGCCTCCGTTGAAGTGTCCAGGAACCTCCTGTTGCTTGAGTTAAAGGGTCCTGCGTGGTCAAGCCTGACAGCAGTTTTTTCCCCCCAAAGTATCTGAGTTAAGGGGTCCCACGTGGTCAAGCTGGACAGTAATTTTCCTCCCAAATAACTGCAGAAGCAGCTCAGGCAATGCTGTCCTGTGCTTCCTGCCATCCCATGCTTCTTCAACCTTATTGTCTTTGAAACATCCACTCTCATTACCCCAGTCACTGAATCAGTCCATATCATCAAGGGTCTTCCTCTCTTGCACTATTCTTCTACCCTTCCAAGCATGTTGTCCCTCTCTAAGGACTGGTGCCTCCTTGCAACCTGCCCAGGGTAAGTCAGAGAAAGCCTCAGAATTCTTTTCTCCAAGAAGTATCCCAATTTCACTTTCTTTAGGACAGACCTGTTTGTTCTCCAAGCAGTCCACAGTATATTCAATACACATCTCCAGCACCACAGCTCAAAGGCATCAATTCTCTTTCTATTAGCCCTAGACATTGTCCATCTTTCTGATGCATAGCAAGTAATTGCAAAGACCATGGGCAAATAGGTGCACCTTAGTCTCTAGACTTAGATGGTTACTCTTCAGTACTCTGGAGAAGTCTCTGACAGCAGATTTACCCATTGCAATTTGTCCTTTGATTTCCTGGGCTGGTACCAAGAGTGCTAATTGTGAAGCCAGCTAAGCAAACTGAAGCTCTTAACAATCTCAATCTCTTCATCATCTATCTTGATGTTGACAATCAGCCCAGTGGTGAAAATCTTTGTTTTCTTGATGTTAAACTTCATTCCATCTTGAAATCTGCAGTCCTTGACTCTTTGTAGCAAGAACTTCAAGTTCTGCTCAGATTCAGCAAGCAGGGTTGTGTCATCAGAATAACACAGGTTGTTGATGAGTCTTCTTCCAATCCTGATGCTACATTCCTTCTTATAGAGCCGAGCCTCCTGGATGATCTGTCTGCATATAGATTGAAAAAGTGTGGAGATAGGACACATCCCTGGTATAAACCGATTTTGAACCATGCAGTGTTTCCTTACTCTATCCTGATGACTACCTCCTGCTCCAAGTATAGGTTTCACATAAGCATAATCAAATGCTCTGGGATTTTAATTCTTCTCAGGATCAGCCACAGGGTGTTGTGATCCATACGATTGAATGCCTGTGCATAGTCAATGAAACACAGATAGACATTTCTCTGGTACCTTCTGCTTTCAGCCAAGATCCATCTAACGGTATCCCTAGTACCATGGCCTCTTCTAAACCCAGTCTACACATCTGGCAGTTCTCTGTTGATGTGCTATTTCAGTCGTTTTTGGATAATTTTCAGCAGAATCTTGCTTGTATGTGATGTTAATGATATTGTTTGATACTTTACACATTCTCTCTTTCTTTGGAATGGGAACAAGTACTCTTCCAGTCAATTGGCCAGGTGTTTGTCCTCCAGATTTCTTGGCACAATTTGGTGAGCAGAACAGCTTGAACTTCTTCCTTCATCACCACAGGTTCTTGCTTATATGTTGTTTCATGAAAATCTTCTGTGTCAGCCAATTCCTTTTGGTACAGTGACTATGTATACTTCTTCCATCTTCTTTTAATGCTTTTTGGATCACTTAATATTCTGTCCAAAGCTTCCTTAAGTATTTCAATTAAACACTTGAATTTGCTTTTCAGTTCCTTCAGTTTAAGAAACGCTGAGTGAATTTGGCCCTTCTGATTTTCTAACTCCAGCTCTTTACACATTACATTATAATAATTTACTTTGTCTTCTGGTGCTGTCCTTTGAACTCTTCTGTTCAGCTCCTTAATATCTTTATTTCTTCCCTTTGCTTTGGCTTCTTGGTGCTCTAGTGCAATATTCAGAGTCTCGCCTGACATTCATCTTTGTCTTTTCTTCCTCCTCTGTCTTTGTAATGACCTTTTGCATTCTTTTGTTTGTTTGTTTTTTTATTTTACCTTTTGCATTCTTCAAGGATGATATTCTTGATATCTTCTCACAGCTCATCTGGTCTTCATTCATTGGTGTTCAAGGCCTCAAAACTGTTCCTGAGATGGTTTTGAAATTTGAGTAGGATAGATTCAAGGTCAAATTTTGGCTCCTGTGGATTTAATATTCTTTAACTTCACTTTGCACTTGCATATTGAGTAGTTGGTGGTCTGTTCCAAAATCAGCACCTGGTCTAGTTTTCATAGCTGATCTTGAGCTTCTCCAGTGATTTTTCCCCATAGATGTGATTGTTCTGATTCCTATGCATACCATCAGGGGAAATCCATGTGTATTGCCTGTGTTTGTGTTTCTTATTAAAAAAGCATTTGTAATGAATAAATCATTGATTGTACAGAATTTGTATTCCAGTCATCCATTATTATGAATGCATCTTGATTGCATGTTAGATCAATTTCTGACTGTTAATGTTGGTAGAAATGATCTATTTTCTCCTCTTTGACTCTAGTTGTTGGTGTATATATTTGAATGATAGTAGTATTCACTGGACTTCCTTGTATGTATATGGATATTATCTTGTCAATCACCACATTGTATTTCAAGATGGATCTAGAAATGACCTTTGTTAACTATGAGAGCAAACCCATTTCCCCCTCATCTTTTTCATCACCATCATAGATCATATGATCATCTGATTTAAAAAGTCCCATGACAGTCCATCTCATTTCGTCAATACCTAGTACATCAATATTTATTTCCATTTCTTAATTAACAATGTCCAAAAAATTAAACGAAACAAGGCCCAGTTTTTCTACATTCATGCTTCTCACATCCTATGTTCCATTCACTAGTGTCTGTTTACAACTACTCCTCTTCCTTTGTGTTTCCATATTTGTGGGCTCAGCTTCAGTTGCCAAATCTGCTAGTCTAAGTGTGCTCCATTGTACATAGGGTTTTTGAAGGCCTGTTATTTCAGAAATGGATGGCCAATTCGTCTTCCTAGTCTGTATTAATTTGAATGATCAGATTTAGAACAGTATCTGACAGACAAGCATTTTACAGAAAGAAGCAGATGAAAGACATTTCACCAATTGTAGAAGCAATCAATAGATTCAATGTTGCTACCCGCCTTTGGCATGTATGTCTTGATCCACCCCTTTTCCTACTTCACCAACATCCCTTTCTGCCCCATCTATGCCATTCAACACCTCTCTCCTCCTATCAAGCCCTTGATATGATGGCTTAGGTCTCAAGCCTTCTGGGCTTCTGTAATTCCGAACACCTCGCACTGCTGCTAGTCTCTTATGCCATGGCCAGTATCCCTTGAGTTTAAGAGTCTTTAAGTCCTAATATCAAGTACTAGTAAACTAGAGTGCTCCTTAGAAGCAAGGATAGCAAAGTTTTATCTCATATACTTGAAGCATGTTGCTGGGAGAGGCTATTCATTGGAAAGGGACATCATGCTTTAGAAAGGTAGAAGGTCAGCAAAAAAGAAAAAGACCCTCAGTCAGGTGGATTGGCACAGTGACTGCAGCAATGGGTTCACGTGTGTCAGAGATGATAAGGACGGCACAGGACAGAAAAGGGTTCAGATCTGTTGTTCATAGTGTTGCTATTGGCCATGCTGGACTCAAGGGCACTTAACAACACCATAACATTTTCCGCTGTAATTTTTCAATGTAAATCTCCTTCCATCACTAATCTATGAGGTAGAAGAGAATGTGAGAACACATGTGGTACTACACCCCCTTTAACTTCAGGGGGACTCTATGGTCCTAAACATTATTCTCCCAATTCTCAATGGTGAGAATATCAGAACCTCAAGGGAGAGCAAAAACACAGTGTTTCTTATAATAGATCTTGTTCAAGTTGTTCCTATTCTCTCTCTGTAGTATTAATATATAAATAAAAGTTTAGAGAATAATTATAAAATGGACACTGATGATCAATACTGTGAATCATTGTGTTCCCGGTTTTCAATATACTGTAACTACTCTATGTTCTGTAAATCCTAACCTTTCTGGTTTATTAATATCACATGCAAGAAAAATGTTGGCTGAAAATCATCCAAAACCAGCTAAAAGAGAAAATGACAGAGAGGCTAGCAGAAGTTAAGCTGACATAAGTGTGGCACCAGGGTTATCAATACTAATGTCAGATGGATCCTGATTGAAAGCAAAGAATACCAGAAGACTGTGTATTTGTGTTCTGTTGACTATGCAAAGGCATTTGACTGTGCAAATCATAATAGATTATGGCTAACACTGAGAATAATGGGAATTTCCAAACACTTAATTTTGGTCATGTGAAATTTATGTTTAGATCAAAAAGCTATTGACTGAACAGAGCAAGGAATCATTGAATGGTTCAAGATCAAGAAAGGCTGTATTCTTTTTCCATAACTTTTCCATCTATATGTTAAACAGATTATTTAAGAAGCTGGACTTGACGAAGAAAAGTGTAGCATCAGGATTGGAGAAAAACTCATCAACATGTAGGTAACACAACCTTGCTTGCTAAAAGTGGTGAGGAGTTGCATATGTGGCAGAGGATCAAAGACCACAGCGTTCAATATAGATTGTATCTCAACACCAGAAGATAACCATCCTCACCACTGAGTCAAGAGGCATTATCATGATGTTGCTTGGTGCCATTAAAGTGAGTGTGACTCACAGAAACCCAATGAGCAGCTGACCTAAACCCTCTCCTATCCTGTACCATGCTCATAATCTCTAACACACTAGACCCACTATGAAGTCACTGTGTCAATCCATCTCATTGGGGATCTTCTTCTTTAATGACCCTCCAATTTTTACATGATGTTCCTTAAAAAAAATAAAATAGCCTCACCTACAGATGGAGAAAAGATTGACTAAAGTTATAAAAAATTTAATTTTACTTGGATCTACAATCAACACCCTTGGTATGAGCAGTCAAGAAATCAGAAGACATATTACATTGAAAAAGTCTGCTGTCAGGGCCCTCTCCAAAATACTGACAAGCAATGATGTTAGTTTAAAGACTAAGGTGTGTCTGAATCAGGCCATAGTCTTTTTAGTCACTTTCTATGCATCTTAGAGCTGGAAAATAAGTAAAGATGACAAGAGAACAATTGGTGCCTTAGAGTTGTGATGCTAGCAAACAGTGCCAAATATCCCATGGACTGCAAAAACACTCCCCAAAAGATAAGTGTTGGAGAAAGTGCAGCCAGAGTACACTCCTTGGAGGCAAAGGTGATAAAACTTTGGGTGTGTTGTTAGGAGGTACTATTCCTAGAAAAGTGATATCAT
Organism: Elephantulus edwardii; assembly: GCF_000299155.1. Classification (NCBI taxonomy): domain Eukaryota; kingdom Metazoa; phylum Chordata; class Mammalia; order Macroscelidea; family Macroscelididae; genus Elephantulus; species Elephantulus edwardii. The sequence continues at coordinate 2,921,049 of NW_006399847.1, forward strand.
GCTTTGAAAGTTGGAGGGTCAGTGAAAGAGAGGAAGATCCACAATAATCTGATTGACACAGTGAGTACAGCAATGGGCTTAAGTATAACAGCGATGGAGAGGAAGGCACAGGATAGGACAGGGTTCAAATCTGTTGCTCATAGGGTTGCTATGAGTCATGGTCAATTCAGTGGCTCCTAACAACATCATTGTCAACAACCATGATGGCCTTTATGATATTTATGTTAATGAGAGAGCTCTGGTGGCCTAATGGATAAGGAGTTGCTCATTAAACCTAAAAACAGGTGATTGAAATCCACTAGCTACTCTATGGGAGAAAGATGTTCAATCTTCAATCCCCTTCTGTTCGATTTATAGTATCTGAAAATAAACTGGAACATCTACTAGGAGTCAGTTCAACTCAATGGCTATGAGAAAGACAATGTTGATGAGGCAGAATTAGAGACAGTTCTATGAGGATATGGACATTTGGATCTGATGAAATGGAGGTCTTATATCTATGGATTGCACTGGATATATGTATGAACTTTCTGGCATAGCTAGAGACCTTTTTGGCCTGATCCTGCGTCTGGCTGTGATTTCTGGACTTGATCATGTAATCTTAGCCCTGATGATCTGATATTGGATTCATAAGCCTCTAAAGCCTACAGTACGTGCCATTTCTCAGACCTTGCTGCAGGCTGTACTATCTCTTTTACTCTGCTGGCTGATGGTTTGAACTCCTTAGATGCTTCTCTTTTGAGCTCGGGCCTTTCCTTCCAAACCTCTCTGACTTACTGCTATTAAGTTGGTCCCAACTCAGTGGGAATCTCTCCATTGGGTTTCTGTGGTAAACTGAACAGGAGGGGATATCCCATTGTTTTGCCTGAGAACCCCTGGAGGCTTGAACCACCAGAGATACAGCTTTTGGATTATCAGTGCACCACTCTACAGACAAGGCCCCTCCCTATTAGCTACCTGGTATGTGCACCTGAGCGAGTGTGGCCCTTTTGATTTTCTGACTCTAACTCCTTGCACATTTCATTGTAATATTTTGCTTTGTCATCCTGTGATGCCTTTTGAAATCTTCTATTCAACTCTTTGTTGTTGTTATGTGCTGTCGAGTCGTTTCCGACTCATAGTGACCCTATGCACAACAGCCCTAA